>NC_081414.1:635732407-636064907 GCF_030272615.1 Cryptomeria japonica
AAGACTAAGTTTGCAAAGTAACTTGAGTATAGCTACAAAAGAGGGAAAAATTGAGCAAATTTTATGTCCCCACATTAAATATATTGTGTACACCATAATAGGAGAAATCGCTTTAAGGGATTATATATGCATCCAAAAGACAAGCACATTATCACAATGGGATGCCCCCAAGAAAGGACAATTCAAAGGATAATGATCACAAAATACAAAAGATATAAGGGTTCTACTTAACTCTGGTGTCAATATGCTCTTATGATAAATAATGTATATCATGTATATATTTGCATTGACTTATCCTCATCCTCCAAAGAAAGTAGAATCACAATGGAAGAAGGGCACATGTGTCTTTTGATTCAACATGGGAGAGACCAAAAGAAATCTCAACAATTTTCATCGTCCTCAAGTAGACAACACTAGGGACAAAAAATAAAATATAAGAAACAAATAGAAGAAGGTCACAAACAAGAAAGAGAGGAGAGAGAGAGAATATATGACATGAATGAAGCTAATCAAGAAAGTCATCTGCCTCCCAATCTTGATCAGCATTGTTTTGGGAAGGTCAACAATATGCAAGAGGAGAAACTTCAGGCATGGTAGATGGAGCTACCACAAGTTCCAAACAAGGACCATGCTCTAATGATGGATCACTTTTTTTGTTAATAGGAGCTAGGATTAATGTTTGTGAGAATTTTTAGATAAATAATTGTCAACATATTTATATTAATCATTGGAATCATTAGCATCAACATTGTTATCATAACATCATTTTCATCTATCTCATCATCAAGATTAATAAAAAATAGGATCTTTAATTAGAATAGAACATGAACCATCATTTTTCTTAAGCATTTTATGTCTTGGAGATTTAGGTTGAATTTCCTCCTTAGGGTTAAGCTAAGGCTAGACAAATTGGATCATATCAACATTTGGTGTCTTAAGGGAGGAAATGGGTTGAGAAGCAAGTTCATGAGCCTTAGTACGATGTCTCTGTCAGCATTTTATCACACAATGGTTTCTTTTAGTTTTAGCCAAGGGTTGTGAAGGTTTAGGATCAATAGGCATATGCTTATTCTCTTGCTGTAAAGAAGGATGCATGGGAGAAGGCCTTTTAGGTTGAAAGATAGGAGATGTCGAGCGCTTCCCTTTGAAAGATGTAGGAGACAAAACTATAGCATATAAAGGAGGAATAGAGGGTAAAGGAAGGAGACCAATTCCATCACAAGGAGGTTGAATAGGTCTATCATGAAGAAGAGGAATTCATTTAGGATCTCTAGGCTTACTCAAAAATATGATCATCTCATTCTTCCACTTTGGATAAGATTGAAAAAGAGAATCACTTCTAGGTTTTTAAGAGATTCAAATTATCTAGACTAAAAATAATCAAGATTACCATCACCACATCTCACTGTGGGTTGGCACATGCTATGATTAATTATTTATGATTTTTTCATTAAGAGGGAATTTCAAACACTTATGAATAGTAGAAGGGGTCACTTTCATGGAAGAGAGCCAAGGATTTCCTAACTTCACACAAATTTGATCCAATGTAGGAAATAGAAAAAATAACATCTAGACAATTAGTACCGACCTCAACAGGAAGAGTAATATAACCAATTGTAGGACAAGAGAAAACATCAAAGATCTTAATCACCACATCAAATTTATCATATGTTACTTGATGCAATTGTAAAGTATAAATATATTCTTTAGTTATCACATTCACCATATGCGTTGGATCAATGAGCACCCCTTGTGAGAGAATGTCTTTGATCTTTGCAATAATATATAGTGGGCCATCGGGTGCTTCAATAGTCTCGCTAGGATAAAAGGTAATGCACAATTCTTTAGGAGGAGTAGGTTTATCAGTAATATTCACCATATTATTCGACTCAAGTCCAAGATTGTTACGGGAGAACACAAGATGCTTAGACTCAATCACATTAGTAGAATGATAAGGAAAAGGATTAGTAAAGATTTGGAGGTTTTGATTTGGAGGAGCTAAATATTTGTTTCCTTTGTCATTCACACTAGCTACAAATATGATATTGTTATCAATAAGTTCTTGAATTCTACTCCTTAAGGAATAACAAATTGACTTGAAAGGAAAGTAAACTTCTGCTAAGGTGAGGTTTAGGCTAAACCAAAAACATATATAATAAGTATAGATTGATTCATATTTAATACAATGATAGTTACAGTTCCTTAAATTATTTCGAAGTAATAGAAGTTGAAATATGGAAAGTAAATTTAACAAATAAGATTATTTAGTTATGCATTTAAAGAATGAACAAATTGATATAATATTGAAATTTGGATATCTTTATATTAAAAAAATTGTGTCTTATTATGGAGGGTTGAGATTGCATGTCAAGATCAAATTTGTATTCATGTAAATGTCTTACACTTGTTAGAATGATTTGGAAATATGTACGACCTACTATTTTCTTCACTTGATTAGCACATGCCTTTTCGTACTCTTTATTATCTAGAATCTTTAATATTTAAAAAAATCTTTAAAGGATTGTTGTTGTGTCACAATCTGACTTGTTCTCCTAAATCAACCCAAGAAAACACTAAGTAAATGATGAAATACAATAATGGCCCTAGAATGATATATGTAGATTACTTACTCCTTTTGGTGCAACAACTCAAAATATTTTTCTATTGGTTACTCATTTAATACTTTATAATAAGAGCCGAACTTTTGGATTTTGAATGTCCAAACTATTTGCTAATGAATGGACTTAAATGCTAGCACACGACACCAAATTTCATAGAACATGTTCATTTCAAAGTAAGAAAATAAAGGTGTCCATTTAGCAAAAGATTTAATTTTAAATTTATAATGTAATAAGGGTCAATTCTATAATTATAGACTCAACCCCATGACCATGGATAAATAAGTAAATTGAGTTGGATAATAATTTACCTTTTTTGGGAGAAAAGATAAACATATTATTTAAGGATTCATAAAAGATTACACAAAGATTATTGAAAAGTAGCGACTATCACTAATTTTCAAAAGGGTAAAAATTCAAGGAGGTTTTCAAGAAATTCACAACCTCCAAGAATGAAAAGAAATCATCAAATAAAAATTTAATTTTTTTTAATTGAAAACAAGTCATAAAGAGCAAACCAAATCAATGTGAAGGAGATGAAGAAAGTATGAAGATTGAGAAGAAAACAAGGATACATAATCTATGGATTTCCAAGTGTGATGAACATCAAAGGCCCTTTTAGTGAATTAATTTAATGTTTCCGGCTTAGGGTTTTGGGTTTTGTGTATTTTTGTCTGTGTCTTGGTAAGAGCCCCTAAACTTGTTATAAACTCGCATTACTTTATCACTTAATTTTGAGGGTTCTAGTAACATTGGTGGGGCCTTTTTTATGTCCTATGCATTTATTTTGTTTGGCAGGTCTTTTGTTTTCCTAAGTTTGCGCTTTGATTTTCCTAGGTGGGTCCCCTTTAAGTATTTTGTCAGCTTCTAAAATTTTCCCAAGTCCAGCCTTAAGTTTTTTGCCGACATATTTGAAATAACAGTTGGGATACTAATGTTTCCCATTATTTGTATGTATTAATGGATGGAGATCTTTTAATCGTGATCAGAAAAATGCTCGGTCTTTAAATGGCTAGAGAAGACGCACACCATGGCTAGCAGAATAAAGTTCAGATAGATCCGACAGTTCTCGCTACCCCATAGTAGAATGTGCTTGGAGGTTAATGATCCCGACATCACATGATGATGTCACATATTTAGGGCGGGCCGAGACAAGCCAAATGGTGGGGGCCACTGATAGCAATGAAGAGGATGATGAGTTGGAGATGTCGTGTCATGGTTTTGACGAGTCCACTTGCTAGAAGGGATGATCAATGTCAAATTGACTAGTGTGGATCGTTCGATGTTCCGTCATGGAAAGAATCAACGGTCTAGTTTTAAACTTTCTTCAAATACGAATTTGAGCCATTTTCCACTCACACGAGCAGTAATGGGGGACAAGACGGTGACGCTTGATTCCAGGATTGTAATAAAAGACTTTTCAAAATTATTTTGATTCACAAAGTGATTCAGGATTAACCAAAAGGTGATGCTAGGACCCAATAAGATCTGAGCGAGCTCCTACAATGCAGAATTGAGGCTCACCCAGTGCATATAAAGGAGTAAGTTATCAAATTCTCCTTCTGTGTTTTCAAAACCTATGAAAGCTATGAATTGCATGAGATTGTGGTGAAATGATTGTGAATTGTTGCAGGGTTAAAAATCTTGGTAGAAAAGGGGTGAGATTTTTTCATTTTTCTGTGTCAAGATTCTTAAATCTTGGGTTAAGCCCTAGTTTGCTCCTCCTTCTATAGGTAATTGTAGAAAATGCCCTAATATGATAAGATGGCTCCCTCGCAAAACCACTCAGGACAGACAAAATATTTAAAGAGGAATTTTTATGATGACTTTCTGGACCAACTGAAACCATCAACAAATGATAAGTATCAGGGGACGAGGTTCATTTAAGGCAAAAACCTATGGGAAGGATTGGTTGATAAAGCATATACTATTTCGGATGCTAGGGTACCCACAACTGGGGTGGATATGTTTAAATTATGGTATGGGAAGAGGAATTTGCAGTCTCTATTCTCAAGTGCATGGAAACATGATTTGGGCAAGGTAGTGGTGCCCAATGTATTCATGGGCATCAACCTTCTCAAGGAAGTTGCAGACAGATATGACCCTGTTTCAAGAGTAATAAGGGGGAATGATGGAGAAGTTTTGTTGACAGTCCAAAGGGAGGAGTTTTAGGAAATTTTTGATTTATATGAACCTTTTGCTACCCTATTTCAAGTGGATTTGAATGAAATAAAGGCCGAGTACTACAGAACAAAATGTTTTATCAGATGTAACCTTCTCCCAACCCATTTGGCAAAAGCAGGAGAAACAACATACCACATTGGTCCAAGTTCACTGGAGCCTTTTCCAATTGTTTTTTTCACCAAGTATTTATAGGCCACTTTCTTTTCTTTGTGCCAAGTTTTAGGCTATTCAGATCCAATATCCTAATTTTGCAGTGGTTTTTGATTTTGCACCGTATCTTGAAGATAAGATTCGTGAGGGACTATTGGATATTAAGAATAATGTATTAAGCACTAAATTTTATTGGTACTAATTGCTGATGCATATGTTCTTATATAGAAATGCAAATTATTTTGAAGGTACCATGAATCTCAAAAGAACAATTGATAGTATTGAGATACCGGTGCAACTATGGAGTATGGATATTTCATGGGACAGGCATGAGGCCAATTTTATAAGATTTAATAACGGTTTTGCTTCTAGATTAAGGCAAAGAATGACAGTCAATCCACCAGGGATTCCTACATAGCTGCATGATTTTCTAATACCAAAGGAGAGGCTGCAAATCATGAAAATTAAGCATAATTGGGGGGATATGATCTTCTATCCAGTTAGCACAGTCATTAGAATTTATGGTTTCCCTGGTCAACCACATGTGCTACCTTTTAATGTCCCTTTGAGATTAGGTTTTGTTGAAGCAATGTGGCAAATAGGTTGTATTCATGATAGGGAATTGAAAGGTAAGAGCAAGGGAACTATCTTACCTGATTATATTGTTATTCTATACTTTGCAATCATGAAACGGGGATATGCACATTTTGATAAACTCTTTGCACCATATCACCTAGGGGTTAGCATAGTCAGGCACAATGACCCAGAGGGATTCTACAATATTTTTCAGGAAAAGAATAAAGGGAGTTACATTTCCTCATGAACACAATTTTTCTGAAGATATAATCAGAAATGAATTTGATCTCACTACTAAAGATTAGAGGAAGGAGAAGTGGATAGCTCTCGGGAAGCTATGCACAATTGTATAGAAAATGGATCCTGGTTATGATTCATTAAGAAGCTTCACTCCATTCTCTGCCAAAATTGATTTTGTTATGAATAATTTTGACGAGTTGATCCTCGCTTTGAAAGAGAAGAAGACCAAACTTGAGGATACCCACGACCACCAAGTTGAGACAAGAAGAATGCAACGGCCTACACCTATTGCACCTAAAGATGCAACCCTAATTTGCTAAATGAGAATGAAACAATTAGGCTTACCTCCTCCTCTACCTCATAGGATGGATGGGATAGAAGAAACTAGACCTATTTATGTGCCCCGTCCAAGGGGTAGTATTGTGATAAAAAGAATAAGGGATGAGGAGAGTAGTGAAGAAGAGAGTGGCAATGGTAGTGATAGTGGGAAGTTGGTGAGGAAAGGAAAGAAAATAATGAGAGTAGAGCCAGCCCCAAAGGTGCAGGTTAGACCTTCAACAAGAATCAAGATTATTGATCTTGAAGATTGTGACAGGAGTCCCTCACCACCAGATGTGCCTCTCTCACCCCCAGGACAAGTTGAAGAGCAGGGAGAGGAGCAATATATACAGGAACAACAAGATGAGGATACCATTCAAA
Organism: Cryptomeria japonica; assembly: GCF_030272615.1. Lineage (NCBI taxonomy): Eukaryota > Viridiplantae > Streptophyta > Pinopsida > Cupressales > Cupressaceae > Cryptomeria > Cryptomeria japonica. The sequence continues at coordinate 635,738,875 of NC_081414.1, forward strand.
TTATAAATATGAAAATGCAAATTGGTATTCCTCTTGTGCCACCCACTCTGGAATTTGACATCACTCCTTTGGATATCTAGGGAAGAGCTTTTAGGGATGCTAGGAAGGAGGCATGTGACAAATTCCTTGAGGATGAAGCTTTTGTGAAAATCTTGACCTTCTTTCAAATAACGTGGAAGGTGAAAATATATGAATACAAGAAGAGCAGTGTTGAGAGAATGGCCCAAAGGTCACACAGGTCTAACCAAGAAAATCAAGAAGAGGTCAAGATTGAAATGCTGGAGGAGTTTAAGGAAATCACTACACATGAAGGTAGAATGATTGCAAATCAGGCCGATGTTTTAATTTTGTCAAAGTGGAACATAGTTGATGGAGCGGCATTTGATGTAATCAAGAAATCAATAGACTAACGGTTCAGTTCAAAAGAAGAAGCAAGGTTGACATTAAAAGGATTGGATTTTATAAATGATTATGCAACCTTGGTGATATGGTCACTAGAACAGGGCCTTAAGGGGCCTGATATAAATGATATAAATCCAAACCTAAAAGGAAGCCTCATTGTAAAGAGAGCCTCTGATACATAAAATGTTGAGGCCTCAAATTTAGCTGTCGATATGGCCAAATTGGCCCATGAAACTATGAAAAGGGAGGCTAAAGAGAAGTAGGAATTAATGAAGAAATTTAAAAAGCTTTTTAATGATTACAATGGAGTTCAAACAAATGTGTGGAACTGTAGACTAAAGTTCAGCTCCTTGAACAAAGACAACAAGGAGCACCTTCTTCAATTCTTGGCATTGCATCGGTCCCATCCACATCCAGGTCTCCATCAGTATCACATATAGATGCATTAGTTTAGTTTGATAGTGAGACTGATACTCCAATAACACCGCTAGTGCCATATGTTGATGATAAACCTGAGCCCACTAGATCTACTGACCCAACAAGAGCTCAAAGATTGGAAAAGATTAATGAATTGGAACAAAAGCTAAAGGAGTCAGAAGATTGATCTACCAGTAAGCAAAGGGAGATAGTCAGCTTTGTGTTGACTCATTTAAATGAGAAAGTAGGTAGTAGACTAAATAGTATTCATTCTTTGTATTCTTTATTGTTTAATGCTATTCAAAGTTTTGATAAAGATAAAGAGGTAGAAATCACTTTATTCACAAAATGGTTACAGAGGGGAAACGAGCACGGGATAATGTTAATGGATTCAAAGTACCATGATGAGAGGCCACCTACACTTCAACCAACTTATTTGTTGGTAAAATCAATGTAGGAAGCCCAAATGCTGCCAGACAATATAGAAAGAAAAATAAGAGATTTGATGAGGACTTTTGGTGAGTTGAATGAGACACTTCTTCTTGGTATTGAGAATGAAAATGGGGCAATTAAGCCCTTACAATTATGGAAGGAAGAGGCAGAAAGAGTCATCAATACTTAGGTGGACATGATTTGTGATGATTTAGATACTGTCATGTTGGAGGACAACATGGATATGATAATATGCATGAGAACATTTTTTGAAAATTTTGAGAGGGAGGCAAATCAAATGCAAATTAAGTACACTCCTTACAAGACAAAAGCTAATGAGGTTATGATTTTAAAATGGCAATCAAATGAGGAATATGTTGAAAGGAGTAATACTTATTTGAAGGATGAGTGAGGACATCAACTAGTTAATTAGCTAACTATGATATATGGAAGTCTGGTAGATAGTTTGGATTCCTTGCAGCGGTCACTTTTTGGACGTGAGTAGCTAGAAAGGTGGGCCCATCCAAAATATTCATTGACAACAACAAAAAGGGAAAAAGGGTGCATAAAGTGTTATGATGAATCTGTTGTAGATATTTGGTCTTGGTTGTGACATTCCTTAAATGGAATCTTTTGTAACTAAATTATAGGTAATTGATCATTTTTTGAATGGTAGATGTCTCCTCTGGCTTGTAGCTTGTTTTGCTCCCTTATTTCTATAAAAGGGAATTCAAGGCCAAAAGATAGGGTTCCAAATTTGGTCTTTGTACTTAATAACTTTGAAATATTTTCAATCATAAGGTTCATGTAGCAAGTTTTAGCTGCAAATGAGCAATTGTAAGGATTTTTCAAAGTAATAGATAAGAGTCTAGTGTCTAATTTTCTTGCAGGTTCTTCAAGGAGTTATATGTAAATGGACTTTATGACAAAAATAGCAAATTAATTCAAAGGAAATATAATTCTGATTTATTTCTCTCCACTATGCAATTCTATCATTTTTTGAATGAAATGTGATCAAGGATTTATTTCATTCAGTGCACTGTTGTGGTTTATGTTTTTTCTATTCATGCTTTGATCTAAGGGGTCAATTAAAATGATGAGTAGAATTTTAGAGTGATAGGGATTGTTTATGGATTTGATAAGTAGTCTAGATATGTTAGGTCCCGAAGACAACTGAGAGGGGGGGGGGAGGGGGTGAATCAGTTGTCCAATAAATTCAACCAAATTAACTTAACCAAAACTTAATGCTTAATGCTGGTAGAAAATTTTATCAGTTAATTGCAATACCAGTAAAGATTAATGCATGAAACCAAAAGACAATAACATCCACAACACATAACACAAATATTTGTACGTGGAAACCCTGTAAGGGGAAAAACCATGATGGGAAGCCTTACCCACAATTAAATGATACTACTGCAGATAGTATATGTGTACAATATGGATTCTACACATGCAAAAAGGCCAGCTACCTAGAGCTCATTGCTCAATCACAAGATGAGAGTCACACTAACTACAATTGGATGGTTAAATCCAATGATGATGTATTGCATAAAATAACATCTTCATATGCTGGATTCAGTACCAATTTAGTTATGATTGCCTTCACAAAAACCTTCCTTCAACCTTCAAATGATATCTGCATGTATAGCTCTGCTTATTTTTGCATATACCTTATTACAATTCTTTTTCCAATCGCATATCAATCTCAGAAATGAGATCTTACATTTATACCATAACCTAAGACCAATTGAATAGGTTGGCTCACTAAAAGATATTACAATAAAATAAATTACAAATAAATCAATATCTGATGGATTATATCGGCTCAATGCATTTACAATAATAATGAATCATCTCCATAACGTGTTGTGCTGATCTCGAATAGATATGCCTATCTGTGCATATCTTGAACCTATTTGCCGGTAACAACAAATATGCAAACCTGAATAAACAAATAACCAAATCGCCAAAACCAAGTGATCAAATAATCTCTTCAACATAACCAAGTAGTCTCCAAGTCATTCCAAATGCCGGTGAACAATATAATCTACTGGTGAACCAAATATCGGTGACTGTGCATAAGTCTCTGGCTTGCTGGTGAGAATAACCAAAGATCTCCAAGTGCTGATAAGTGTTGACAAGTGATGACAGGTGTTGACATCAATGACAAAACCATATCAACATATCCAAAATACCAACAATCTCCCCCTTTGGCATTGATGGCAACACAAGATGGAAAAACCATCAAAGTGCCAAAACAGAAATGCCAAAAACCAAAAACCAACAATCTCCCAAAGAGATCATTAACCCGAAATCAAAATACATATACAGAGAGTAATCAATCTCTCCAATAATCTCTCCCCAAAGTAACAATCTCTCCCCCAAGGGATAATGTGTTTTTCCATATCAATCTCTCCCCCTTTGACATCAAATGCCAAAGCATTACAAAAACCAGTTTCAAATACAAAATACCAACTTATTATACCAACTACTCCCTCTGAGAAGTATCTCTCCTCATCAAAGCTGGAAAAAGATTTCTCTATTAATTCTATCGGTTGATGACAAACATCAACTGTCTAAGTCTCTACCGGTGGGGGTAGGTTTCCAAGTTTCTCTCTGAGATATTCAAAAGTCTCCTTAGGCAAAGACTTTGTAAAAATATCCGCAATCTGCTCTTTAGTATTCACATAAACCAATTTCACTTCTTTTGCTTCAACATTCTCTTTTAAAAAATTGAATTTGATAGAAACATATTTAGTCTTAGAGTGAAATATCGGGTTCTTTGATATATCAATTGCTGCCATATTATCACAGTAAATAGTTATAGGTTCCTTGCATTTTACCTTTATGTCCTTCAACATTTGTTTGATCCATAATACCCGTGTACACTTAGTTGTTGCTGCAACATATTCTGATTCTACTGGTGATAGACTTGTACAACTCTATTTCTTGCTCAACCATGAAATTAGTCTGCTACCAAGAAAAAATGCTCCACCGATGGTTCTTTTTCTATCATCCACATCTCCTACCCAATTAGCATCTGTGTATGCACATAAGTCAAAATTTTCATCTATAGGATACCATAAACCAAGATTTGTAGTGCCTTGTAGGTACCGGAAAATCCTTTTCACTGCCGATTCATGATTTTCTTTAGGATAACTCTGAAATCTTGAAACAATACATACTGAATTTATAATATCAAGTCTTGTTTGTGTCAAATATAGTACACCTCCTATCATAGACTTGTATCTAGTCAGATTAATAGGTGTTGATTCATCCTTCAAAGATAATTTATCAATTGTAGTCATAGGTGTGCTTATCGGTTTATGATTTTCCATGCCAAATTTCTTTAGTAAGTTCCTTCAAGTACTTAGATTGACATAGGAATATACCTTTATCAATCTATGAAATCTGCAATCCTAAAAAGAATTTTATCTCTCCAATCATAGACATTTCAAATTCTTGCTGCATTTTGTTAGAAAAGTCTTTACACAATCCATCTTCTCCTCCAAAGATTATATCATCAACAAAAACTTCAATAACTAAGATGTCACCATTAGTCACTTTGTAGTATATATTGATGTCAGCAATACCTTTAGTGTATCCAAGCTTTAAAATATATTTGTCCAATCTAGCATACCAAGCTCTAGGAGCTTGTTTTAATCCATATAAAGCTTTCCTTAACCTACAAACCATGTCTTTGTTATCTGTCAAAGAAAATCCATCAGGTTGTTCAATATAAACTTCTTCTTCAAGATCTCCATTCAGAAATGCACATTTAACATCCATTTGATATACTTTATAGTTCTTTTGTGCTACAAAAGCCAATAAAAGTCTGACTGCCTCAATTCTAGCTACTGGTGTAAAGTTTTCATTGTACTCAATTCCTTCTTTCTATGAATATCCCTTACACACTAATATTTCTTTGTTTCTTATTACCTTACCATCTTCATTAATTTTATTTCTAAAAACCCATTTAGTTCTAATTACATTTTTGTCTTTAGGCCTGGGAACTAATGACCAAGTGTTATTCCTTTCAATTTGTTCCCATTCATCTTCCATAGCTTTAATCCAATATTTATCTTCACATGCCTCATTAATTGATGTAGGTTCAATTTGAGAAATAAGACATACCTCTTCATTTGCCAATCTTCCTCTAGTCATAACTCCCTGAAATTTGTTTTCAATTATCTAATCTTCAGAATGATTTAATCTTACATGCCGGGGTGTTTTTACTTGTTGTTGTTCTTTAGTGACTATTGAATCTCCAGGTGATGTCGGTGTAACTAGATCACCATTCTGTATTGGTATATTCATAGTAGGTTCATTTGTGATTATCTCTATTGTCGGTTCAGAGTCTGTGTACCTTGAATTTCCTCTAAACTGTTCATCAATCTTCACATTTGCACTCTCAACAATTTTCTGCAATCTGTTGTTAAAACATCTATATGCCTTGCTCTTAGATGAATAACCAAGAAATATTCCTTCATCACTTCTAGGATCAAATTTGCCAATATACTCATCTCTTCTAATATAGCATTTACTTCCAAATATTCTGAAACATTTAAGAGTGGGAGTATTACCAAACCATAGTTCACGAGGGGTCTTACTAGTTTCACCTCTGATGTGAACTCTGTTGAATGTATAAACTACTGCATTGGCCACTTCTCTCCAGTATATATGAGGTAGATTTTCTTCTGATATCATACTTCTGGTTGCATCCAAGATAGTTTTTCTTTTTCTTTCCACAACTCCATTTTGCTGGGGTGTCCGGGGTGGTGATAACTGTCTTCTGATCCCATTTACTTCACAAAATGTATTAAACTCCTTAGATGTGAATTCACTTCCTTGATCTGATCTCAAACATTTGATTTTCTTGTCGGTTTCATTTTCTACCATCACCTTGAATAGTTTGAATTTCCCAAATGCTTCAAATTTTTCCCTGAGAAAAGTAATCCAACACATTCTAGAATAGTCATCAATGATTAGCATAAAATACCTATCTCCTTGTATACTTCTAGTTCTTGCTGGACCACATAAATTAGTATGAATTAAATCAAGAACATTGTTAGACTTCTCTGGAATACTCTTGAAAGTTTCTCTTACTTGCTTTCCAAATTGACATTCCTTACATATTGGATTGTGAGGTTTAACAATCTTAGGTAAATCTCTTACCACCTTAGTAGTACTGATTTTCACATTGCAATCAAAATTTACATGACAAAGTCTCTTATGCCATAACCAACTTTCATCAATATGTGCAATCAAACATGCTTTCTAATTGTTGTTCAAATGAAAGATATTACCTCTAGTCTGATTTCCAGTTCCAATTTCCAAACCAGTTCTATTTAAGATTTTGCATTCACTATTCTTGAATTGTAACTGAAATCCTTTCTCAACTAATTGACCAACACTCAAAAGATTATGCTTCAAACCTTCAACATAGTAAACATTATCAGTATTGTACTTACCATCAAAGGATATAGTTCCTTTTCCTTTGATCAAACAACCTTTATCATCTCCAAATCTTACTAAACCTCCATTATAATCCTGAAAGGTTATAATTTACTCTTATCACCAATCATGTGATGTGAACATCCTGAATCAATAATCCATTCATCCTTATCTTCAACTTTAGTTGCCAGGGCCTGCTTTACCAGTTGAACAGTAGGTGCCAGTTGATCTTCTATTATAGCAACAAAAGCCCATCCATTGTTTGTCGGATCCTCATCAGAATCATCAGTAACTCCTTCATCAACATAATAACAAGATTTGTCTCTATTCTTCTTAAACTTGTATTTCTGATAATCAGGGTTAAGCTTATATGTTCTTTTAACTTCTTCTCTTAATCTTGCATGTCTACCAGGACATCTAGAAGCCATATGACCAATCTTATTACATTTAAAACATTTAAAGGGTGCTTTACCTTCATACTTACTTCCAATTGGACCTTTAGGCATTTTCCTTAAAAATAGTGCTTCAAGTTCTTCAAGTTCTTCATTTTCTCTCTTGCTTTCTTCAAGTTCTCTTGCATAGAAGGCTTTCCAATCAGATTTCTCTGATGATGATGATGATGCTACAGATGATGATGATGCCTTGAAAGATAGATCTATCTTAATAGTAGTAACAGAACCAAATTCCTCAAGCTCAAAAGCTGCAAGGTTTCCAACCAAAGTGTCTCTAGATACTGATGCATTAGGCATTGTTCTCAATTCATTTATAGTAGTAACTTTCATTTTATATGCTGGTGGAAAAGCTCTTAAAACTTTAGAAACAATCTCATCTTCACTTAAGGTTCCTCCACAACATTGTATACCCAAAACAATTTCATTTACTCTTTCCATAAAAGCAGAAATTCTTTCTTCTTCTTTCATTTTCAGACTTTCATACTTTACCCGGAAGCATTCAAGTTTTGCAATTTTGGCTATGGAATTTCCTTCATTCAATGTTTCTAGTTTGTCCCAAATGTCTTTAGCAGTAGATCTATCTGATAATCCCATGACTTGCTGATCTGACAATGCGCTCAAAAGTGCTTATCTTGCTTTGCAATCATTTTCCTCATCTTTAGCCAAGGTTGGTGGATTAGGTTGACCTTGAGTAGGAGCAGTATAGCCATTCTTTGTAACATCCCATATGTCCTTTCCAATGTAATTAAAATGTGTCTCCATACTGATCTTCCATATGCCATAGTTAGTTCAATCAAGTTTCAAACTATCCTTCCTGAAATAGTTAGAAGACATTGGATCTCCTCAAGTTGTTAAACTTTTGCAAAAAGAGGACTATATTCTGATACCAATTGTTAGGTCCTGGAGACAACTGAGAGGGAGAGGGGGTGAATCAGTTGTCCAATAAATTCAACCAAAATTAACTTAACCAAAACTTAATGCTTAATGCCGATAAACCAAAATTTATGCTAGTAGATAGTTTTATCAGTTAATTGCAATACCGGTAAAGATTAATGCATGAAATAGAAAGAAAATAACATCCATAACACATAACACAAATATTTGTATGTGGAAACCATGTAAGGGGAAAAAAAATGGTGGGAAGCCTTACCCACAATCAAATGATACTACTGCAGATAGTATGTGTCTACAATATGGATTATGCACATGCAGAAAGGCCAGCTGCCTAGAGCTCACTGCTCAATCACAAGATTATAGTCACACTGACTACAATTGGATGGTTAAATCCAATAATGATGTACTGCATAAAATAACATCTTCATATGTTGGATTCAGTACCAGTTTAGTTTTGATTGCCTTCACAAAAACCTTCCTTCAACCTTCAAATGATGTATGTGTGTATAGCTCTGCTTATTTTCGTATATACATTATTACAACTCTTTTTCCAATCGCATATCAATCTCACAAATGAGATCTTACATTTATACCATAACCTAAGACCAATTGAATAATAATAAAATAAAAGATATTACAATAAAATCAATTACAAATAAATCAATATTCGATGCATGATGTCGGCTCAATGCATTTACAATAATAATAAATCATCTCCATAATGTGTCGTGCTGATCTAGAATAGATATGCATGCTGGTGCATATCCTGGACCTATTTGTCAATAATAGGAAATATGCAAACCCGAATAAACAAATAACCAAATCGCCAAAACCAAGTGATCAAATAATGTCTTCGACATAACCAAGTAGTCTCCAAGTCATTCCAAGTGCGGGTGAACAATATAATATGTCGGTGAACCAAATACTGGAGACTGTGCATAAGTCTTTGACTTGCCGGTGAACATAACCAAAGATCTCCAAGTGCTGATAAGTGTTGACAAGTGATGATAGGTGTTGACATCAATGACAAAACCATATCAACATATCCAAAATGCCAACAAGATTGGGGTTGCAGATAGAAAACATTGTAAGGAAATGTTTCCTTAAGATCTGCATGTTATTAGATTATCTTTGTTGTAATTCATTTATATCTTTTGAATTCAAGATCCCAATGGAAGAAGGCACTGGTCATATTTTTTTATGAGTCCTTATAGTTATTTCTCTTCTTTGTTCATTTGTATTTGTTACATAGATAATTTTTATCAAATTGTGTTTCATTTTATGTATATTGTTGTATGTTTCAACCATCTCAAGCTCCATTTAGGTTGAGGATCACTAAAGGATTTGCCATCATTGAGAATTATCTCTGTTGTTGAGCTGATGTTTGAGATTTTCTACTTAATTTTGGTGAAAGTATAAGTGTGGTGCAAAGATTATAGGTTCATCAAGGGATTACCCTCTCGGGTTTTGCAAAGCCCAAAGTGTAGAAGGATTAGCAGAATCCGTGTCATATGTTGGTCCAAGTTCTTCGAGATTTTGATAGTTGGAGTTGGCTTCTCCTCAGATAAATTTAAAGAATCAACTTAGTTTCTGTCTGCTTGCAGTGTAAACCCCATTCTGAGGCACCAACAAAAATGGTGACTCTACTGGGGAACAATGCATAGTTGCAGTCAGTTGTGTCGTCCATTTGGGAAATTGCATCGAAATTAAATCGTGTTTTTGTGATTTGTCAGTTGAGCCCATTTTTTTGTGTGTTTGTAGTTTATGTTCTCTGATTTAAGGGGTGTTTTGCATTTTTGTGACAAAAGGCATTTTATTTTGTGAATGACGATTACAAACCTCTACCAGAAATCTATCGAATACTGTTTTATTTGGTATCTTGAAGTCATTTGGGTGATGACTCTAAAGTGTTTGCAACAGTGCATATAATTTGATGATTTCTAATAAGTTTATGAATGATTTTGTCAACATGAGTAAGCCTAAGAACACCAGAGGTTACATGAGGGTGCATCCTAAAGAAAGATTGGAAGAGCTTCATATAGCCTCGTTGAGGAGTGAAGTAAGGAGAAATGAAGAAAGAAGTTCTGCTCCCTCATCATGGAAAGACAAACATAAGAGCACAAGTAAGTCATCTCTACATCCTGTTCCTAAAATCCATACAACTTCTTTTAAAATTTCTTAGTCAGATAGCTTGGGATTTTTTTATTCTTTGTTTGACACACCTGTACAAGAAGAAGTACAACAACAAAATAAGGAAGTTACTCAGGTTCAATATTCAGAAAGGAGAAGAGGTTAGAGTAGAAGTAGAAGTCATTAGAGTAGTATTGTTTGTGTACCTCCTCCTCTTGGCCCTACAAAAAATTTTCCTTATAATTTTGAGTGAACTTGGGAAGGAGATGCAAACCTAATAGATTTAGATGATACTTCTAGGTCTGAAATAACTTTGCTAGATCCTGAAGAGGTTTTTTGATATATAAGCATATTAAGGAAAGAACTCCAAGAACAAATTGATTTGAGAAAGAAAAAGAAAAGGAGAAGGAATCTGAAGTTATGAATCTTGTGATTGAGAGGGATAGCTTAATGAGGCAGTTGGCTAAACTCAAGGCTTTGAATCATGAACAGATTAAGCCTAATGTTGAGGGTCTTGTTTTAAGAGAAGTCTTAGATAGGAAGTTCGAGCATACTATAAAAGAAAATCCTAGGAGCCATGCTGATAGCCAAAGGTTAGTAAATCCCAGTCAACTAAATGATCAAATTACCAAATCAAACCAAGACAAGAGAAAGAAAAAGGTCAAAATAAATGATCAAAAATCTTCCACTATCCTGGATATGAACCATGGGTTATCTCAAGTAGACATTGAATTGGAGAAGGCTAGGATAGAAAGTGAAACTCTTGCAAAAGGTTAAAATGAATTGAGATGGAAGCTTCAATACAAGAAATGAAGCGAAAAATTGATTTTTTGAAAATGTCATTATTGAATAATGCTTCATTCATTGCTGGCCCATGTAATACCCAAGCTATCTCAAATTTTGCCCCCACAACAATACAAAATGTCAATACAAGTACTCTTGTTCAAAATGTTCAGAGTACTCAAAGTGTTGGAATTGCAACCACTAGACAGAGGGGTCAAATGATTACTCAAAATGTTCAAACCTCTAAAATACCTACTGGGGCTAATGCTAGAACAAAAATGACTAGAACTAGTGCAATTAATAATGTTGCAGGACAAGCTATTACTAGGAAGTTCCAGAGAAGACCTATCCATCTAGAAAGTTATAGGCAATTGTGTTTCGATGGTATACCAGGGTATCCTAGCACAGTCCCAAATGAGTTGATGGACAAGATAAATAAGTTTGTAGGAAATAATGCTATCACAGGTGAGGAACATCTAAGATCCTTCACATATAAATTAAATGACTATGAGGTGGAGCATGAAGATGTTGTTATGAAACTTTTTGTACAATCTTTGACCGAAGATGCCAGGGATTGGTACAAAGGGTTACCAACTATAAGCATTAATTCTTGGGAAGAATTCGAAAGGAGTTTCAAGGATAAATATGGTGACAAAACTAATGCAAGTTTCATGTTGAATGACTTCAACAACATCAAGAAGTCACCAAATCAAGTTGTCACTGATTTCAACATCAGATTTCAAAAGGCTATGCATAAGTTATCTCAGGTTCTAAGGTTAGATGATAATCTTCATCTAACTACATATGTAAACTCATTTGATGCTAAAATGACATATATCCTTAGGGATAAAGATCCTTAGAATCTGAGAGATACATTCTAGATAGCCATAAATATTGAAGGAAATAGGAGAAATTCAGGCAAGCTTGGGAGAAGAGAAGATCCCAAATTCTCCAAGATTGTAAAGGATAGAATAGAAAAACCTTTGGGATTAAAGTCAAAGGAAGAAGACAAGTGGGACCAGGTGCTCAGTACCTTGAAGGATCTTAAATTGACTGTTGCAAACAATGATAAGGGTGTTGCACTAGAAAGGCAACAATTCAGCAAATTTAGTAGACCTCGAAAGTTGCAGGATCATCCTTACAACACAAATTAGAACGATGGAAAGCCAATTCAACAACAAAAAAGGAATAAACAGGAGAAGAAAACTCTCAATCCATTGCAAAAACATACATTTAATGTTGTTGAGGATATACCTTGGTGTATTACCTGTCAATCACCTCATTCACTTGAGTATTGTGCTGTTGCACAATTTATTTATGTTAGGATAACCGGTGAACAAATGAGAGGGGGGGGAGGTGAATCAGTTGTTAACAATTTATAACATTTAATACAATTAATAACCTTTAACCTGATTAAGTACCGGTAAAGTAGAAACAAATACCAGTAAACAATACAACTTAACTATTAAATAGATAATCAATGCGAAGCAAGCATACCAAATAACACCATGATTTGTATGTGGAAAATCTGGAAAGGGAAAAACCATGGTGGGAAGCCTACCCACAGTTAGATGATACTTCTGCAAATTTTATGTGATACAATGAGGGGCCTGCACATGCAGGAAGGCACAATGCCTAGAGTGTATTGCTCATTACAAAAGAGTCTCACTGACTACAGAGAGTCTACAACCATCCTAGAATAAATGGACAACAATCCAGTAGAGTGAACTGCCAAAAATAGCATGTACCATGCCTGATTACAGTCTCGATTAAGCTCAATACCAGAGGCCTTTGATCTCTTCCTTCATCCCAATTCGTTCACTTATGATCGACCAAATATCCTTCACATATGATATTGCATTCCAAGACTACGACTTCTTAGTTGATTCCATACCATTATCTACAATGAGATCTTACATAATTTTATACAAACCCTAAGGCTTAAACCAATTAGGTTTGCCACCTAGAAGATATTACAACAAGATCATTACATAAATCCATATTAAAATGATATGTCGTGTTAGCTTAAGACCAAAACAACAATAACAAATCCATAAATCATCCTGAAACATCCCGATAACGTGTAGAGTACACGTTAACATGATATCGGTCCATAACCTAGATAGGTACCAGACCTATTCTAGGTCCACCATGCCAAAGCAATGTCTCCAAGCAGTTAAAGAATGATCAAAGAACATCTTGAGGATCTTGAAATCCATATAGAAGCTATACCAACACCAATTATGCATCCTATCAAGATTCCTCAGTGAGAGCTTTGTTGGTAAAGCCTTAAACTAGTGTCGGTAAGGGTTTACCAGAGTGTATGATAGCATTTGATTACCAAATCAATACCATCTGACCAAGACATGCTCTATAAGCACATACCACTTGTAACCAATAACATTCCATAGATCCAAATATGTCAAAAGTGTCGAACAGATAGTCTCTTCTGTTGGTAACACTAGATCTTCTACTGGTAACCAAAACCTATCTACCGGTAACCAACCATAACAACTAGTGTTGACATCAATGACAAAACATCAATACAACACATAATCAATTCATCCAATAATGCCAACAATCTCCCCCTTTGGCATTTATGGCAACACTATATGTGAAAGACATCTAAGTACCAAAAAATGCCAAAGTAGTCTTCTCCTATGGAAGACAAGCAACAATCTCCTAGATATCAACAAGTCTCCCCCTATGAATGATATCTCTGTAAAGTTTTACATTTATTTTTCACATCACTATCACTCCCCCTTTGAAATCAATGCTAGAAATCTGACAAAAAAATTAAAGCAATAATGTAAACCTCTGAATCTCAAAGTTGACTACTCCCCCTGAGTAGTAGCACCACTCATCAGTGCCAGAATGAACAATGTCTCTGATAATGCATGTCAGAATGATGACAAACTTCATCAATCAAGTCTCTGTTGGAGGGGTAGAAACCCCTAACCTATCTCTTAAATACTCAAATGATTCCTTAGATAGCGGTTTAGTGAATATGTCTGCAATTTGTTCTTTAGTGTTCACATAAACCAATTTGACTTCCTTTACTTCTACCGTGTCCTTCAGAAAGTTATACTTGATTGATATATGCATAGTCTTGGAGTAAAATACCAGATTCTTAGACATGTCAATAGATGCAGAGTTATCACAATAGATAACTACAGGTTCACTACAATTTACCCTAATATCCTTCAACATTTGCTTCATCCACAAGACTTGAGTGCAATTAGTTGCTGCTGCAACATACTCAGCTTCTGCAGTAGATAAAGAAATGCATGACTATTTTTTGTTGATCCATGAAACTAGTTTCTTTCCAAGAAAGAAAGCTCCACCAGAAGTGTTGTTCTTGTCATCAGTATCTCCTACCCAATATGAGTTAGTATATGAACATAAAGTGAAATCATCATTTTTAGGATACCATAAACCATATTTTGTTGTTCCTTCCAAATACTGGATTATCCTCTTTACTGCACATTCATGAATTTCTTTAGGATTACTTTGATATCTTGAAACAATACTTACTGCATTCATAATATCTGGTCTAGTCTGAGTTAAATATAATAGACCACCAATCATAGACTCATACCTTGTCAGATTTACCAGTGAAGAACTATCCTTGATAGATAATTTCTCACTTGTCACCATAGGAGTACTTACTAGTTTGGAATTATCCATACCAAACTTCCTAAACAATTCCCTCAGATACTTAGTTTGATAGATAAAAATGCCTTTGTCAGTTTGAGTAATCTGCATACCTAAGAAAAATTTCATCTCAAGAATCATGGACATTTCAAATTCATTCTTCATATTGTTAGCAAATTCCATGCACAATTTATCTTCTCCTCCAAAAATGATATCATCAACAAATACTTCAATAATCAGAATATTATTATCAGTGATCTTATAATATAGGTTACTATCAGCACTGCCTTTAGTAAAACTAGGCTTCAAAAGATATTTATCCAACATTGCATACCAAGCTTTAGGAGGCTCTTTCAATCCATATAAAGCTTTCTTCAAATTGCAAACAATACCTTTATCATCTGTCAGTGAAAATACATCAGGTTTCTCAATGTATACTTCTTCAAGTTCACCATTCAAAAATGCACATTTAACATCCATTTGATAAACCTTATAGTTCTTATAAGTTGCATAGGCAAGAAATAGTCTAACAACTTCAATTCTAGCTACAGGTGCAAATGTCTCACCATAATCAATTCCTTCCATTTGAGAATATCCTTTACAAACCAATCTAGCCTTGTTTCTTACAACTTGAGCATCCTCATTCAGTTTATTCCTAAAAACCCATTTAGTTCCAATAACATTCTTATTTTTAGCTCGAGGAACTAAAGTCCAAGATTCATTCTTCTCTATCTGATCTAATTCATCTTCCATAGCCTTTAACCAATGTTTATCCTTACAAGCTTCAATTAAAAATGCCAGTTCAACTTGAGAAATAAGACACACCTCTTCATTTTCTAGTATTCTTCTTGTCATAACTCCCTTGTTCCTATCTCCAATGATTTGATCTTCAGAATGATTTAATCTTACATACCTTGGTGTCTTCTAAACTCCAAGTTCACTACTCTGATCATCAGTCACAGTTGAATTTTCTGATTGTGCTGGTGTAACTGTCTCATTTTCTTGTACCAGTTGAGGCATTGTCAGTTCAGTTATGATCATTTCCACTGCCGGATCCTTGTCATATGATATAGAATGATTTCTGTAATACTCATCCACTTTCACATTAGCACTCTCCACAGTTTTTTGCAATATTTTGTTATAACATCTATATGCTTTTCTTTAAATTAAATAACCAAGAAATATCCCTTCATCACATCTAGGATCAAACTTTCCAATTGAATCATCTCTTTTGACATAGCATTTGCTTCCAAAAATTCTAAAATATTTTACAGTAGGTGTATGTCCAAACCATAATTCATAAGGAGTCTTACCGGTTTCACCTTTGATGTGAACTCTATTGAATGTATAGACTGTTGTACTTACTACTTCTCTCCAATAGATATGAGGCAATTTGGCTTCCATAATCATAGATCTTGCTACATCCAAAATGGTTCTATTCTTTCTTTCCACCACTCCATTCTACTGAGGAGTCCTAGGTGCAGATAATTGTCTCCTGATTCCATTTGTCTCACAATAACTGCTAAATTCATGAGAAGTGAACTCACCACCATAATTTGATCTTAGACATTTGATTTTCAGTCTAGTTTCTATTTCAACCTTTGCTCTAAAGATCTTGAATTTCTCAAAAGCTTTAGACTTCTCCTTAAGAAAAGTCACCCACATCATCCTAGAATAGTCATCAATAATCAACATGAAATACCTATGACCTTGAAAGCTTCTAGTCCTTGTTGGACCACATAAGATAGTGTAAATAAAATCAAGTACATCATTATATTTATCATGTATGCTCTTAAAAGAACTTCTAACTTTCTTTCCCATTTGACATTCCTTACATACCGGATTATGAGGCTTCATAATCTCAGGTATATCTCTAACTACCTTAGTTGAATTGATCTTAACAATACAATCAAAGTTAACATGACACAAACTCTTATGCCATAACTGAGTCTCATCAATATGAGCAATCAAACATGTCTTATTACCAGATATTACCTCCAGTCTTAATACCGGTTGCAATATCCAAACTATTCTTGTTAATGATTTTGCATTTTCTATCATTAAATTGAAGTTGGAAACCCTTGTCCACCAATTGACCAACACTCCAAAGATTATTCTTTAAACCTTCTACATAATAGACATTATCAGTATTATGCTTACCATCCAAAGAAATAATACCTCTACCTCTGATCATACATGCTTTGTCATCTCCAAATCTGACTTGACCATCATTGTATTCTTGCAGGGACAAAAATTTCCCTTTATCTCTAGTCATATTATGTGAGCATCCACTATCAATTACCCATTCATCCTTATCTTCAACTTTTTCTGCCAATTCCTTTTCTTCATTTTTGATAGCCAGTTCTACTTCATCTTCACTTAAAGCATAGAACACCCATTCCTTTCCATTGTCTGATCCACTAGCAAGGTCTTCTACCGGTTCATCTCCAGAGCCATCAGTTACTCCTTCCTCATCCTCTATGTAGCATTGTTTACTTTTATTGAATCTATATTTATTTTGGTTAGGCTTAAATGATTTCTTAACTCTTTCCTCAAACCTTGCATTCCTTTCAAGACATCTAGATGCAAAATGACCAATCTTATTACATGCAAAACATTTAAAAGGTTTTTTTCCTTCATACTTACTTCTTGTCAGACCTTTAGGTACTCTTCTGAAAATAGTTGCCAGTGGATTAGAAGTGTTAGCTATCATAGGATCTACCTCAATCGGTTAAGCTTCTGCAAAAGAGGACCAAAGCTCTAATACCAATTGTTAGAATAACCGGTGAACAACTGAGAGGGGGGGGGGGGGTGAATCAGTTGTTAACAAAATATAAATTTTAATCCACTTAATAACCTTTAACCTGATTAAGTACCGGTAAAGAAGAAATAGATATCGGTAAACAATACAACTTAACAATTAAACAAATAATCAATGCAAAGAAACCATTCCACATAACACCATGATTTGTACGTGGAAAACCTGAAAAGGGAAAAACCACGGTGGGAAGCCTACCCACAGTCAGATGATACTTCTGCAGAAAGTATGTGATACAATGAGGGGCTTGCACATGCAGGAAGGCACACTGCCTAGAGCGTACTGCTCATTACAAAAGAGTCTCATTGACTATAGAGAGGCTACAACCATCTCAGAATAAATGGACAACAATCCAATAGAGTGAACTACCAGAAATAGCATCTACAATGCTTGATTACAGTCTCGGTTAAGCTTAGTACCATTGGTCTTTAACCTCTTCCTTAATCCCAATTCGATCACCTATGATCGACCAAATCTCCTTCACATATGATATTTATTTCCAAGACCACGACTTCTTATTCCATTCCATAACATGATCTACAATGAGATCTTACATCATTTTATACAAACCCTAAGGCCTAAACCAATTAGGTTGGCCACCTAAAAGATATTACAATAAAATCATTACATAAATCCATATTACAATGATATGCCATGTCGGCTTAAGACCAAAAAACCAATAACAAATCCATTAATCATCTTGAAACATCCTGAAACATCCCGGTAATGTGTAGAGTACACGTTAACATGATACTAATCCATAACCTAGATAGGTACCAGACCTATTCTGGGTCCACCACGCCAAAGTAATGTCTCCAAGAAGTTAAAGCACGATCAAAGAACATCTTAAACATCCTGAAATCCATGTAGAAGCTGCACCAACACCAATTATGCATCCTATCAAGATTCCTCAATGAGAGCTCTGTCAGTAAAGCATTAAACTAGTGTCGGTAAGGGTTCACCAAAGTGTATGATAGTATCTGATTACCATGTCAATACCATCTGACCAAGACATTCTCTAGAAGCATGTACCACATGTAACCAATCACATTCCATATATCCAAATATGCCAGAAGTGTCCAATAGATAGTCTCTTCTGCCGGCAATACTAGATCTTCTACCGATAACCAAAACCTATCTATCGGTAACCAACCATAATATCTAGTGTTGACATCAACAAAGCATCAATGCAACACATAATAAATTCATCCAATAATGCCAACAATTTCTTCCAAGGATGAGATACAAGAAGAAGAAGATGAAACTTTTGAGGATGACAATGTTGATTGTCTTATGACTACTTCTTGCCTTGGAGGAGTGGAATACTTTTCTGACATTGAGACTCAAGACTTGGATATAGATTACCAAATACAAAGAAGTGATTCATACCACTAACAAGTTTTCTTTGATAATGAGTTGTGTGTTGATGACCAAATGTGTAACACTGAGAAAGGAAAGGATGATATATCCTTAATGAGGCCTTTAGATCAACAAATTGCCAGGATAACAACTGTCATGGTAGCATAAGTCAAAAATAATTATCAATTGAGAAACAAAACAATTGGTGAAGATCAAGGCAAGCCTGTTGGCCTATTTATCAGAGAAGTGAAGAATAAAGGTAAGGAGGTCAAAGAAGGCAAACCAAAGAAGGACGCAATCAAGATCAAGGAGGTCAAGAGAAAAGAATGGACTAAGAAGGCTGAAATTATAAATCCCAATGAGGACACTCCTTCACCTAAAGTAAAGACAAAGATAGTTGAAAAATCTATCATGCCTATGGGAGAAGAATTGAAGCAGAAACAAAACATTGAAAGCAACAAGCTGAAGAAAAATGAAGAGAAATCAGGTATCTCTCTTGAATTGCCAGATTAGACACTTGTTGATATTCTTCAATTACTTTCTTAGATTACAGTTAAAGTTCCTTTACAAGAAATATTGAGAATAGATGAACATAAGGAGAAATCTATGGTCTGGGTTAGGGGCATGTCTTCTAACATGGAATATAAGGGTGTCTCTCATGATGTAAGGGAAAAGGTAAATAAAAATGAAACAAAGGATAAAGAGTTAGAAGGATTGATTTCTCAGATTCCCCAAATCTACTTGGGAGACACAGTAGATGAGAGCTTGGAGAATGTGGATACTTTCTTTTTAAGTGTTATCATAAATGAAGGGGTGTTAAAGAATTGCATTATTGATTCTAGAGCTTCAAACAATGTTATGTCGATGAGGATAATGCAAACTATGAGATTAAATGTAGATACCCCTCAGGGAATATGTTATGCTATGTGTAGACACTCAAAATTGTCATGTCTGATTAAATAAATATTTTATTTATTTAATTATCTAAGCCTAATTCTTCTATTAATTAAATAAATCTTTATTTATTTAATTAATTCATTTATCCTCTTCTAGCCTTATTTCTCATTTAAATAAATACATTTATTTATTTAAATTATCCCTTTCCTAAATTAAATAAATATTTTATTTATTTAATTGTCCTACTTCTTCTATTAATTAAATAAATCTTTATTTATTTAATTAAATCATTATCTTTTTCTACACATGACACATGTCATTCATCTCTTAATTCATATACTACCTACCCCTTTCATTATTTTACTATTTTCTCTACCTACCCTCTAATCCTAGCCGACCTCTCTTTTTACACCTCTCAATCTTAACCCTCCATTTCTCATTGTGTCTTCTATTTAAGGAGATTCTTTCTTCATTGTCAAACCCTAATGACACATCCTAATGACTAATGACTGATTTTGGAGTACTTGGCTACACTACGATCCTACTTGCAACCACATTTCGTTCTTTGTTGAGCTCTTGTGCATACAAAAATCTGAGAGCAAATATATCAAGCAAGATCAATGGAGATAGGAAGAATGGAGATCAAAACCCTATTGGACATGTGATGGTATAATCTTTGTGATTTTGAGTTATTTTGCATTGTCTTAGGTAATCTTCATATGTTATGGTGGATCTTTGTTGATTGTTAGGCTAGGGTTTGGTGGTTGAATTCATTTAGCCTTTCAATATTGTTGTTATTGTTACCCATTTTCACCATACACATTTTGGCACGCCCGGTGGGACCCTTGTCCCTTTGCATTTAACATTTTTGTTGCAGATTTTGCATTTTTGAAGTTGCAGATCGGATAATTTTTCGACGACATTTAGGTTTTTTTCGCGTCTACAAGCGTTCGGATCGCGTTTTTGTGTTTTAGAAGCGTCTGCGATATCGGGAATCGCGTCTGTGTTTCTACCAATTTTTATTTTGCAGGTTTCCGAAAGGTGCGTCTGTGATTCCTAACCGCGTCTGCGCTGCATCAGACCGCGTCTGCGTCATTTAACAGCGTCTGTGATCTCTGAGCACGTCTGTGAATAACAGAACCGCGTCTATGTCATACAGACGCATCTGTGTCTGGTATAGAGGCGTCTGTGCTTTCTGTTTTGCAATTTCAATTTTTCTGAGATTCGGGTTTTCGGATTTTGTACTTAGGGTTTCAGATCTGGTTTATTTTCGGCTAACCCTTGCAGATCTAGCTAACCTGGTTTGTGCAGCTTGCTTTGGAGGCAAATACATTTTTGTTGAAGGCCCCTTGTCACAAATTCTTTTTGGGTTTTCTAAAATTTACCTAACTTGTGTGCTTGCAGGAAGGGGTTATCATTTGAAACTACTAACAATTTTGTTGCAGGGCCTTAGTTAGGGTTTTGTAATTTTGATTGTGTGCCTTGTTTTCATAGATTAGCAAACACTTCCATTGGTGCACTAAAATTGAATCATTGTCTTTTGTGTCTTGAGCAATAGGCTCTTTTTGTTCAATCTTTAGAGGGCCTGTCTTCCCGTGTGGTCATTAGGACTACTAGTGAGAAGAGAATGACCCAAGTGGTAGCGAGGAAAACCCACCTCATCCGAACCACTATTATCAAATGTATTCATGGTGAAAACTATGGATAACATGTGCTGATTAGTTCATACCGACACTATGTCTCCCCATAAACCCGTTTGATCAAATTTATTTGATCATTTGTAGGGCGTAACCCCTACCGGCTGGGAGCCTTCTGTATTTACAGAGCTGAAAGTGCCGCATGTATGGCCACACGAGCGGATGCCCTTACTAGCACCTCTTTGTTTTAGATGCCCAAATCCTTCTAGTTGTTAAGGCAGGAGGTCGGACCTCTGGTAGCGGCCCACACACATACGGTTCTTAGTAGAGATACAAAGTTCGCCATGGGGAGTTTTCATGGGGACTGATGCTTGGCTGACCCGAGAAGTGAGTGTCGAGGGTGGAGCCAGTGAGGTCAAGCATCTAAGTATCCGCTCTGAATAGCATAGCCTCGGGGGTAAAACCCTATGTGGGATCAACAACTATTGTCTTGGCCAGCCCTAAGATTTGTGCTTGACTTATGCTAAACACTCAAACATTCAAGACAAAATAGGAAAACATTGTGTCTTTTGTGTCTTCAAGTGTATGCAAAAACTTTTTACATCAAACAACACACTTTGGAGTCTAAACAGTTTGCAAACATTGAGTCATCAACATTGTGTCCTCTTGTCATGAAAAACAGTCGAAAAATCAGATTTGGTCACAACAAAACAACTTCACAGATAGGAAAAATTGCACTAAGGTTACAGAAACGTGTCTGTGTCTGTTCAAACCGCGTCTACGTCAGATAAGCGCGTCTGTGAAGTGCAGAATAGCGTCTGTGTTTTTATCAGCGTCTGTGTCAAACAGAGAGGCGTCTGTGTCTTGGAATCGCGTCTGTGAAGTATACAGAGGCGTCTGTGTCAGGATTTGAAAACTTTAACAGTCAAGCAAACAAAGAAAATCAGTTTCGGCATACTTGAGCTTCTTAGGTTGTCTCTTCAGGTTTCATCTAGCATTCAGCCTGTTCTAAGGTTTCACACAGTCCATCATTGCTTCATACCTCATTTTACATTCATACTTGTCTAAACTTGAGTCAAAAAGGTCACTTGCTTGTCCTCACTATACTCTTTCAACACACTACATACTACTACACTTTGCTAAGTGGTCCCTCATCAAGGTTTCTTACCTTTGGGTCTCATTTGGTCTTACTTAGAGTCAAGGTCAGCTTACCTCATCAAGAGAAACTATCCTCTCTTTGGAAGTCACACCTACTCTACTACTTACATACTTGGTCTTACACTTTGGACATTGCAAGTACACCTCAAGATTCATTTACACTCCATACAACTCTTGGTCTTCCATACTTTTTCATTCTTCATCTAGTTTCTCACATCTTGGTCTAACACCTGGTTCATGGTTGAAACCCGCCTTCAAAAATCTAGGAGAATAGCTAAAGAAGCTCAAGAATCCGTAAACATGAGTTCTTATGAGTATGACAATGATCTATTCTACAATCCTGAGCACACTACATTACCAGACATGAATGTTTATAGACACAATCCAAATGTGGAAAGCGCAAACACTATAAACAACAATGCTATGCACAATGACAATGTTGACAATTCTTCAATACTATCAGCAGACATAGAAGAGTCCATAATGAATCCTCAATTCAATAGATTGGTTGAAGAGATAATGAGGAGAGATCGACAATACTTTCTAAACATGATGGCACATAGTGGAGCTAAAATACCACATGATTTTGACTTATCTCAACTTATGGAAAGTCGACCCTCACAACAAATTCAACTTAACATGGATCAAAGGAGACCAAATAGTGGAGGAAATAGAGGACCGAATAATATGATGCTGGAGTCACCATCAGCTTTGCTTCAAAAGCCAGCAATCTCACATACACAAGCTCAAACATATGATACTTATACTCAAAGACCATCATGGAGGCCTTATGCTCAAACACACGCTCAAGGTATGGATCAACCAAAACAAGTGGATACTCAAGGACATCCTCAAAATTTTGACACAAGGAGACCTCATGTCAAAATTGGGGGCAACACAATGGAAAATGAAAGGCCTATTGAATATGGTTTATACACACAAAACAGATATGGAGTCCCTCAACATGAAGTTATGCCAAGTGCTCCATATATACCGCAACAATATAGACCTCCATATGGACATATCTACGATCAGTATCATCCATACATGCAACAAGCTCCTCCTCAAATGGGTGTTTCAAACATGCAACAATCTCCTCCCAAGAATAATTTGGAGTAACAAATTAGAGATCTACAAAAGAAAATGGAGGACATGAGTACATCAAAACCTACATACACTATGAGAGATATATGCCCTTATCCCTTCGATAAGAGCATTCCAATGCCTCCATTTCCTCCACACTTTGTAATGCCAAAATTTGACAAATATAGAGGGAGAGGAGACCCCAAGGCAGCTATAAGACAATTCTTCACAGCTTGCATTGAGGTAGCGGCAGAAGAAACATACTTAATGAGGTTGTTCCCACAGAGCTTAGGAGATGAAGCTATGGAATGGTTTTCTCAATTACCTCCTTGTATTAAGTCATGGGGCGACTTAGCAGAGGCATTCATTCAGCATTTCTCTTACAACATTGAAACAGATGTCTCAGTTACTACCTTGTGCAATATGAAACAAAAGGAAGGAGAATCTTTTGCAACATTTTTACAGAGATGGAGAAACTTAGCTAGTAGATGCTCTTGCGAAATCCCGCAAAAACAAATGGTAGAAATGTTCACACAAAACGTTAATAAGGCTATTGGCTATGATCTCAGAAAAGCTTGTTTGTCTACATTCAAGGATGTTATTGAAAAGGGCCTAGCAACAGAAAAGGTCTTAATTGAACAAGGAGTTATCAAACTATTCAAAGAAAACAAAGAGGACTTTAAAGGAAAGGACAAACCAAAATTTTGGAACAAGAACAAGAACACAGTTAATGATGGTGTTGTTGATGCCAACATAGTGAGACCCAAGTTCGTCTTTTCTGGATCAAGTTCTACCAGCAATCAGGTGAACACTCAAACAACTTCTAGACCACGAAGGAAGTACACTCCATTGGGAGAACCACTTGAGTCAGTTTTCAAGAAGCTTGTAGCAAACAAAGTAATTACAGTTCTAGACTTTCCTCCTTATGAACCAAAGGTAAAACCAAATTGGTGGAATGATGATGAGTATTGCGAGTTTCATAAGAGTAAGGGTCACAAGACAGGTAATTGCCATCGATTGAAAAACATTGTGCAAGATCTCATTGACAGAGGAGATATAGAGATGGAGGGACATTCATCTAATCAAGAGCATGAGGTGTTTAAGGAACCATTCCCAAAACATGACAAAGGAAAAGGCAAAGTCACAGATGATCAAGCCAATTACACTAGAGCACCTTACAATTATGATTCTACTATCAATCACATCTCAATGGACAATCATATCTCTACCATTACTATCAAAAACAAAAATCCTGAGAATCCTTCTCAGAGACCCAAGATTGTCCTAAAAGGTGTGGGATCTTCCTCCGAATCTACCTCTGAATGTCATGTTACAACCCATCGAGGTAAGATTACATTGCCAGGTGCCTCCACTAAGAATACCAATCTTTCATCAACCAAGCCTGAGTACGACCTTGTAGAACAACTAGGGAAGACACCTGCGCTCATCTCTATTCTTGAGCTCTTACGTATATCTCCTGCACATAAAGCTATCCTTGACAAAATCTTGAGAGATACTGCCGTCCCTACTGATCTGAATGTGGACCAGTTTCAAGCCATGGTGGGATACCTATCCGTTCCACACTCCCTCACATTCACAGAAGCCGATGACGCCTCCATAAGTCAGCCACATAATGCACCTCTACATGTTGAAGCCTTCATACATAAACATCGAATAAAGCGAGTCCTGATAGATGGAGGAGCAGGTCTTAATATTTGTACATTGAGCACTATTAGACAATTGGGATATTCTGACAAAGCTGTGAATGCTACAAACCAAATCACCATTAAGGCTTATGATGATGAAGAGCACTCGTCCAAGGGCATGGTCACCTTACCACTAAGAATAGGGCCAGTCACAAAGGATGTGGTTTGTCAAGTCCTAGATCTAGATCTCACGTATAACATATTGCTAGGACGTCCGTGGATTCATGAAATGAGGGCAGTCCCATCAACATACCATCAATGCATAAAGTTCCCTCACAATGGAGTCGAGGTAACGGTCAATGGTGATCCAAATCCATTCATATATTGTAATAACTTGAGATCACATACTGAGACTATCATTCCCAACAATCGTGAGGCTACTCCTTCGTCAGCATATATTGATCCTGAGTCATTAAAGCCCTCGACATCCAAACAAGGTGAACTTAGAGGAAAATTTCAAGACAAAGGCATGGGAGAATACACTTTGAATCAAACAATGTTTTTATGACAAGTCATGAGCTCTCCAAAAGAATATGGGAGGCCACATCCTAACAAGCAAATCTCCATCATGATTCTCAAATGGGATCCTACCATCTTTCAAAGATGGGGCGAACTAGAAGAGGAAAATTTATACAAAATGCTTTATAAAGATAGTGAAGAGGACACACATGATCAGACTATTATACCCTGTGAGAACTATGGCAAAGGCTTCAAAATTTTGCAAAGATTCGGGTATGATGGAAAAAGCCCTCTTGGACTACGCAAAGAAGGTGTCATGGAGCCCTTACAACCTGAGCTAACTACAAGAAGGGAACGCTCCAAGGGGCTTGGTTTTCTGAATCCCAGACTACATAATAAAAGAACAAAAGAGGTATGGTGAATCAAAGTTGCTGAAGTTCAACAAGAGGATTACTATTCCACAGACTCCAATGAGTGAGAATGGGGTTCAGACAAATCCTCCAGTGACTATGAGCTCACCGAGACATTCAGAGAGCCAGATGAACCCACAAAGGAGGAGGAATTTTACAAAAAGTTCAGAGTTGGTCAAGAACCAACCCATAAGGATCCCGCACAAGCTTCGTTTCAAGGTCCTAGGTCAAAATCACATAGGATGAGGACACCTGTCCCAGAACGCTCTACTAGTGATGACAATTTGGATTCGCTCACGATCGAAACTGATGAGGAGAGTGCCATCGATGACCTCGACGATTACCTTGACATACTTGAATATAACCACATCTTCACTCTTCATCCAACAAATTCGGAAAACACTAATGACCTTCCCCTTGTTCATCCTCAACTCATTGACTGGGATCATGAAAGACCAGCACAATTTGATACATTTCAAAATGACGAATCTATTATCGACTACCTTGGCATTCGAGATGATCTTCCCCCTGGAGACCACAAAGCAGGATACGCCATAGAGCTCAACAACATAGCATACTTTGGTGAGGGTGTTGGGCCTTCTAGTCGCAAAAATGTGAAAATAAAAACAAAACAAGGGTCTTATGGCGAAAACCACACTGTGGCGCTATCTGACTCCAAAAAAGTAAAAAGAAAGGACATATCTGAGGGTGAAAACCTCTCTAAGGTGCCTGAAGATGGAAGGCTCGACATTCTCCCAGCATCATATGAGGAAAAATCATCCATGTTGGTAGAGGAGACTATAAAGACAAACATTGGTACAGCAGAGGTTCCACACAACATATTTTTGGCTCAATCATTGACAGAGGCCGAGAGGACAAAATTCATAAGCTTCTTCAAGGGACGACAAATCAACTTCGCATGGTCTTACGCGGATATGCCTGGGCGAGACCCGGTTTTAGTGATGCGTCATTTAATAGTCAAACCGGGGGCAAAACCAGTAAAGCAGAAATTAAGGAAAATGCATCCACAAGTGGCATTGCTAGTCAAGGCAGAGCTGGAGAAATTACTGGATGTCAGATTCATACACCCAATTGATTATCCCGAATGGATTTCCAATTTATTACCTGTCAGCAAACCGGATCGCAGCATCCGAATATGTACAGACTTCAGAGATATCAACAAGGCTTGTCCAAAGGATGATTTCCCATTACCAAACATTGACTTGATCGTTGATCTCACAGCAGGCCATGAAATGTTATCTTTAATGGACGGATTTTCTGGATATAATCAGATCAGGATTGCACCTAAAGATCAACATAAAACATCATTCACTTGTCCATGGGGAACCTTCTGTTGGAATGTCATGCCCTTTGGGCTGAAAAATGCAGGTGCCACTTATCAAAGAGCGATGACCACTATTTTTCATGATCTCATGCACATAACCATGGAAGATTATGTTGACGATCTTTTGGGAAAATCAATAGACAGAGACACACACTTGGACATACTTTCAGTTGTCTTTGATCGGCTAGAAAAATATAAGGTAAGATTAAATCCTAAGAAATGTGTCTTTGGAGTAACCTCCGGGAAGCTCCTAGGATTCATTGTGTCTAAAAGAGGAATAGAAGCTGATCCAGCAAAAGTCAAGGCTATCTTGGACATGCCGCCACCCAAGAATATCAGTCAACTTCGATCTTTACAAGGGAGACTCCAGTCCATACGAAGATTCATCGCACAACTTGCAGATAAGTGTAATCCTTTCCAGCACCTGCTACACAAAAACATCAAGTTCAAATGGGATGAGAACTGTCAACAGGCTTTTCAGGCACTCAAAGGCTATCTTTTGAACCCACCAGTCTTGATGCCACCAATTCCAGATCAACCGTTGCTACTTTACATATCAGCTACTCCAACGGCATTGGGGGCACTCCTAGCACAACAAATACCTAACGGCAAGGAAAAGGTAGTCTATTATATCAGTCGCACATTGGTGGGATATGAGCTAAACTACACACCAATCAAGCATGCATGTCTCGCTGTGGTCTTTGCTTCACAGAAGTTACGACATTATATGCTCACTCACAAGACTAAGTTGATTGCCAGAATCGATCCACTAAAATATCTTCTCAACAAAGCTACACTTACTGGGCGACTGGCCAAGTGGGTAATGATTTTGAGTGAATTTGACATCGAGTATGTGGATAGAAAAGCAATCAAAGGACAAGCCATTGCAGATCAATTGGCAGATGCTCCCATGATAGATGATGTTCCTCTATAGTCAGAATTTCCAGATGAGTCCATTCTAACAATATCACCTGCAAAGTCATGGCAATTATACTTTGACGGCTCTTACACACAGCATGGGGTAGGAGCGGGTATACTCTTTATAACTCCTCAAGGTGATTCTATACCAAAATCATACTGCTTATCATTTCCTTGCACCAACAATATAGCGGAATATGAGGCATTAATAACTGGATTACGAATTGCAGTTCAATGGAAGATCCAGGAACTTCGTGTTTTTGGGGATTCTCAACTTGTCATCCGTAGATGAAAAACTAATGCCTTACAAACAACTGGTAGATGAGCTGAAACAACACTTTGCAAAGATAGAGTTTGAGCAGATACCAAGAGAACAGAATCGCGCTGCTAATGCCATGGCTACGATTGCTTCACTCATTGATCTACCACAAAATGAGACCTGTTATGAGTTCCTGGTAGATAACTTGCTGATTCCATCATATGAGATCACTCCTACGGAAATGATATGTGTTGTTGGTCCTGAATCCCAGTTATATGGTTCCATATTCACATACCTTCGCGACAATATCTTACCTCCCGATCTATCGAACAATCAACGCCGCACTTTCATTCGCCAATCCTCTCGATACGTCATTTTAGCTGATATCCTATACCGATGAGGTCTAGATGGCACCCTTCTTAGATGTTTAGAGAGTGACGAAGCTCAGATTGCGTTACGAGAAGTGCATGAAGGGATATGTGGTCCGCATACTAGTGGTCCTACCTTGGCCAAGAAACTCATCAGGACTGGATACTACTGGCCTACTATGGAAAAAGATGCATATCAATTTGTCAAGAAGTGTAAGCAGTGTCAAATTCATGGAGACCTCATACATGCACCAGCGCAGGAACTACAACCACTTGCATCTCCTTAGCCCTTTTGTCAGTGGGGACTCGATCTCATAGGCAAGATTCACCCTCCTTCTTCTAATGGTCATAAATTCATTATCACAGCCACAGAGTATTTCACAAAGTGGGTTGAAGCCGTGCCTCTCACACAAGTTACTGGGAAACAAATCGCTACCTTCATCCTAAACTACATCATTTGCCAATACGGGATTCCTACTTCCATTATTACTGATAATGGGCGTCCTTTCAAAAATCAGGATGTTCGTGAACTCTGTGACCGCTTCCATATCTCTCACCGTTTCTCCACACCATATTACCCCCAAGGTAATGGCCAAGCTGAGGCGTCTAATAAAACAATTCTCAAAATCCTTAAAAAGACAGTCGACGACGCTGGCCGTAACTGGCATATCCAACTCAATCCTGCACTTTGGGTCTACCGCACAAGTGTCCGCACACCTACAGGAGCTACACCCTACTCACTTGTCTACGACGTTGAAGCCATCTTGCCTATTGAGGTCGAGTTACCTTCTTTACGGGTCTCTTTAAGAAACATAATCAATGATGAAGACTACAAGGTCTCTCGCTTACAAGAACTAGAACTGCTGGAGGAACAAAGACACACTGCTTTTAATCATCTCAAGGCTTACCAACAAAGAATGAGTCACAGCTACAATCACAAAATTAAGCCTCGCACATTTGAAGTAGGTGACTTAGTCCTCAGAGAGAACCCCAAGAATCAGCAAGACAGAGATAAGAAGGGCAAGTTTGAACCAAACTGGCTTGGTCCTTACATCATCACAGCGGTATATGGATCTGGGGCATATCATCTCTAAACTACCGAAGGTGAACCCTTGGAGGATCCTATCAACAACATGCACCTTTGCAGGTTCTACACATAAGCTCTTCAGAACATCCTAATTCAAAAATACAAAAAAAAATCAAAAATTTCAAAAATACAAAAAAAATTATAAAACAAAAAAATCGTTACTTGGTGAAAACCTGGCAAACAGGCGCCTTGTGACAACAAAAAAAAATTGAAAAAAAAAAAAAAAAAAAGTAAAGAGAAATAATTTCGTCCAACGGTGAAAACCACTTCGGTCGCGCCCTGGGCAAGTACCATGGTGAAAACTGGGTCACCAGCGCCATGCGTAGAGACTTTGCTCCTCTCTCCTTCAGGATTCTCTTTCATCATTTCACTTTGCACACACTCACAACCTATTCATCCATAATAAACTTACCCAGTCCCATCATGGCTTGTTATTGATCTACCTAAGATTGGTTAGCCATCCATAACCCCCCCTTTTTCACTCCCTTTCCATCCATAATAAATCAGATCCTATCTGTGACTAAGGCAAATCCTACGTCTAGTGATGGGTGTGGAACTGAGAACATCACATGTTTCGAGGAGTACAGTTTCTTCCAGCTTCCTTCAAGTCTATCCGCGCACAATCCACAATAAAGCAACATCTGCATCGCCAGTCCACAATAAAATTTCG
Source organism: Cryptomeria japonica (assembly GCF_030272615.1). Taxonomy (NCBI): domain Eukaryota; kingdom Viridiplantae; phylum Streptophyta; class Pinopsida; order Cupressales; family Cupressaceae; genus Cryptomeria; species Cryptomeria japonica. Next base: position 635,769,670 of record NC_081414.1, read on the forward strand.
TCTTCTCCACAATAAAGTATCAGTTTCATGGATTTAGTCAGTTTCAGATGAGACATAGCAGCAACAATGGGCTTCAACAAAATCAAATCTTTCAACAGACTCAGACAACATATGGTTTAGTGCTATCTATCCTTTTTGTGAAAGTGAACATTGTGACCACAATCGAATAAGACTTAAACAAGTGACAAGAGACACTAAACTTGAGGACTAAAGTGGATGTTGGTGTCGAGTCTTGGTTTTCTTTTGATTTTATCTTTATTTTGGTGACATGTCTTTTAGCTTTTCCAGGATGTCTTTGACTAGAGATTCTATCTCCAGGATGTCTTTGACTAGAAAGGCGAGGATGGGGTATCGTCACCTATTTGCATTTGTTGTCTGTGGATTGTCTCTTAGTAATGCTATGACTTGTCCAAGGATATGAGGACACTATGGGTCTAGTATGAACTGGGGCATTCCTTGTTTGTGACTGTCTTATCTCCATGCAAACAGGTACAATGACTTTCTGGGCCGAACAGATGCCTCGATTGTCATAACCTACTTGCCATAATAAGCTCAATGATGATAATGCACAAGAAGCTCTTTCACGTTCATATCTTCTGTCTTCCATCCCCCTTTCTTGATTGACTTCCATCGTCCTTCTCGAGTCCGTGTAGCCTGCTGTCACATGACTGAGTATAATGACACACCAAAAACATTTGCATTTCATGTAGTTGCACCTACATTACCACATATAAGCATTTCATACATACATATAGATATCACAATTGCATCACATCCTACATACAACACATGTTAGCACATCTCACATTTTATTATGTAAATAATCATTTGCATTATCATATTCATTTGCATTACATACATTCACATTTGCATCATGCATCACATATACAACATAAAAGAACAAAAATACATTGCATTGCATCATATAAGCATCCATATCATAAAACATGTATCACATAAGAACATTTCATCACATAAGGTACACATGCATATAGCTGCCGCAAAAATGGATCATCTCTCATATATAATCAAAAGTGTCATGATACAATGATGTCAAAAGAATCATATGGCTACAAGATCACCCGCAGGTGTCTACAATACAAAAATGGTACATATATTGATACAAGGGGATCCCTCTATGGCTATGATGAACTCCCTCCCTCGGAGCCGCCGGGCCTCGACGGACGCTGAGCTGTAGATGGACCTGCTCCGGGATCACCCTGCCTGTCTGGTGGTGGTGGAGGACCCATGACACCACCACTAGATGCCTGCCTCCTACGACTCCCTCCCGTAGCCGTCGTTGTACGTGATGGTCTATGGAAGCTCCTCGCCCGCTGATCCGCTGGCATGACACCATAGTACAGATCCCTCCAGTAGGCAATCTCCTCTCCGGCTCGCAGCACATATGTGTAGCCTGCCCCTACATCCTCTGCTGCCCGCCTCCCTACCCTCAGAGCTATCTCGGCCTCAGTATATCGCTGGATGGCCTGGTCTCTCTCCTGCTCTGTGTCCCTGAGCCTGATCCCGAGGCAATCCCTCTCTCGCTCCAAATCCGCAATCTCGTCTGCCTGGCCCTGACAAATCTCTCTCAGCTCTAGCAGCTCATCCTCCTCAGGATCTCCACCCTCAGCCTCTGCCTGTGGCTCCTCCTTTGCAGGTGCCTGTACCTGTGCCTCTCCCTGTACCTGTCTAGGTGCCTGAATAGGTACCTGTCTCTGCACCTGCTCCTATCCCTACACCTATCTAGGTCCCTGTGCTCTAGGACCCTGTGTTGCTGGTACCTGTAGGGGCAATCCACCCCGACCCCTCACCACCTGGGCTCCTCTCTCCTGTCCTCCCTCCCTCCGAGGTGCCACATGCCTCTCCCCCACTACTCCCCTCCGCCTCCGTCGGCCCCAAATTATCCCTTTCCTAAATTAAATAAATATTTTATTTATTTAATTGTCCTACTTCTTCTATTAATTAAATAAATCTTTATTTATTTAATTAAATCATTATCTTTTTCTACACATGACACATGTCATTCATCTCTTAATTCATATACTACCTACCCCTTTCATTATTTTACTATTTTCTCTACCTACCCTCTAATCCTAGCCGACCTCTCTTTTTACACCTCTCAATCTTAACCCTCCATTTCTCATTGTGTCTTCTATTTAAGGAGATGCTTTCTTCATTGTCAAACCCTAATGACACATCCTAATGACTAATGATTGATTTTGGAGTACTTGGCTACACTATGATCCTACTTGCAACCACATTCCATTCTTTGTTGAGCTCTTGTGCATACAAAAATCTGAGAGCAAATATATCAAGCAAGATCAATGGAGATAGGAAGAATGGAGATCAAAACCCTATTGGACATGTGATGGTATAATCTTTGTGATTTTGAGTTATTTTGCATTGTCTTAGGTAATCTTCATATGTTATGGTGGATCTTTGTTGATTGTTAGGCTAGGGTTTGGTGGTTGAATTCATTTAGCCTTTCAATATTGTTGTTATTGTTACCCATTTTCACCATACACACTATGGATTCAAGGGAGGTACTTGTGATAGGTACTATAAGGGAATTTCCCTATAGACTTGCAGCTTACCTAGAGAAGGAGTTAACCATGAGTGTCTTAGTTGTATATGTCCCACCCCATTATGGGATGTTGTTGTAAAGAAAGTGGAGTGCTTCTATGGGAGGAAGTTTGCAATGTGATCTATCTTATGCAATCTTTTGTATTGATGGTAAGAATGTGAAAATTGATAGAGAATCAAGAGTACCATATATGATGGTGTATGAGAAGGACCTTGATGAAGACATGACATGTTTCATAGATACAGACATAAATGTATTTAGGGTTGAAATTTTTCCAATAGAAAAGAGAGATCAACTTGCACCACTGGAAAGGGAAGTAGAAGAATTATTAGGTGATGACAACTTATGGACGATGTATTTTGATGGAGCTAGCTCTAAGGAAGGCTCTGGTGCAAGAGTATTATTCATCTCACCTAATGGAAAGACTTTTAAGTTTTCTTTTACTCTATCTTTTGCATGTAAAAATAATGTGGTAGAGTATGAGGCATTATTATTAGGTTTGAGACTAGCTGAAAAAACATGGGATAAATAATCTCAAGGTCATTGGAGATTTTGAGTTAGTCATATCCCAAATCAGATCAAAATATGCATCAAAAAATAAAAGGTTGAAACAGTATAGGAATGTTGTTTGGGATAAGATTAAAAGTTTTGATGCATTTAGCATTGACTGGAAAAAGAGAAGCCATAACATGATGGAAGACTTGCTGGCTAACATTGCTTTAAGGACAGAGGACATAACTTTTGTAGGAATCTCAAAAATTGAGGATCAAACTAGGCCTTCAGTCCCTGACAACATTCAAAACTGGCAATTTTTCATTGATAATGATGATATTCTGAGATTCTAACTTGCATAGAATAGTATGAGGGTCAGGAGATTGATTTTGGTGCATTTGTACAAATAGACAATGGGAAGGAAACTGTCTTTGGGAATGAAGTAATCCAATTAAAGAAAAATAAGATTCCCAAAGGTTTGGTTGTATTGGAGAGGTTGTTTGATAATCAGGATAAAGAAAAGACTACTACTACTGCCCCACACCCTGAAGATTTAGAAGAAGTTAACCTTGGGACAAAAGGAGTCCTAAAGTAGGTGTATATTGTAAAGAAGATGTCACAAAAGGTAATAAAAATGTTGACTGATTTATTAAGAAAATATAGGGATGTCTTTACTTGGGCGTATGATGATCTCAAAGCTTAAAGGGAAGACTTGTTTCAACATGAAATCCCTTTGAAGGAAGGTGCTAAGCCTTTTAGACAAAAGAAAAGGCCAATTAATCCAACCTTGGCACCCAAGAAGCAAGAAGAATTGGTTAAGCTAAGGGGTGTTGGAATCATAAAGCCTATCAGGCATTCATCATGGGTGTCTAACTTGGTGCCTATGAGAAAGAAGAATGGAGATATCAGATTATGTGTTGATTTGAGGAACTTGAATATATCTTCATTGAAAGATAACTATCCATTACCCAATATGGAAGCAATGTTGCAAAGGGTCACAGGTTGTGAACTCTTGTCTATGATGGATGGATTTTAAGGTTACAACCAACTAGTGGTTAAAGAGTCGAAGCAGTTCAAAACAACATTTACCACACCTTGAGGAACCTATGTTTATGTAAGAATGCCATTTGGGTTGACAAATGCAGAAGAAACATTCCAAAGAGCTATGGATGTTGCATTTTCTGATATTATAAATATGTTCTTGGTTGTGTACCAAGATGATTTAATAACATATTCCAAGAAGGAAGGTGATCACCTCGATCAGTTGGAGAAAATATTTAACAGGGCTATTGAATATGGAATATCTTTAAACCCAAAGAAATGTGTTTTTGGGGTGATTGAGGGTAAACTGTTGGGCCACATCATTTCAAAAGATGATGTGAGAATTAACCCAGAAAGGGTAGCAGCAATTGATAAGGTCCCTCAGCCCAAGAATGTAAAAGGTATCTAGTCATTCTTTGGAAAGATTAATTTCCTCATAAGGTTTGTTACTAACTTTGGAGAGATCAGTAGACCCATCTCTAAATTGTTAAAAAAAGGATGCAAAGTTAGAATGGGAAGGGGATCCAACCAAGACATTCCAAGAGATCAAACATGCTATTAAGAATACACCTATTTTGAAAACACCTGATTATAGAAAACCTATGAAAATATTTTCATTTGCATCTTTTCATATTGTTGTTGAAGTACTATTATAGAAGAACTCAGAGGGTTTAGGACAACCCATAGCATTTTTGAGAAAATCTTTGCAAGCTGCAGAGCTAAAGTATGATATAAATGAAAAACAAGCTTACGCACTAGTGAAGGCAGTAAAAGTTTTTAGGAGTTACCTGATGGGAGAAAGGGTGGTTGCATTTGTGCCTAGTGCTGCGGTCAAAGACATCTTCACACAGGAGGAAGTATCTGGGAGAAGATGCAGATGGATCAACGATATCCAAGAATTCAACATTGACATCCAAATTACTAAGTTAGTAAGAAGACAAGGATTGGCCTAATTAATGGCTCAAAGTAATTTGGATACCAATCAAATTAATGTTACACAAGAGGAGAAAAGGGCTTATCTTTGTCACATGGATAACTGTGAATGGTATTTAGACATAATATATTACTTACAAAAGATTAAGTGTCTTGAAGCTATGAATGACAAAAAAAGAAGGACACAGAAGTTCCATGCCATAAAATATGTCATTGTAAGTGGCAAGCTCTGGTGGAAAAATAATGATAGTGTCATGTTGAAGTGGATGAACCAGGATCAATCTCAGAAATTGTTGGTAGAAATGCATAGTGGGGTTTGTGGGGGGCATTATATGGCCAAAACAACTACACATAGAATATTAAGAGCTAGGTTTTGGTGGCCAACATTTTTTAAAGATGCACATCAGTTGGTTAGAAAATGTGATCCATACTAGAGGTTTTCTAGGTAGTTGAAATTTTTCAAGAAATTTGCCATTGAAACCTATAAATGTGCAGGGTCCGTTTCAACAGTTGGGTATAGATTTTATTGGGGAAATAACATGTAAATCTAGTGGTGGTCACTCTTAAAATCTTCATGGCCATGGATTATTTCACTAAGTGGGTTGAAGCTATACCAACCAGGAGGGAAACAAGCAAGGTGGTGATTGATTTTATCACTGATTATATATTGACTAGATTCGGGTGTCTAGAGAGAATAGTTTTTTACAATGCTATGAGTTTTAGGTCAAAGGATTATGAAGATTCCTATAAAAAATATGGTATCCAAAGTTCATATTCATAACCTTACCATCCCCAAGGAAATGGACAAGGTGAATCAAGCAATAAGAGCTTGATGAAAATCATCAAAAAAATCTTGGACAAAAACAAGAAAGCTTGGGATTCAAAGCTGAAATTAGCAGTTTGGACAGATAGGGTGACAATTAAAAAGGCATTAGGATGTGCCCCTTTTGACCTGGTATATGGCATACATGCAAGGTTGCCCCAAAATAATCTAATGTAGATGTATAAATTTGTCCAGACTTATGATGATGATATAGATGATGATATGCAACTAAGGGTTGAAGCTTTGATCGAGCTAGATGAAACTAGAAGAGAAGCTAATTCCAAAAATGCAAAATTGCAAATGCAACAAAAGAACCTGTATGATAAAAGAAGAGTTGCAAGAAATTTCCAGATTGATGACTTGGTTATGATGTGGAATGCCAAGATAGAAGATAAAGGAAAACATGGCAAGTTTGATGCCATTTGGCTCGGTCCATTTTTTATTCGGAGTAAGTGGGGAGAAGATTCATATTTTCTCCAAGATATAAACGGTGAAGTTCTCGAATTGCCTGTTCATCAACAATTCTTGAAACTCTACTTTTCCTAAAGTAGTTCTTTTCTATGAGCATTAGGTTAGGTTTTGTATATAAGTAGAATAGATTTCTTTCTTGTTTGAGCTACCCTGTCCAGGTAGTTTCCTTTTTGGTCTTCTTTGTAGCTAGTTTGCTCCACCTGAGATTCTGAATCCTCATATCATCCCAGAGTGATGATCGTCCCCAACCAAAGGCACTGATAGTCAATGAAAATGACCTACCAAAAATTTTCATGCCTTAGACAAAATGCTGAATTTTCTGGATCAATTTTTGTGTTCTGCCATGTTTGAAGCTTAGGGTTTTGGGTTTTGTATTTTTTTGTCTAATTCTTGGTAAGAGCCCCTAAACTTGTTATAAACTTGCATTACTTTATCACTTAAGTCTGAGGATTATAGTAACATTGGCGGGGCCTTTTTATCTCCTAGCTATTATTTTGTTTGGTGGGTCTTATGTTTTCCTAAGTCTGCACTTTGATTTTCCTAGGCAAATCCCCTTTAAGTATTTCATCAGCTTCTAAAATTTTCCTAAGTCCAGCCTTAAGTTTTCTGCCAACATATTTGTAATAATAGTTGGGATACTAATGTTTCCCATTATTTGCACATGTGTTAATGGATGGAGATCTTTTAATCTTGATCAGAAAAATGCTCAGTCTTTAAATGGCTAGAGAAGGCACACACCATGGCTAGTAGAATAAAGTTCAGATAGATCTGACACTTCTTGCTACCCCATGGTAGAATGTGCTCAAAGGTTAATTATTGTGGCATCACGCGATGATGCCATGTGTTTAGGAAGGGTCAAGATAGGCCAAATGATGGCGGCCACTGACAACAATGAAGAGGATGATGAGTTGGAGATGTCATGTCAAGGTTTTGATGAGTCTGCTTGCCACAAGGGATGGTCAATGTCAGATTGACTAGTGTGGATCATTTGATCTGCTATCATGGAAAGAATCAACAGTCTAGTTTTAAAATTTCTTCAAATATGAATTCGATCCATTTTCCACTCTCACGAGCAGTAATGGCGGACAAGACAGTGACCCTTGATTCCAGGATTGTAATAAAAGACTTTTCAGAATTATTTTTATTCACAAAGCGATCCGGGAGTAACCAAAAGGTGATGCTAGGAATGAAGAAGATCTGAGTGAACTCCTATAGTTTAAAATTGAGGTTCACCCAGTGCATATAAAGAAGTCAGTTATCAAATTCCCCTTCTGTGTTTTCAAAGATTTTGAAAGCTGGGAATTGCATGAGATTGTGGTCAAAGGATTGTGAATTGTTGTAGGTTTAAAAATCTTGGTATAAAAGGGGTGAGAATTTATTTTTTTTGTGTCAAGATTCTTAAATCTTTGGTTAAGCCCTAGTTTCCTCCTCCATCTATCGATAATTGTAGGAAATGCCCTAATATGATAAGATGGCTCCCTTGCGGAACCACTCTGGACAGATAGGATATTTAAAGAGGAATTTGTATGATGACTTTCTGGACCAATTGAATCCATCAACAAATAATAAGTATTCAGGGAAGAGGTTCATTCAAAGAAAAAAACTAGGGAAAGGATTGGTTGATAAAGCATATACTATTTCGGATGCTAGGGTACCCATGACTCGGGTGGATTTGAATGAAATAAAGGCCGAGTACTCCGAATGAAAGGTTTTATCAGATCCAACCTTATCCCAAACCATTTGGAAAAAGAAAGAGAAACAACATACCACATTGGCCCAAGTTTAGTGGAGCCTCTTCCAATTGGTTCTTTCACCAAGTATTTACAAGCCACTTTCTTTTCTTTACGTCAGGTTTTAGGTTTTAACCCTATCGCAGTAATGCCACCGGATTTCATGTATTTGGCTATTTAGATCCAACATCCTGATTTTGTAGTAGTTTTTGATTTTGCATCATATCTTGAAGATAAGATTCATTAGGGACTGTTGGATATTAAGAATAATGTATTAAGCACTAACTTCTATTGGTCCTCATTGCTGACGCATATGTTCAGAAATGCATATTATTTTGAAGGTACCATGAATCTCAAAAGAAAAGTTTATAGTGTTGAGATTAAGGTGCAACTATGGAGTATGGGTATGTCATGGGATAGGCATGAGGCCAAATTTCTAGGATTTGATAAGGTTTTTTCTTCGAGATTAAGGCAAAGATTGACAGTGAATCCACCAAGGATTCCTACGCACCTACATGATTTTTTGAGACCAAAGGAGAGGCTTCAAATCATGAAAATTGAGCATAATTGGGGGGATATTATCCCCTATCTAGTCAGAACAATCATTAGAATTTATGGTTTCCCTAGTCAGCCACATGTGTTACCTTTTAATGTCCGTTTGAGATTAGGTTTTGCCGAAGCAATGTGGAAAATGGGTTGTATTCATTACAGGGAATTGAAAGGTAAGAGAAAGGGAACTATCTTCCCTGATTATACTTTGTTAAACATTAGATGTCACTGAGAGGGAGGGGTGAATCAGTTATTTCCAAGAAAATTCTCTTTTTTCTATCCTATGTGTGTATATTGGTTAACAGATCTAACATAAAGCAAACATATCAGTTAGATAGAAAGATAACACGAATGCATCCACACATAAAAGGGACATCTCATAACACCAACTGTACGAGGAAAACCCAAGATAGAAAAAACCTCAGTGAGAATGCTACTGGAGACTACTGCTCCAATCCACCCTCACAATGAAAACCTCAATTACAGTGTTTATGGAACCACCCCAAGGAGTACCACTCCTTCTTTAGGGCACCAACCAAGGAGCACCAACCCCTAATTTTAGGGCACCAACCCAACGAGTACCAACCCCAACACGGAGATCCAACTCAGTGATCTACTATAAACATATATCAGGTACAAAAGTCATATCCTTGTTACAAAATAATTTTGTAACTCTTATGAAAATATCTCCATTGGTTCTTTTGTCTTCAATTCTCTATCGGTTCTATGCTCACCTTCTCACTGCTGCAACCGTATCTCCTTCTGCAACTCAATCTCTGCTCCACCTCACTCTCTGTTGTGCCCTTAGTGGTTCAGCCTCTTCTTCTTCTTTGCCAGTTCTTCTCTTTGGACACTACCCATTCTCATCTTGCTAGTTACTTCAGTTGCAAGCTTATCTTTGCACTGATGTTTGGGTTGTCGAATCACTTCAACTACTTGCACTGTACTACAACTCCCTTTGCATTTTACCAGTTTTCTGTCCTTGCCGGTTTTGCCTTTGCCAAACCCTCTCATCGATTGAAATCTTCAAACCAATTCTCAATCACACACTTAGTCTCTTCTCTGATGGTCATTGTGCACTTGACTAATTAACTCCCTGGTTTTTACTCCCTTCTCTAGTTTTTCTCTCTTATCCAATAGCAGGTGATCTAGTCTTCAATCTGTATATTTATACTATGCCTTCCCGCCAAAATGACATTCAAACTTCTGATGTGCTAGGGTTCCTTCATCAACCCCGAGGCAAACCAAATCCAATTAGATCTCCTTCCAGAGATCAACCACCTACAACTGATCACCTATCACCACCAATCACGCTGTATCTAGAACAGGTTTTCCATATTTGGAAAAAATGACAACCTCTTTCGGTCTGCACTTGTCAAACATGTATGAAGTGATCATGCAGATAGTTTCAAATACCCTTATCAGCACCTAGACACTCACCCTCGATCATGAAGCCACTGAATCAGATCTTTGTCCTCTGATCAGTCTTAAGTTGCACCCTTCTGTTCTCCTTCCTTGAGCTTTGCAATCACCATTTAATGTTGGATCAACCACCAATGAACTTATCAACATACCACACTGACCTGTGCATGCATTCTACTTCACCTTCACGTGGCACCTTTTTTGACATCCAGCTTGGCTCACTATGCCAGTCTGACTTGGTCACCGACTAGTAGCATACAACTGGATTAATCTACCGGTTCACACACCCTGTCAGTTATACCCTAACTACTATTTCTTCTCCCTAGCACTTTGTTTCTCTTTTGGTGGAACACCTAAACCGGTTAGCACTCTTACCAACCTTCCTCATGCACATCTTCAATAGATGGGAGCCTTCTCCATCTGCACTTTTTCAGCATTACCGGTGGACATACTTACTGGTAACCACCTTGATGACACCATGTCATTAGCCTTCACCAATCTCCATCTTTAGTCTGGTTGCACTCTCTATCTGTAACTACTCAACCTTGCCTTCTTCATCAATAGACTGGTTCACCTATCAATTGGTTTGTCAAAGTGACAAACATATGCTTCAATCTCTATACTGGCAACTCATCATGTCTACCCGGTTGATCCGGTGCATATCACTTATCACATGTACCTCAGGTAGCTTAGTATTTCACCGTTTGATCTGGTGTGAGCCTTCAAACACTTACCTTTAACTCTTATGTCTCATCTTAGAGAAGTATAATGCATTCCATGCATAATAGGAGATAAGCTCCACTTACCGGTGGGAGTGGATCCTTGTCATATACATCTAGCATTGTACCAATGGCTTCCCTTTTTGAGCATGCATATCTTCAAATAGGAACATGTGATCTGGTTGGGCATACTCACTATCATTCATCTCTTCATTTGGTGACTGCAACATTATTCGATGGGATTCTTGCAAATTGACATCCAACAACATACTAGTGGCTTGAATATTCTTCACCTCCAGTGTTGATGTGATTTTTGTAACATTCTACCTTTTCATCACAATCAACATCCTAGCATCTTTCTCTCTTATAGATGTCATCATATAATGGTTGTTATATCATACCAGTCTCCTGGCCATTTCTTCAACACAAGTCAACACTAACTTGTGTACCGGTGACTCCAATTTGCTAAATGACACTATCTTCCTTACCGGTGACCTGCAAAGCTAGGTGACATCGAAGACATCACTTGTGGTATGTATCAATGATGGTACTACTCATCAATCTCCCATACTAGATGACATCAATGACAACACAATGCTAACAATCTCCCCCTTTGGAATTGATGTCAACACACATAGTATCCAACATACTACAGATTCTCTCTCTCCCCCTTTGTGTGTTTCATGAATTGTCACACATGTATTATGCACCATACTATAGAATCTCTCTCCCCCTTTGATAATAATGGAAAAGGGTGTTGACAGGGTTTCTCTCCTTGTGTCTACCAAGCACTGACACTTTTCTAACCTTCTTTTTCTGTACAATGATTTCCTTCTTCTGTAGTTGATGCTTTTAATACACCCATCAGTTCAAGCATGTCAGTTCTGCATCATAAACACTTGAACTCCCCCTATGTCTAGCAAGTCTGATACAAATTGAAAAAGATGGATGTGAACTCCCCCTGAGTCATACATCTCAAGTCTTCATTTATTTGTTAGGTTCTAAGATGGAGCCAACCTACCCCTTATACTGGCTGAGTTGTCCATATGTGATTAATCTGATGATCTATCAACTCCATAATTTCCACCACAGCATATGACATGATCCAGTTTCCTACACTGGGCCATCATCTCTACCGGAACACCTTCCTCTATCTCATGTCTTCTTGTGTCAATTTTCTTCTGATCCCAATTGCAAATTTTCCATCTATTGACACATCCAGTAGTGATCCATATCTGATTTGTAGGTGTATAGCCAAGGCAGCCACTACACACTCTTACCATCTCATTTCCTTCCTTCATACCAATAGAAAATGATCTTTTTGTCTGCCCATTTTCACTAGGGGGTGAATAATGTGATCAATGAGTAACTCCCCCTAAGTTCTTGCATCTCCTTTAAGCCTTAGGAGATATCACATGTGCATTGAATGCACAGTGCGGGTCCATGGTTTCATCTTCTTACTTCTTCCTCCAAACCTGCTTGGTCTCATTCTTCTTCCCATTTTTCAGTCTTGGGAGCAGGTCTTTCCTTCTTTTGCTGATTGATCCTTGCCCTACCGGATTCAATATTAATATTGGAGGTATTGTTGTAGAAGAAAACTATGTTCATGCCATATGCATGATTGGGGGACCTTCTGTCAAACCAGTTTGACCATCTTCTTCTGGTCATTCTATTGTAACCGGCTACTGAAACTGATGGACCTCTTGATCCTGTAGGGACATTTCTCTTTTGATTCCATGTAGGTCTCTGACTTCCATATGCTTTATATCCATTTCCATGTTGAGCATAGCTACAAAACCATATGTCATGTGACTGAACTTTCCTGTTCCTACATTTATGACTTCTATGCCCAAATCCATTGCCATTATAGCATGCATAATTTGCAATTATTGAGGCAGAAAATGGACTCTTCTTAATATGCATAGGAGCAGATCTATCCATGTTTCTACAACTTGACATACTATGGCCATATGTATTACTTCTTGGACAAACAAAATTCTTATTTCTAGACTTCTTTATGCATTCATCTTCCCTATGACCATAATCTTTGCAAGAGAAGCAGTAGCTAGTAAATGATGGCATATGACTTACAAATTTATTCTGCCATGCATAAGGAGATCTTACCGGTTTAGTATTTCCATTTCTGCTTCTCCGGGGATGGATCTTGGATTGTCAACGCTCTGCAGCTCTTCCATCTGATCTCTTCTTTTTCCACACTTGCTTTTTCTTGTGTGTTGTAGCATTTTCTTGTCTTCTACCAGTAGGAGGTCTTCTATGTTGTCTCCTTCTGTCCTTGCTTGCAGTGAAGCTACCTTCTCCCATCTTTCCTTTTCCATTGGGATCTATATTGTTTGTCCTTCTTGCAGCACTACTCTTCATCCTTAGCATCATGTCCTCACTGATTGTGGTTAGATCAACCTTCTTCCGGGGAGAATTTCAGATAGTGAAGGTTTGTCCCTTGTTATCTCCATTTGAGGAGACAAAAAAAATGTCATTATGGGGGACATTCTTGCTGGTGGAGCATTCACCAACACCACTTCCTAATCCTCCAGTATCCTTGGAATGCTTTTGATTCTTCAACATTTTGTCCAAGGTATCACTGCTGTCACCAAACTGGATTCTTACCTTGAGCTCATCCTAAAATTTCTCAAGGTCATTTCAAAGACTCTCCATATCTCCTACTAGTTGTTGATATTATTTATCCTTGGCCTCTAGATAAGATGCTAGATCATTACACCGACACTCCTTGGTGTCTTCTTGTTGAGTCTTCAACTCTGAGAGACATTTCTCAGATTTTTCAAGGTATTTGATTAACCAGTTTTGATCCACAACTGCAACATTCTTGAATAACTTGTATTCGTTCATCACTCTACTAATTTCTTCAAGTGCACTTACAAGTTCTCCTTCAAGATCAACTTCTACTTCATCTTCTACTTCATCTTCTTCTTCATCTTCACTCTCACTGCCAAACACATCTTGCCGATAGATATGTTCTGCATGATCATTCTCAGATGTGCATTTCTCATCTTCTGATTCTTGAGCCATGAAGAGGTCAGTCCCTTCTTCGTCATTGTTGCGGTTGTTAACATATCTGCCTTCATCATTTGCAGACACATGAGTTGCATTTCTCATCTTGTCTTCACAAACCGCTTCTATGGTAGTAGGCTCATTTCCATAGAGATTCTTCAATCTGTCCCATAAGCTTTTTGTTGATTTGCATATATCCACTTGTGATGAGACATCACCAGATAGCCCACTGAGTATAACATTCATGGATTCGGTATTGCATGCATTTATTCTTTCTTCTTCAAGACTGGTGGGAGGACTAACTTTACTAGGGCAGCCATTTACTACTGACATCCATACATCGAACCCAAGGGAGGACAAGTAAATTTTCATCCTATGACTCCAAATAGAAAAGTTAGAACCATCAAAAATAGGAGTAGAGATTGACACTAAACAAACCATTGTGTTCAAATACTAGAATCTACCCAAGCTAGAGAAATCGTATCAACCAGGAACATAGGCTCTGATATGAATTGCTGAATACTAGATGCCACTAAGACGGGGGGTTGAATCAATGATTTCCAAGACAATTCCCTTTTCTATCCTATATGTGTATACCGGTTAACAGATCTAACATAAAGTAGACATACTAGTTAGATGGAAAGATAACACGCATGCAACCACACATAAAAGGGACATCTCATAACACCAGATGTATGAGGAAAAACCAAGATGGGAAAAACCTCGGTGAGAAATGTTGTTGGAGACTATTGCTCCAATCTAGCCTCACAATGAAAATCTCAGTTATAATGTTTAGGGCACCAACCCAAGGAGTACCACTCTTGCTTTAGGGCACCAACCCCTGATTTTAGGGTATCAACTCAAGGAGCACCAACCCCTGCACCAATCTCCAACTTAGTGATGTACTATAAACATATATCAGGTACAAAAGTAATATCCTTGTTACAAAAGAACTTTGTAACTATTATACAAATCTCTCCACTGGTTCTATGCTCACCTTCTCACTGTTGCAACCTTATCTCTTGTTGTAACTCAATCTCTACTCTACCTCACTCTCTATTGCACCCTTACGGATTCAACCTCTTCTTCTTCTTTATCGGTTCTACTCTCTACACACTACCGGTTCTCAACTTGCCAGTTACTTCAGTTGCAGGTTTAGCTCTACACTGATCTCTGCATTTCTAGATCAGTTCAACTGCTTGCACTACACTGCAACTCCCTTTGCAGATTACCAGTTTCTTTATCTTTTCTAGTTTTGCCTCTGTCAAACCCTCTCACCGGTTGAACTCTTCAAACTGGTTCTCAATCACACACTTAGTCTCTTCTCTAATGGTCATTGTGCAGTTGACTGATAAACTCTCTAGTTTTTACTCTCTTCTCTGACTTTTCTCTCTTATCTAGCAGTAGTTGATCTAGTCTTTCATCTGCATATTTATACTATGCCTTCCCACAAAAATGACACTCAAACTTTTGGCATGCTAGGGTTCCTTCATTGACCCCAAGGCAAACCAAATCCAACCAGATCTCCTTCCAGAGATTGACCACCTACAACTAATCACCTATCACCACCAATCGCATTGAAAATAGAACATGTTTTCCATATTTGGAAAACACAACAACCTCTATGAAGCGATCACTAAGATACCTTCACCTACCGTAATCAACACCTAGACACCAAGCCTCGATTATGAAGACACTAAATTAGATCCTTGTCCTCTGATCAATCTCGAGCTACACCCTTCTACTCTCCTTCCTCGTGCTTCGCAATCACTATTTAATGTTGGACAAACTGTCAACGACCTTACCAACACACCATACCAACCTGTGCATGCATTCCACTTCACCTTCACATGGCACCTTTTTTGACATCCACCTTGGCTCACTATGTTGGTCCGACTTGGTCACTGGATACTAGCATACAACCAAGTTCATCTACCAGTTCACACACCCTACCAGTTATAACCTAACCGCTCTATCGTCTCCCTGACACTTTTCTTCTCTTTCGGTGGAACACCTAAACCAGTTAGCACTCTTGCCAACCTTCCTCATGCACATGTTCAAAAGATGGGGGCCTTATCCATCTATACTTTTTCAGCATTACCAGTGGACATACTTACTGATAACCACCTTGATGACACCATGTCATCAGCCTTTACCAATTTCTATCTTCAGTCTAGTGCACTCTCTGTTTGCAACTACTCAACCTTGCCTTCTTCATCAATAGACTAGTTCACCTATTAATTGGTTTGTCAAAGTGACAAACATATCCTTCGATCTCTATACCAGCAACTCATCATGTCTACCCATCTTATCCGATGTGTATCACTAATCACATGCACCTCCAGGGTTTACTTTAGTGGCGAATATTCGCCAATGGTGAATATTTCACGTTGACGACCTAGAAAATGGCGAATATATTGCATCGATCGGGGGTGGCCATGTTGCCCAAACTTTATAAATATTCATCAAATGCATGGCCCAATCACCCATTGTTTTATGTATTTAATTGTATGTCTATCAAGATTTTGCCAATAGAATCTTCATTTTCCACGTGGTAAATTCCATATTTTCACCTACACTTTCCAAGGTTGTCTTGATAGATGAACATAATTCGCCAATAGCCATATAAATATTTATTGGCTAGGAGGACCCAATTCGCTTGCTATTTTGCAAAAGTGTATCTCTTTGTAAATCTTTCTCATAAATGCATGAGTGTGCGAAATTGGAAACAATTGTAAACCACTACCAATTACCAGATTGGAAATTGTGCGTGCTGAGTGGATCACAGCTAGAGAATGTCAGTGACAAGACATTAATAAATGTTAATACTTGATTAGGATAAGATTTGATTTGTGCCTACTGTCTCCAATTCCATTCTGGGGACTTTTTGGAGAACTAAGTTCTCTTCAGAAATTTGGGCCGAAATAAAACTTCAGCCATTCATATGCGATCATTGAATGGTTTTGAATCATTGATGGATTTTAGGTATGTGTGACGTGTTGATGAAGTCATGCTTGTCAATACATCGTGTAGATTATGGACTCGACATGATGTTGCATTAACTAGATAACAAGAATGGTTATTAATAGATAATGAAAATCACCTACACTTAAATAATTTTTCCATCGGAGTATAATTTTTCGCCCATACACATATTTTTTCCTTTAAATGAAAAACATTTGCCTCCTCCATTATATATTTTCCCCATGCAATAATGAATTATTTGCCAGGATTTTATGGAATTTTCAAACCCTAAAAATAAAATCACCAATACAAATTAAATTTTTTTCCAAATTTGAAAAACAAATCACCATCAATTTGAAATTTTCGCCCCAAAAATAATGTCTGATTTGCTAGGATTTTACACTTTTCCCTGGGGGGTGGTTTCTTAAAGTTATCCCTATGCACCTCAGGCAACTTAGTATTTCATCGGTTGGTCCGGTGTGAGCCTCAAACACCTGCCTTTAACTCTTATGTCTTATCTCAGAGAACTATAATGCATTCCATGCATAATAGGAGAGAAGCTCCACTTACCAATGGGAGTGGATCCTTGTCATCTGCATCCGACATTGCACCAATGGATTCCCTGTTTGAGCATTCATATCTTCAAACAAGCACATGTGATCTGGTTGGGCATACTCATTGTTAGTCATCTCTTCATTTGGTGACTACAACATTATCTAGTGGGAGTCCTACAGATTGACATCCAACAGCATATGCTGGCCTGAACATACTTCACCTCTCGTGTTGATGTGATTTTTGTAATATTCCACCTCTCCATCACAATCAACATCCTAGCATCTTTCTCTCTTATAGATGTCATCATATACTGATTGTTATATCATACCACTCTCCTATCCATGTCTTCACCACAAGTCAACACTAACTTATGTACTGGTGACTCCAATGTGCTGGATGACACTCTCTTCCTTACCGGTGACCTAAATAGCTAGATGACATCGAAGACATCACTTCTGGTATGTATCAATGAGGGTACTACTCATCAATCTCCCATACTAGTTGACATCAATGACAACACAATGCCGACATACTATTCCATACTTTGCAATCATGAAAGGGGGATATGTTCATTTTGATAAACTCTTTGTACCATATCACCTGGGGGTCAGCATAGTTAGGCACAGTGACCTAGAGGGATTCTACAATATTTTTAGGCAAAGAATAAAGGGAGTTCCATTACTTCATGAACACAATTTTCCTTAATATATAATTAAAAATGAATTTGGTCTCACTACTCAAGATTAGAGGAAGGAGAAGTGGATAGCTTTCAGGAAGCTATGGAGAATTGTACAGAAAATGGATCCTAATTATGATCCATTAAGAAACTTCACTCCATTCTTTGTCAAAACTGATTTTGTTATGAATAATTTTGACGAGTTGATCCTCTCTTTGAAAGAGAAGAAGACCAAACTTGAGGAAAATTACGACCACCAAGTTGAGACAAGAAGAATGCAACAGCCTACACCTATTACACCTAAAGATGTAGCCCTAATTCGCCAAATGAGAATGAAACATCTAGGCTCACATCCTCCTCTATGTCATAGGATGGATGGGATAGAAGAAACTATACCTATTTATGTGCCCCCTTTAAGGGGCAGTATTGTGATAAAAATGATAAAGGATGAGGAGAGTAGTGAAGAAGACGGTGGCAATGGTAGTGACAATGGGAAGTTGGTGAGGAGGAAAGGAAAGAAAATAATGAGAGTAGAGCCAAACCCAAAGGTGTAGGTTAGACCTTCAAAAGGAATCAATATTATTGATCTTGAAGATTCAAACAGGAGCCCCTCGCCACTAGATGTGCCTCTCTCACCTACAGGGCAAGTTGAAGAGCAAGGAGAGGAGCAATATATGTAGCAACAACAAGATGAGGATACCATTGAAATTATAAATGGGGAAATGTGAATTGGTATTCCTCATATGCCCCCCACTCTAGAATTTGACATCACTCCTCTGGATATTCAGGGAAGAGCTTTTAGGGATGCTAGGAAGGAGGCATGTGACAAATTCATTGACAATGAAGCTTTTGTGAAAAGCCTGACCTTTTTTCAAATGATGTAGAAGGTGAAAATAAATGACTAAAAGAAGAGAAGTGCTGTGAGAATGATCCAAAGGCCAGACAGGTTTGACCAAGAAAATCAAGAAGGGGTCAAGACTTAAATGATGGAGGAGTTTAAGGTAATCATATAGATGAAGGTAGGATGATTGCAAATCAGGCCGGAGTTTTAATTCTTCCAGAGTAAAACATAGCTAATGTATTGGCCTTTGATGCAATCAGGAAATAAAGAGACCAATAGTTCAGTTCAAAAGAAGAAGCAAGGTTGGCATTAAAAGGATCGGATTTTATAGATGATTATGCAACCTTGGCGATATGGTCACTAGAACAAGGGCCTAGGAGGCCTAATATAGATGATATAAATCCAAACCTAAAAGGAAGCCTCATTGTAAAGAGAGCCTCTGATACATCAAATGTTGAGGCCTCAAAGTTAGCTGTCGATACGGCCAAATTGGCCCATGAAACTGTGCAAAGGGAGGCTCAAGAGAAATAGGAATTAATGAAGAACTTTGAGAAGCATTTTAATGATTACAATGCAGTTCAACAAAAATGTGCAAAACTATAGACTAAGGTTTAGCTCCTCGAATAGAGACAACTAGGAGCACCTTATTCAATTCTTGTCATTGCATCGGTCCCATCCACATCTATGTCTCCACCAATCTCACATATAAATACATTAGTTCATTTTGATGGTGAGACTGATACTCCAATAACACCACTATTACCATATGTTAATGATGAACGTGAGCCCACTAGATCTACTGACCCAACAAGAGCTCAAATTCTGGAAAAGATTAATGAATTATAACAAAAGATAAAGGAGTTAGAAGGTCGATCTGCTAGTAAGCAAACGGAGATAGTCAGCTCTGTGTTGACTCATTTAAATGAGAATGTAGGTAGTAGATTGAATAGTATTCATTCTTTGTATTTTTTATTGTTTAATGCTATTCAAAGTTTTGATAAAGATAAAGAGGTAGCAATCCCTTTATTCATAAAGTGGCTACAAAGGGGAAACGAGCTTAGGATAATGTCAATGGCTTAAAAGTACCATGTTGAGAAGCCACCTACACTTTAGCCAACTTATTTGTTGGTAAAATCAATGTAGGAAGCCCAACTACTGCTAGATAATATAGAAAGAAAATAAAGAGAGTTGATGAGGACTTTTGGTGAGGTGAATGAGACACTTATGTATGGTATTGAGAATGAAAATGGGATAGCTAAGACCTTATAGTTATGGAAGGAAGAGGCAGAAAGAGCCATCAACACTCAAGTGGACATGATTTGTGATTATTTAGATAGTGCCATGTTGGAGGACAACATGGATAAGATAATATACACGAGAACATTTTTTGAAACTTTTGAGAGGGAGGCCAATCAAGTGGCAATTAAGTACAGTCCTTATAGGGAAAAAGCTGACGAGGTTATGATTTTCAAATGGCCATCAGATGAGGAATATTTTGAATGGAGTAAGACTTATTTGAAGGATGAATGAGGACATCAACTAGTTAGTTAGCTAACTCTATGATGTGGAATTCTGGCAAACATTTTTGATTCCTTGCAGTGGTCACTTTTTGGACGTGAGTAGCAAGAAAGTTGGACCCATCCCAAATCTTCATCAACAACAAAAAAAAGGGAAAAAGGGTGCATAAAGTGTTATGATGAATCAATTGTAGATATTTGGTCTTGGTTGTGACATTCCTTAAATGGAATCTTTTGTAACTGAATTATGGGTAACCGGTCATTTTTGAATGACATGTGTCTCCTCTAGCCTGTAGCTTGTTTTCCTCCTTTATTTCTATAAAAGAGAATTCAAGGCCAAGAGACAGGGTTGCGAATTTGGTCTCTATACTTAATAATTTTGAAAATTTTCAGAGTCATAAGGTTCATGTAGCAAGTTTTAGTTGAAAACGAGCAATTGTAAGGATTTTACAAAGTAATAGATAAGAGTCCATTGTCTAGTTTTCTTATAGGATCTTGAAGGAGTTATATGTAAATGGCCTTTATGACAGAAGTGGAAAATTAATTCAAAGGAAATATAATTCTGATTTATTTCTCTCCATTACGCAATTCTATCATTTTTTGAATGAAATGTGATCAATGATTTCTTTCATTCAATGCACTGTTGTGGTTTATGTTTTTTCTATTCAAGCTTTGATCTAAGGGGTCAATTAATCGACTTGAGTAGTATTACAGATTGATAGGGATATTTTATGGATTTGATAAGTAGTCTAGATCAGGGTTGCAGATAGAAAACATTGTAAGGCAATGTTTCCTTAAGATCTGCATGCTAAGAAGATTATCTCTATTGTAATTCATATATATCTTTTGAAGTCAAGTGCCCAATGGAAGAAAGAATTGGTCATATTTTGCTATGAGTCCTTATAGTCATTTCTTTGCTCTATTCATATGTATTTGTTACAAAATTGATTATTATCGGATTGCATTTCATTTTATGTACAGTGTTGTATGTTTCGACCATCTCAAGCTCCATTTAGGTTGAGGATCATTGAAGGATTTTCCATCCTTGAGAATTCTCCCTTTTGTTGAGCCTATGTTTGATATTTTTTGCTTAATTTTGGTGAAAGTATAAGTATGCAAAGCCAAAAGTGTAGAAGGATTAGCAAAATCCTTGTCATATGTTGGTCTAAGTTCTTGGAGATTTTGATAGTTGGAGTTGGATTCTCCTTAGATAAATCTGAAGAATCAACTTGGTTTTTTTCTTGTAGTTTAAACCCCATTCTAGGGCACCAACAGGGATATCACAATTATAAAATCTATCTCATAAATTATCTTCTATCACTCCTGTTGATGGGTGTTTTGACACACTCACCACCTCTCCTAAAAACGATCAATATTGAAAGACTAATTACTCCAAGGTCTCTATAGTTGTGTCACGATAGTGTTGGGTCACTTAGTGGCTAATGCGATCATACCTGCCAAGGGCCCTACTGGTTGAAACAAAACAAACAAAATTCCTTTTTTTGAATTTCTGATTTTTAATTTCTCAAAATAAATAGCAAAAGATAGATCAGGGGAACAAGGAAATAACAATGAAATTGACACAATAACAACTGAATGATACACACAGTTAGAATTTCATATTCCAAATATTATTAATACCACTAAATCAACATTCAAATGACGAACTCTGGAAAATATATATAGTCAAACAACTTTACACACTAACGAAAATGAATATCACCCAATGAATAATTGCCCTATCAATTTAATCCTCATATACCATTTACATGCACAATGTGACTCATAAAATAATAAAGCATCCAAAAGAACTAGTTGTTGATTCAAATGATAGAAGTTACCAGAGCATGAAGAACACAACCATATAGAACACACAAGTAGATCAGGCAATCCACAAGTTGCATTTTGTATTAAACTTCAAAGCATATCACAAAATCTTCTAAACTTGTAAAAATATGCATAAAATCTCTAATAGAATCTCTAAAATGGACCTCAAATCATCAATTCGTGAACCCTCAAAATGGCCCAAATTCTACAATTTATAGAGTTTTACCCTACATTCAAGGAAGGCATCATGCCTAAATTAAGGATTACAAAAAGCAAGGAGTCACAGTTGACATGGAAGTCTCTTCCTTTGAACTGCAGTTAAGTACTACTAAATAGGTACTCTCGCCCAAAAAGGAAGTGTGAGTTACAATGTTAGTTGAAGGCCTAGTTGTAGTGGTGGTGATGGTAATCCAGCATGCAAAACTAGAATTATAGAATGATGGGAGCCGCAATCGACATGCAAGTCACTACCTATGAACTCCACTTAACTATGACAAAACTAACGCTTACCGCTCACTTCCGTGAGAGTGATCTAGAGGCAAGTATTTCATAACATACAAAAATTATACAAAATATATGCAAGTGATCATGTCTACAAACTACGATTACAAAGTGATGGGAGTTGGAGTTGATATGCAAATCATTGCCTGTGGACTCCACTTAACTATTACAAAACTAGCACTCACTATTCACTTCCATGATGGTTCTCTAGAGGCAGGTATTTCGTAACACGAAAAAATAATGCCCAAAATGAAAGTGTGACATCCAGTATCAAGTGAAGCTATAGTGATTGTGGTGGTGGCACTACTTCAACATGCATTTTTCTTTTTCCAATTGCATGTTTATACTTTATTCCTCTTGTAGTTCTGGTAGTTGTTGATGAAACATTCTATCGAAGCGGTCGGTGGATCAACAATATACTCCATTCTAAATTTAAAAATTGTAAGCATTTCCTTTGTACTCTCTAGTCTTCTTTCTAGATGAGGTGGAAGGTTCCATAAGTCTAATTCAATTGTTAAAAAACTAGTGCTCACTATTCACTTCCGTAACGGTTCTCCAGAGGTAGGTATTTAGTAACATGCAACACAAGATACATAATCAATTTCATCATATTAGCAAAATCATAAGGGACTCCAAAATTTTAGGATTCCCGGGTTCTGAGGTCTATTGATTGATGATTTTGATATTTCAGAGTTCTACTTAACTATTAAAAAAATAGTGCTCATTGTTCACTTCCATAACGGTGCTCCAGAGGTAGGTATTTCATAATTTTGGGATTCTGGGGTTCATTATTGAGGATTTCGGGATTTTGGGGTTTCGGGGTTCAGTATCAAGGATTTTTGGATGTCGGGATTCTGGAGTTCTAGGGTTCATTATTGATTATTTTAGGATTTCGGGGTTCCGAGGTCCATTATTGAGGATTTCAAGATTTCGAGGTTCATTATTGAGGATTTCAGGATTTCGAGATTCTGGAGTTCCAGGATTTATTATTGATGATTTTGGGATTTTGAGGTTCTGGGGTCCATTATTGAAGATTTCAGGATTTCGAGAATCCAAGCAACAAGACCAACAACCTATGGATCGATAAAAGTCGATTTTATTGAAAGCATGAAATCTAACTTGAAACCCTAAACTATGAAATCAGAAAACAAGTAAAAATGAGAAAACAAGGACAAAGAAATGAAAGAGAAACCTGGAAAAGGAAGGATGAAATAAACACGGCCAAGAAATGATAGGATGACAAAAATGACCAAGGAGAAGACACACAATGAAGACTTCGGGGTTCTGAGGTTCCACTTAACTATTATGAAACTAGCACTCACTGCTCACTTCCATGATAGTGCGCTAGAGGCAGGTATTTTATAATATGCAAAAATGATACAAAATAATAGAAACACCCAAGGTTCCAAAGTGCAAATGAAAAGGAAATAAGAGAAAACAAAGCAAAGAAAAAAAGGGGGTCCCCAGCTTGAGAAGCGAAAAGTTGGGGTGTGTTATGCAGGGCATAACAAATGGCGACTCGGCTGGGAAATGCTTCCATGCATTTTCAAGCACTTAACCCTTCAAGAACAAAGAATATCTAGTTTACGGTCATACAAGATAACTCAAAGAAAACCAACATAATCCAACCCCAACACACCAAAGAGTCCCAAGTTACAACTGAAATCATAAGTGTGTACAAAGGATTCATTAACCCTCCATTGAGTTTTGTTACAACCAAGCAAGGTAGACTTTATCCAGGCTACATAGGTGAAGTATGTAGTTCCCAACATGCAATGATATCCTGGGCATAGCTCTTCTACTAGCCAGACATCTATAGCCTTAATAGAGATACCTCTAGTTCCCTTCAAGTATTTATCCACTTCCAGCTAGGCGCCCATAGCCTCGGTGGAGGTACTTGAATAACCCTTTTGAATTCAGATTTTGATAATTCTTTCTTCTTTCCTTTTTTTTGTTATATTTCTAATGATTGCATTCTTTTCTCAATTTTCAAACAATGAAGTTCAAGACTAGGTTGGGAACCATAGTGGACATCATGAAGGAAACATAAACCTTCGGATTTTTCACCTTGGATAGAGTTACCAAACCTGATATAAGTTAACTTATGAATATCTTAAGATGTGTATTTTGTGATAGTTCTTCAACTACTTCCTAGAAACTCAAAAATGCACTAACTGAAGATACATGCTAGCACCTTCAAGATTGAAAAGTATGAAAGTAAACTAAAGTTTCTCAGGCAAGTGATTGATTGAGTATTTGAAAATACCTGTAGAAAACTCTCAACTAAGTCACTCTCAGTTATACCCCTTTACACGGTAACTCTCAAATAAAAGGACACAAGAAAAGAACAAGGAAATAGGAAAGAACCACACACAAGAGAACAAAAACACCAAGTGAAAAGAAAGAACAAGGAAAAAGGAGGAGGAAACAAGAGAACAAAACAAAAACACAAGATGTTAGTCCCAACCAGTGTTGAGAGGGGAGGGGTGAATCAACACTTTATCAATTTTTCACAATTAAAAATTTTAACTCAAATCTGCACTTACTTAATATTCATCAATATACTTAATTACTACAGAAGAATATGCATGCATGAAAATATATACAGTGACACCAAAATTTATCTTGTGGAAACCAAAATGGGAGAAACCCATGGTGTGAGTAGGAACTCACAAAATTTGTACTCTTCTGGAGTATGCCCAGTGAGGAGCTATCCCTGTTAGGAGATTACAAAGACACGGTTAGGTGCCACCTGGTTAAGGGATTTAAGTTGCAATGGTTAGAAAGAAACAAAAGGATGACCTATTGACTTAGGTATTGATAGCTTGATTAGATCATAATGAGAATCATACTCTATCCACATCAGTTGTCTTTGCTCCACACAACACTGGTTTTATGCTTATACCTTCGGCTCTGCACTCTGTTGGTCCTCTAACCTTCAACTCTGCACTCTATTAGTCCTCTATCCCTCAGCTCTACACTTTGCCAGTCTACCTCATACACTCTCTTTTCTTCTAAATATTTTTAGCACTTCCTCTCACTCTACTCTTCACTTTGGATCGCCTTCTACAAGATCTTCATTTTTGCAAATTTTATGATCAAGAATTTTTGAATGAACTCAAAAATACTTTATACATTTTTTGCCATCACCTTCAGGAGTTTCCTCAATCAAAGAAATCATATATTTTGGAATATTTCAAATTCAAAATCTCCCACTCTTTCTCTACGCACCCTGCAACAATTTCACCAATTGTTCAACTAATTCTGCCACCACATCCCCCAAAAATAGTGACTTCTAGGTCAAGTTCAGTCATTTAAGTGTGAACCAAAAAATCCACAAGTAATCATGGCTTGACTGCATGATAATTGAAGTTGACTTCACCAACTTTTAGTTTGGTGTAGACACAATCTCACCAACTCACCTTTTTCCACCGCAACTGAATAATTAATCACTGCTCTGAGATTTATGGTGATCACCTATCTTCCTTCTACCTTACTGGTGTACTAGTATACCACTACGTTCTATATTACCGGTTCATCCTTTGATTGTCAATTTTTTGTGCTAGGATCAAGTCTCTTTCCATGTTTTTGAATGAGGTTTTGGTTTGCAGACAACCTTAGGTCTTCTTGCCTGAGTCACCTTTTGTGACCATCATCTTCGGAATGACCGATCTTCTTGAGTGACAGACCGGTTGGCTTAGTCTATCTTCCCTTGAGCTGATTGAACTTTGGCTATCTATTTCAAATGTTGTTTCCATATGTTTGGAAGTCATCACCTTTTCTACTAAGATACAACACTCCACCGATACCACTTCACCGGTCAGTGTTAGACATTAATGACAAATCTTAGCTCATATACTAGTTCTTTGGATTGACTAGTTTTATCAATACCAACACAAGAAACTAAAGAAGATACAACACCGACAAACAAGAAGACCAAAAGAAGGGAAATACCAAACAACAAGGAAAAGCAACAAAAACAAAAAGAAAACTAAACCAATCCTACCTAGCTAGCCTAAACTAACACTAGACCAACTTAAGAATTGATCTTAACAAAATGGGACAACAAAAAAATTGACCACTTCTTGATTGATTCTTCATTATGTTCATTAGTAACAACTTAGTTGGCCAAGTCCTAAGTCTAGCAAACTCATTTTTGTACTCAGAAATATTAAATTTTAGCAATTTCAATTAATTTTGAGAGCACAAAACTTTAAATATCAACAACTGTGGGTCTTCATTATGACCATGATCTACCCACAAACATCTTGGTATTCCCTCCACCTCATACTCAAATACAAAGTAATAAAAACATGGAGGGAAAAGGAAGGAAGCCACCTAATTTGATTGTGATGTAGGTGCATGCTCTCGCATAGTGACTTTGTCCTTATGAGGTCCCAACTCGAGGTGCAACTTGTATTCCCACTTAGGTTCATACATGTCAAGAGAAACAACATCCATTAGCAATGTGATATGCTGGTCATCACATCATTATCATGAAGACCAACACCAAGCAGTGAATTGGGACACTTAACTTCCAATGGACTATTTACTTCACACCCCTCTTCTAGTAAGTCAAAATCTTTAAGTTCATCATTCTCCAGACTATTAAAATTAGAATGTTTACCTTCAGTGTTACCTACCATGGCAATCTCCTACATAGTTTGAACAACTTACCTTGGAATGTGATTCCAAAGGGTGAATCCTACATGAATCACATGTTGCAAAACCCAACATGTTACGTGAGAAGATACAACTACTCATCTCTATGACCAGTTCTAACATGAGATTCATTATCCTTTCCATTTCTTCTATTGAGGAAAGTTGTATGCTATCTTTTCCTTGCAAAGTTTGAAACTCCTCTTCATGATGTACAACATCAATTCCCTACACAAAATCATCAGCATTAGCAATTTCATTACCAAGGTTAAGAGTAACTGATGAATAAGGTATTTCTCTTAAAAGTTTACTAAAATGTATAGAATCAAATGAAGACTTCTCCATTTTATGTTTTTGATCTCGTTGAAGCATCTCCATTTCTGACTTTTCTTCTTGCATTCACTTTGCATTTCCTCGCACTCCTCCAACCTGGGTCACATCACAAACACTCTGGTGCAATAAGAAGTCATTCTCATGCATGTGTTTGCTATCATTATTATTTATTTTGACTTCTAACTTTCTCTCATGATTGGCAGAAATCTGATCCAAACACTCATCAATTTTTTTTTGGCAGGTTTGAATTTGGTTTTGACTTGTTTCTATGTTTGTATGAAAAGTCTCAACATATGAGTCATTGTTATAAGAAGGGAAGAGGTATTCCACTACTTCGTCCAAGAATATATTACATTCCCTTGCATCATCAACAGTCTCTTCAACTGAATCAACACAACTTGTACATTCCAGTGAGCAACTCATATCATCCTTGGTCATGAAAACATTCTCAAACACATCACCTTTGTCCAAACAAGTCAAATTATCATTATTATTCTCAATTGCTTCCACATCTGCTCTAAAATCACATTCCTTGCTTATGAAGTCTATACCAAGATCAGCATTATCAACCTCTAAACAAGAAATATTATCATTTATAACTTTGTGGGACTAATTCAATTCTCATTTGATCAGGAGAAGAAGAGTCGGTCATTAACATACCAATTTTGTCCTTGCTTGTAGTGATTTCTCCATCATGTTATTTTTTGTCAATCAACTCTTTATGGGGTTCTGGTTGTGAGTCTTCTTGTGATATGTAAGATAGGAATTTCTCTTTGAATTCATCTATAAGGTCCCAATGGTCTTCCAACGGAGTGAATACTTCTGAAAAATTCAATTTCCTCCTTCAAGCATAGGTCCATTCTTTCGACGAAAACAAAATAGTTAGCTTCACAATGCTTGTTTGTGAGGTGTATTCTACAGCCGTCTAATAATGCAATGTCAACCATGTTGAGTTGTTGAGATTGTTGGGGAGATTATTGTAGTCTATTAGATTTGGTTTTTAAATTTGTATATGTTGTTGCCATTTATGTCAACATATTCCTTTGGGTTATTCTGATGAGTTTGGGAAGACTTTATGATCCAGTTTGTTGTTCTTTGGTTACCGATTTCTAGTGTTCCTATCGGTATTCCCTTCGGTATATTCTGGAATGATCAGATCTTGTTCTAAGACTTTGAGATGTTGCTTGGGATAATATTTTGTATCTTCATGTCAGATGGTTCGTGATTTGGTGACCCGCAACTTATCTTTCTTTGTGGCAATTGTTGTTTGGTTGTGTTCTTGAGCTTTGAGATGTTGATCGATGAAGATTTGAAAGGTGGAGTCGGTCCAACTATTCCAGATGATTCTAATGTGTTTTCTAGTGTTTCCTAATTGTGTCCTATTTTTTTTTGGTGATCTGCATTGATCATTGTGCGAAGTCTGGTGAATTTTATCAACTGGTGATGATTTGTGTGTTATGCGGTATTTCTGGTGGTGTAGCATGTTGCGGTTGATCTTGGCATGATTTTCGATGGATATGATCATTTGGGAATTTGAATTAGGTCCATTATATGTAATTTAAATCATAATATTGGTTCGGTAGTCAATCCTTGTATCACGTAATGTAATATTTATGAGTTGAGGGTTGAGGGTTTAGCTGACCTTGCTATCAAGGTTGATGATTTATATATATAGGTGAAATACTGATGTAGTTTAGGTGTTGATGTGATGTATGCACTATCAAAGAGAGTTGTATGTGCAAAAAAGAGATCTATCATTTGGTGAAGTGTTGTGGTGAGATTAGTGTTGTAGAGTAGACAACTATGCTTAACCAGAATTGACATCTGGCATATGTAGATGCTAATATTGCAGTTCATTTCTTCCGGATTGTAGTCTGATTCATTTTGTAAGTCGGTGCGACTTCCCTAAGGGTTGGAGCGTTTCAAGCATATATCTTCTAGGAAGTGAGCCTAGGAAGTGTCTAAATGCATGTGCTTTCCCATCATGGTTTTTCCCTTGACCGAGTTTTCCACGTCGAAAATCTTGGTGTTGTGTGTTATACTATTCATTTTCTTATCTTTCAGTTTTTGTAGTTTATTAGTTTATGCTTTGGATTTTGATTATCTGATTTCCGATGATGACTGATTCATCCCCCCCGTCTAAGTCTTCCTTCTTGATTGCTTCTAACAATTAGTATCAGAGCTAGATCCTCCAATAGAAGCTTAATCACTTGG
Source organism: Cryptomeria japonica (assembly GCF_030272615.1). Classification (NCBI taxonomy): domain Eukaryota; kingdom Viridiplantae; phylum Streptophyta; class Pinopsida; order Cupressales; family Cupressaceae; genus Cryptomeria; species Cryptomeria japonica. Next base: position 635,799,548 of record NC_081414.1, read on the forward strand.
GGAGATTCAAGATGGCAAATCAAGGTATTCTTTTCAAGAAGGACAGTCCGAGGTTTGATGGGAGAAACTATACTATGTGCAAGAACCGTATGGAGGCGCACTTCAAATGTCTTGGAGAACATTATTGGAAGATTACTATGAATGTTTGTGTTGTTCCTTAGAATGGACCATCTACTCCTGATGAAGTTAAGGAAGCTAAATATAATATTAGAGAGAAGGAATCATTACTCAATGCCCTAACTGATTCTGAAATGATAAATGTAATCAAACTTCATACCACACATGAGATCTGGGTGAAGCTTGAGATCCTATATGAAGGTGATAGTCAAGTGAAAGTTGTTAAGTTGTAGAGCTTGAAAGGAAAGTATGAGACATTGAAGATGGGAGATGATGAGACATACATTCATACATGGCTAAGGTGAATGAGCTTGTCCTTTGTATCAGATGTGTTGGTGGGAAGATTGAGGAAGATGAGATTATTGCTAAGGTGTTGAGATTTTTTCCTCCTTACAAACATAAGTTTGCTGCTATAGATGAGATCCAGAGTGTAACTACAATAAGAAGAGATATGTTGGCTAGAAAACTTGTTGCATTTGAGTTGAGCGAATTTGGTGAATCACATGGAAAGTCTGAGAAAACATTTAGAGCATTAGTATCTATTTTCAGTAAGAAGAAGTATGATCTTGATGAGTGCAGGATATCCAAGTATGAAAGAGAAAGAAGAGAGATTGTAGAGAAAGAGAGAGCTTGATGAGCTTGAAGCATTTATTGCCCAGAGATTGCCTAAAGGTGCTAGTAAGTATGATGGAAAGTTGCCTTTGAAATGTTTTACTTGCAATAAGAGAGGACATTTTACCTCTAGATGTCCAGAGAGAATGGCTAAGTATGAGAGACATGATAAGTTTGATAAGTATGATAGGAATGATAGCTATGAGAAGCATGAGAAGTATGATAAGCCTTACAAGTCTAACCGAAAGTTTAGGAACCAGAAGAACTGTTATTATGCTATAGATGAAGGTGTTATAGATGAAGGATCAGAAGAACATGAATTTGTGCTTATTTCCATTAAGGAAGATGGACTTGTGTCTATTGATTCCACTACTTGTTGTGTTGAAGAAAAGGCGTTAGATGCAAAAGCTGAAGAAAATGGTGTATGGGTGATTGATAGCGGTTGTTCACATCATATGACCAGTGATAAAAACAAATTTGGAAGTATGGAAAAGTATGATGGTGGAATAGTCAAATTTGGAGATGACAAAGCTTGTGTAATCCATGGGAGAGGTTCTATTTCTTTTGATGGTAAGCATAACACTGATGATGTCTTGTATGTTGAAGGTTTGAAGCATAATCTTTTGAGTGTTTGACTGATGGTTGACAAGGGTTATGATCTATAATTAAAGGATGGTAAATGCAAAATCTTGAATGCCTCTAGTATAGAGATTGCATCTAGGACTTGACTGAAGGTAAAAATTTTCATTTGAATGTAGTAAGAAAAGTTGTTTGATTACTAGGATAGATGAGAGTTGGTTATTGCATAGAAGAACATGTCATGTAAAATTTGATTCACTGATCAAGATTAGTTCCACACATGCTGTTAGAGATCTACCTAAGATTGTTAAACCTGTTAATCCAATATGTAAGGAATACCAATTGGGTAAGAAAACAAGAACTTATTTCAAGAACAAATGATATACATCAAATGGATTGCTGGATCTTGTGCATACTGACCTATGTGGACCTACAAATGTTAGAAGTGTGCAGGGAGATAGATACTTTATGCTGCTAATTGATGATTATTGTAGGATGATGTGGGTTATATTTTTGAAGGAGAAATCAGAAGCATTTGAGAAATTCAAGATATTCAAAGCTAAAGTTGAAACAGAGTCTGGATTGAAGCTAAAGTGTCTGAGATCTAATAGAGGTGGATAATTCTGTTCTAGTGAGTTCAATTCTTTTTGTGAGATGCATGGAATCAGAAGACAACTTTCTAATCCTAGAACCCCACAACAGAATGGAGTTGTTGAAAGGATTTTGGATGCTACAAGGACTATGTTGATTGAAGGAAATGTTTCGAAGATCTACTGGAGAGAAGCCATTAGCACTGCCATCTACACATTTAATAGAGTTCATATCAAAGGTGATATCGGTAAGACCCCTTATGGGATTTGGTTTGGTCATGTTCCTACTATGAAATATTTCAAAGTTTTTGGTAGCAAATGTTATATCAAGAGAGATGAGGATATTGGAAAGTTTGATGCTAGAAGTGATGAAGGTACCTTTTTGGGATATTCCACAAAGAGTAAAGCCTATCGGTGCTATAGGAAGAGATTGAGAAAGATTGTTGAGAGTGCATGTGTGAAGGTGGATGAGAACCTTGGAAAAGAGATCATAGCTTATGATGAAGGTCAAAATATTGTTTTAGCTCCTCTTCAGCCTGAAGGACCTATGCAGAATGATCTGGTAGAGACAGAGACTATTAATCTGGATGTTTCTACTGTTGGTGATGATGTACAGGAATCTGAGAATCAGCAGACACTGAGGTATGTTAGATTAAATCACTATGAGAAATAGATTATTGGTGATAAGAATAAAGGTGTGATGATTAGAAGAAGGTTAACTACAGAAGAGGTATGTTTGATATCCAAAGTTGAACCTAAAGATGTTGTTGAAGCTTGTAAAGATGAGAATTGCATAAGGGCCATGGAAGAAGAATTAGATCACATTGAAAAGAATAATACTTGGGAACTTGTGCCTAGACCTAAGGATAAAAATGTTATTGGTAATAAATGGGTTTTTAGGAACAAATTGAATGAAGCCGGTGAAGTGGTCAGAAATAGAGCTAGACTAGTTTGCAAAGGGTATTCACAACAAGAAGGAATTGATTATGAAGAAAATTTTGCTCTGGTTGCCATAATTGAAGCTATTAGGTTGTTACTTGCCTATGCTGCTTATAAAGATTTCAAGGTATATCAGATGGATGTCAAATCTGCATTTTTGAATGGTGATCTAGAAGAAGTTCACACTGAACAACCTGATGGATTTTCATTGCCAGATGATGGTGATATGGTGTGCAAGTTGAAGAAAGCACTTTATGGATTAAAACAAGCTCCTAGAGCATGGTATGCTAGATTAGATAAATACTTGTTGAAATTAGGATTCACTAAAGGTGTTGCTGATAGTAATGTTTACTTTAAAATTGAAAATGATAACATTTTGATTGTTGAAGTCTTTGTTGATGACATTATTTTTGGTGGTGATGATGAGATGAGTATGAAGTTTGCTAGTGATATGCAAAAGGAATTTGAAATGTCTATGATTGGCGAGATGAAATTTTTCTTAGGTTTGCAGATTGCACATACAGAAAAAGGTATCTTTATATCTGGGTGAATTCACAAAGTTGGTTCCCACTTTTGCCAACGAAGGAATTTGGCGAAAGTGGGAATTTCGGATTTGCCCATGTTTGAGCGAAATAGGAATGTTCACTCGGACTACCCCTAGCAGTCCGAGCGAACCAACCTTCTGACTTGGGTTCGCTCGAACATTGCGCAACTTTTGGGTTCGAGCGAACCCATTAAAATATTAATATTTTAATTGGTTCGCTCGAACCCCCCATTCGCTCGAACCCTTTTCGATTAGGGTTTTTTTTTAAAATTTATAAATATCAAAAATGACAATTAAAAGGTCATTATCAAATTTGACTTTTTCTGTCTGGTGGGGGTTGGATCGAACCAATCGTCAGCATCACGTCACCAAACTTTGTCTGCAGCAGTTAGCATCTTTCCTATTTCAATTTTCAACCTTTGTTATATCAGGTGCACAAAATAACCCTTTGTTTGGTTTAATAATGCTTTTTTTTATTAAATTTGTAAATAATTTGTTTGTTAATTTATTTTTTTAATTAAATAATTGTATATAGTTATTGTTTTTCAACATTTTAGAAAAATGTTTGATAATTTATTGTTTTTCATTATTTTAGAAAAATGTTTGATAATTTAATGTTTTGATTGAAATGTGTCAATTTGTTTTTAAAATTACATAATTGTATAGATGTATATTTTTTTCGACATTTTAAAAAATTGTTATGAAAAACATAGAAAACTAACCTGTAGTAAATCAGAACTTAGAAAAACATTAGCAAAAAAAGAAAAACATTAGAAAAATTAATTTAAATAAACATTAGAAAATTTAGATAACAAATTTAAACAAATTAAATTTCCTCTACAATGTGACCCATTTTCACATCCTATTACACGCACAACATGACCCCTTAAGACCACATATGACACTATACATTCCCTTAGGAGATCATAGAAGATTCCATATAACATAGTAGTGTACATGTATGACATTCCCTTTAGGATCACATCTAGTGTTCTAAGGGGTCATACATGGTTCTAAGGGGTCACACATGTGTTATAACACATGCGTGACCCCTTAGAACTGCATATGACCTCTTATAAAATTGTAGTGTGAATGACATATGACCTTTTTAACACATGTGTGACCCATTACAACCGCATATGACCCTTTATAAAATCCTAGTATGAACGACATACCCCTTAGTCCATCACATAGCATCTTAAGGGGTCGTATGTGGTCCTAAGGGGTCACGCATGCATTAACACATGCGTGACCCCTTAGTAGGTCACATAGGACCCCTTATAACATCCTACTATACATATGACATTCCCCTTAGGATCACATAGTGTCATAAGGGGTCATATGTGGTCCTGAGGGGTCATGCATGTGTTATAACACATGCATGAACCCTTAGAACTGCATATGACACCTTATAAAATCCTAGTGTGAACGACATACCCCTTAATTCATCACATAGTGTCTTAAGGGGTCGTATGTTGTCCTAAGGGGTCACGCATGCATTAACACATGCGTGACCCCTTAGTAGGTCACATATGACCCCTTATAACATCCTATTGTACATATGACATTCCCCTTAGGATCATATAGTGTCCTAAGGGGTCATATGTGGTTAGAACCACATATGACCCCTTATAAAATCCTAGTGTGAATGACATACCCCTTAGTTCATCACATAGTGTCTTAAGGGGTCGTATGTGGTCCTAAGGGGTCACGCATGCATTGACACATGTGTGACCCCTTAGTAGGTCACATATGACCCCTTATAACATCCTACTATACATATGGCATTTCCTATGTGTCCTAAGGGGTTGAATATGTGGTCCTAAGGGCTCACGCATGCATTAACACATGCATGACCCCTTAGTAGGTCACATATGACCCCTTATAACATCCTACTGTACATATGACATTCCCCTTAGGATCACATAGTGTCATAAGGGGTCATATGTGGTCCTAAGGGGTCATGCATGTGTTATAACATATGCATGACCCCTTAGAACTGCATATGACCCCTTATAGAATCCTACTATGAATGACATACCCCTTAGTCCATCACATAGTGTCTTAAGGGGTCGTATGTGGTCCTAAGGGGTCACACATGCATTAACACATGCATGACCCCTTAGTAGGTCACATATGACCCCTTATAACATCCTGTTGTACATATGACATTCCCCTTAGGATCATATAGTGTCCTAAGGGGTCATATGTGGTTAGAACCACATATGACCCCTTATAAAATCCTAGTGTGAAGGACATACCCCTTAGTTCATCACATAGTGTCTTAAGGGGTTGTATGTGGTCCTAAGGGGTCATGCATGCATTGACACATGTGTGACCCCTTAGTAGGTCACATATGACCCCTTATAACATCCTACTATACATATGACATTTCCTATGTGTCTTAAGGGGTTGAATATGTGGTCCTAAGGGCTCACACATGCATTAACACATGCATGACCCCTTATTAGGTCACATATGACCCCTTATAACATCCTACTATACATATGACATTCCCCTTAGGATCACATAGTGTCATAAGGGGTCATGCATGTGTTATAACATATGCATGACCCCTTAGAACCGCATATGACCCCTTATAGAATCCTAGTGTGAACGACATACCCCTTAGTCCATCACATAGTGTCTTAAGGGGTCGTATGTTGTCCTAAGGGGTCACGCATGCATTAACACATGCGTGACCCCTTAGTAGGTCACATATGACCCCTTATAACATCCTACTATACATATGACATTCCCCTTAGGATCATATAGTGTCCTAATGGGTCATATGTGGTTAGAACCACATATGACCCCTTATAGATTCCTAGTGTGAACGACATACCCCTTAGTCCATCACATAGTGTCTTAAGGGTTTGTATGTGGTCCTAAGGGGTCACACATGCATTAACACATGCGTGACCCCTTAGTAGGTCACATATGACCCCTTATAACATCCTGTTGTACATATGACATTCCCCTTAGGATCATATAGTGTCCTAAGGGGTCATATGTGGTTAGAACCACATATGACCCCTTATAAAATCCTAGTGTGAACGACATACCCCTTAGTTCATCACATAGTGTCTTAAGGGGTCGTATGTGGTCCTAAGGGGTCACGCATGCATTGACACATGTGTGACCCCTTAGTAGGTCACATATGACCCCTTATAACATCCTACTGTACATATGACATTTCCTATGTGTCCTAAGGGGTTGAATATGTGGTCCTAAGGGCTCACGCATGCATTAACACATGCATGACCCCTTAGTAGGTCACATATGACCGCTTATAACATCCTACTATACATATGACATTCCCCTTAGGATCACATAGTGTCATAAGGGGTCATGCATGTGTTATAACATATGCATGACCCCTTAGAACCGCATATGACCCCTTATAGAATCCTACTATGAATGACATACCCCTTAGTCCATCACATAGTGTCTTAAGGGGTCGTATGTTGTCCTAAGGGGTCACACATGCATTAACACATGCGTGACCCCTTAGTAGGTCACATATGACCCCTTATAACATCCTACTGTACATATGACATTCCCCTTAGGATCATATAGTGTCCTAAGGGGTCATATGTGGTTAGAACCACATATGACCCCTTATAGATTCCTAGTGTGAACGACATACCCCTTAGTCCATCACATAGTGTCTTAAGGGGTCGTATGTTGTCCTAAGGGGTCACACATGCATTAACACATGTGTGACCCCTTAGTAGGTCATATATGACCCCTTATAACATCCTACTATACATATGACATTTCCTATGTGTCCTAAGGGGTTGAATATGTGGTCCTAAGGGCTCACGCATGCATTAACACATGCATGTCATATGTGGTCCTCGGGGGTCGTGCATGTGTTATAACATATGCATGACCCCTTGGAACCACGTATGACCCCTTATAGAATCCTACTGTGAACGACATACCCCTTAGTCCATCACATAGTGTCTTAAGGGGTCCTATGTGGTCCTAAGGGGTCATGCATGCATTAACACATGCGTCACCCCTTAGTAGGTCACATATGACCCCTTATAACATCCTGTTGTACATATGACATTCCCCTTAGGATCATATAGTTTCCTAAGGGGTCATATGTGGTTAGAACCACATATGACCCCTTATAAAATCCTAGTGTGAAGGACATACCCCTTAGTTCATCACATAGTGTCTAAAGGGGTCGTATGTGGTCCTAAGGGGTCACACATGCATTGACACATGTGTGACCCCTTAGTAGGTCACATATGACCCCTTATAACATCCTACTATACATATGACATTCCCCTTAGGATCATATAGTGTCCTAAGGGGTCACACATGCATTAACACATGTGTGACCCCTTAGTAGTTCACATATGACCCCTTATAACATCCTACTATACATATGACATTCCCCTTAGTCCATCATATAGTGTCCTAAGGGGTCATATGTAGTGAGAACCACATATGACCCCTTATAAAATCCTAGTGTGAACAACATACCCCTTAGTCCATCACATAGTGTCTTAAGGGGTCGTATGTTGTCCTTAGGATCATATAGTGTCCTAACATATGACGTGTTAGATCTTTCTATTCTTGAATTTTTTATGTATGTCAAAGATTTAAATATATACACATGTTAGATCTCTCTATCTCTCTGAAATATATGTTCTCTCTCTCTCTCACTAAAATATTTGAAATTTTTACATGTATTTTTTGAAAATGAAAATGATCTCTCTCTCTGTCTCCCATGAAAATGATCTCTCTCTCTCTCTCTCTGCTTACGTATATATTTTAACTTTATGAAATGTACCTAGATAGATGGCATCCCAGGATATACCTTCGTAGGCTCCTGATCAGGATCCACCTATGCAGGCTCCTGATCAGGATCCACCTGTGCAGGATCCACATCAGGAGCCACCACAGCAGGATCCTCCACAACAGGATCCCCCCTTGCTCGACATTGCTACTATTTTTCATTACAATGATCAGGAGTTGCATAGGTTGAGGGCCATACTAGATGACCCTCGTACTGATGGCGTGTACAAGAGTATGTGCACGTCCATTTTTGACAGTTTGTGGACATTGAGGGACCGCTTAGCATCTCATACCTCATTCTCACCTGAGGTTATAGAGGATATATATAGACAGTTGAGGAGTGAGGTGAGGGGTCCTCATTCTTTTGCTGATGTGGTGGGGGTGGTCTCAAAGGAGACCATCAAGGAGAGATGCTTCCCACAATATCAGGAGAAGAGTAAGGTGAGGGGATATCAGGTTACCAGATGTATCGACCCACAGGTTGCATCACTGATTTACCCACGATTATTAGCAGCCCATGGTCGTTATCCTAATAACAATCAAATTCCATTATACTTTGCACAACAGGTATTTGCTGAGGTTCATTGTCAGATGAAACCAAAATACCTTGATATTCCAGGATATTATGGACAGGGGAGGGGCAAGATTGCTGATAGAGATGCATATCGTAGGCGTGATAAAGCTTTGCCTAGACACAGGGACCTTGTTGGCCAGAGATTTCCTACAGTAGTCCCAGCCATGGCACCCATAGCGGATCACGTTGTGATTGCTTCTCAAAGAGAAGTAATTGATAGGATTGGACAAATTGCATCAGTAGTAGCCACCATATCTTTTGACAGGGTGGGCAGATATATGATGAGTCGACCACGTTCGCGATCATCCATAGATCATGCATCTTCTAGTCATGGGGGGGCTTCAGATTCAGATGATCAATATATTTCTGCTGGCATCCCCTCCCCAGATGAGGTAGCAGCTATAGTCGGAGGTAGTAGACATGTACAGATGTCGCAGTATTTAGCCGAGGACCTACTACATGCTTATATTTTTATTTCATCTCAACTTGGGATACCATTGGGTGATGTTAGAGAGGAGATTCTCAGAGATGGTCAGGCTACAGTGGCATCGACGCATACCCCAAGGTAGTCACAACATTCTCATCACTCTACACATGCTCCAGGAACTGACCCACGTACAGATCACTCTGTTGTTGTAGAGGAGGAGCTACGAGCTGATCAGCTCCATATCACAGATGAGGGCTGGTTGGATTCATTTGAGGAGGAGATACGAGCTGATCAGGTACATATCACAGATGAGGGTTTGGACTCATTTGAGGATCAGCTGAGAGATTTGAGCCATACTAGATTTATGGACATGCTACTACAGTCAGACACTTCATCCACGATGCCCACTCATCTAGTTAGCCCCTTGCACTCCTCGGTGATACGTACAACTAGAGAGAGATATGTAGGCATGAGTGATGTTGTTGATATGATCACGGGATAGGATCGGACTATACAACCTACTCCAGGTGATACATAGGTATGTACATGTACATGTGCGTTTAAAATTTTAGAAGATATGTATACATACATTGCAAATTTGTACCTGATAAATCTATATATATAGATCTCATGTTTAATAAATAATCTAGAGTTCTAAGTTTTAATTTGTAGATCATTTAAATTGATTGTGGACTAATCCTTAAATTGACAGTTAGCTCATGTCACTCCTTCCTTGAGCTCTGAGCATGTGCGTAGGAGAAATTCTTTAGATGTTGTTAGTGTACAGGTTAGTTATTGTTTTTGGTATATATATTTGATGTACATGCACGTCTAGAGAGATAGATATATTATATTTAATATTTAAATAAATTCTACTTTTGCAGGACTCCCCCTCAGATGGTCGCTCAGTTCGTAGCCGACATGATCCCTGTTGATTTGCTCCAGACTTTATAGCTCATTTACATTTATCTTTTTATATACTTTCATATTATATATATTCATGCACGTACATGGAGTTTAGACTCTACATTATACTTTATACCTGGTTTGTGTTTGACTCTAGATTATACTTTATACTTTATACATGGAGTTTAGACTCTAGATTATACTTTATACCTGGTTTGTGTTTGACTCTAGATTATACTTTATACTTTATACATGGAGTTTAGACTTTAGATTATACTTTATAAGTTTTATACATGTTTGATTATATTAAATTTATACATGTTTGATTATATTCTAGATTTATGTACATGATGTTTGATTAAATTAGATTTAAATACATGTTTGATTAGATTGTATATTTCATGCATGTACAACGACTTGTTTAGACTCTAGATTATACTTTATACCTGGTTTGTGTTTGATCAGATTATACATGTTTGATTATATTAGATTATATTAGATTATACATGAAATGAACAAACAAAACTTAATAGGTCATGTATTGAATAGTTCACATCCAATACATTGTAGGTATGTGAGCTTCTAGGTATGTATATTGTAGTTAAATAGTTCACAGATCATGTACATGTCCTAATTCCATATTAAATATCAATTTTACAAATGTACATATTACATTTTAATTTAAATATGCATTTTTTAATTAAATACAAATACAATTACATACAATTAAACATGTATGTACATTTAAATACATCCTAATTTGATATAATGTATAAATAAACTTAAAAAATATTTATCCTTTAGTTTCAAATGTTCAAGTTACTTGAGATCTAGAATTTATCTTGATTGTATTAATTAGATTTATACATGTTTGATTATCTATTAGATTTAATTTATACATGAAATGGGCTTATATGTTCTCGATGATGATTCCCCAGGATAATTCATTTTCTCAAAGTGTTTCTTACACCATTCAACAACATCATGTGCATTTTCTATACGTTCTCCTGTGTACTTTATTTGATGCTTTCTTAGAGCACGTTTGATACAAGCTCCTGCACCATCATGTTCACCCTTTCCATGACCACTCTCAAAAAAACTCCAAACATGTGGTATTTTGTCATTTCGATGATATCTACATAGTGCATAAAATGGCCTCGAAGATTTAAATTGTGCCGCACATCCATCAGACCAAACAAAATGTTTAACTATTGTTATGCCTCTATCTTTCAAATATTCAAAAAACTTCTTAAAGCAATGTTGTACAAAAAGTGTGTCATGCTCCTTATCATCACTGATATAGAAGTGGTACTCTTTCTTAATGACACGATTTTCAAATGTACTATCAACACCATCCAAATTCATCTGTGCATGTCGATAACACACATGCACGAAAATAGTGATTTGCTTTGAAAAGTAATACTCTGATTGAATCTCTTTTTGATGTGCAAAAGAGTAATTCTTTGCGAAGTCAACTACAGATAGAATAGTTCCAAGTGGGAAAGTGTCTCTTAATCTTTTAAATTGTTCTGCTTGCCACTTGGCAAAAAAACCATGGCATATGTATGGTTTTATCAACTTACGAAAATTTTCCATAAATGTTCCAATAGGTATTTCCTCTTCTACATAATCTAGTCTTGTAGATTCCTTTCCAAATTTTGTTTCAAATTTTTGGTACTTGTGACTCTTGCAATTTACCATCTTCCTCATGTCAGTATCTTCATCTCTCAAAGGAAATTTAGCCAAGTCCCCGCATGTTCCACAAATTCCTCTTATGCAATTTATTTGACCGGTTGCATTATCATCTGATTTATCACATAAGATGGATGCTATGAATTGACTTGTTCGTTTAGGAGGAGCATTTTCATAACCATCATTATCTTCTCTAATATTTTGAAACACCTAATAGTACAAGTCAAATTCAATCTGATAATGACAACAACAAGTTTCGAAAACTTTGTTTAACTTGCATAATATGGCCTTAACCGTTCAAACATGGTTTGTCCAATCTTTATATGAGGGTTTGTTTTAGTAAACAATACATACAATTCATGTTTTGTTGTGTCTATCCAATGTTTTACATGGAGATCATAACGATCAGGACCAATCCTTTGCTTGATAACATCTCTACTATTTGATGAAGGGCGAGTATTATCATTCCAAAAACTTGTCACAAAGTTCCTAACAACATCTTCAATTCTATCAGAATGAGGAGCTCTACACATAATTGCCCAATTCCCTTCTGAGGTAGTATCATCCAAAATCTTTCTCCTTTTAACATATTTAGATATTGTCCTTCTACTAAAACCAAACCCAGATGACAGTGAAGAGATTTGTTTTTTTTGAGGCAATCTTTCATTTACTAAAGATGTCAACATCACTCTTCTTGAAATGGTCTTATCTAGTTTTTGAGATTTTTTACCAATGTTCACCAAACCTTTCTTAACATTATCAACAATAGTTTTTTGTAGCTGAGAAGATTTCCTCTTTTGACTTGTTGTATCTATACCCAACAATTTCATTGGATCTATTAAGTCTTTATGAGTAAGTACAATTGATAACAATTGAGCTTTTTCTAGTGTAGTATCAAGATTGTTGAAATGCGACATTATTTCTTTTCCACTTTTATTCATTGACCTCCTTTTAGTATGTCTAGGTTCTTCACTAAGACGTTTCAACTCATCCACATCCATTTCAAGTAAATGATCTAAATTTTTATAAGAAATATTTCTCTTCACCTGTTTAGCTAGATCCACAATATGCTCATCCATATCAGTGGTAGGAGGTAAGGAGCCTGACCCCTCTCCTTCAAAGGTCTCCATTGGTTCAACTTGGACAATCTCCTCCCTATGTTCATCAACTATATTGTGTTCTTCAACAGGTTTGTTTGCCCATTCTGCACATAATTTAAGAGTTTGTGTAAGGTTCTTGAATTAATCAGAGATTATTCAATTAGGATTAAGAATAGGGATGAATTTGGCCTAAAGCTTTACATGTTAAAATTAGCCCATTCAATTTGGTTTATTAAATTTAATTACTTTCAGGACCTTATTGAACTTATAACTCTAATTAAATTACATGTTTAGGTAAAAGTTCAATTTGTTCTTAGGTTAGGATTAAAGTTCAATCTCTAATTTTGAGCACTAATTTAACACATAAAATAAAATTTTGATAAATTAGAAATTCCAATTTTGAAAATTAAAAGTACGAATATTTTGATGCATGCATACGATAACTTAGGTGACCTCATATTAATTTGTTATGGACCATAATGTAAGTGGACTATAATTTGTCACATGTGTTTATATTTAAGACCTATTATTGCATAATAGACCTCCTAATCTGAAATTTTTTTGCATGTACGTGAAGTTGAATATAAATAGTTCACCTAAATTATTCAACATGTTTAATAGGTTATAAAGTTATGTCACATTTAAGACCTATAATCAATGTAATAGTCCTAATAGGCCTTATTATTAAAATCAATATGACCACATTTGAAAAAACATTTCACAATTAATAGACTTAACTACCCTTAAGACAGATATATATTATGTGATATTAAAGGACCTATCACATGAAATTACTTGTACATGTAGATTAAATATTCAATATATATAATTTAGAACCTAGAAATTATGACATAATACCTGTCTTATGAATTTTATGACTTAATAGGTCTTATCTATTATAAATGAACTTAATTATATAGGAGAAAAATACAATTACACAACAAGCAAGTTGATGGAATTTGAAATTTGCAAATACACATGTATTATCTCAAATTAATTATGCTTTCCAATTAAAACAAAATTATTTTTAATCCTATTAAAAATATTAGATAAAAAATATTGAATTCTAATTAATTGATACGTAATACATATTAAATTAAAAATACATACTTGCATCATGATATCTTTGTCTTCTTTGTTCTCGATATCTTTGTTCCGTTTCGAGAGAATAATTCCTTGAAGTCTTATTTTGCCTTCTCTTCTTGTTTCCCATGCTTTTACAAAAAACCTTCAAATTATTGCCTTCAAAATAATTTTCTAATGTCTTCTTTCATCCAAAAATGCGAATTATTTTAATCATTTGGGTGATAAAAAACAAAAAAAAAATTATGCATATTTATACAATTCCACAAATGAAAAAAAAAACAAAAAATGCGTCGGCCAGAGTTCGAACGAAAGCCGACAGTTAAAAATTGTTGGGTTCGCTCGAACATGGCAGTTACAAAAATGTGCATGCCAAAATTGAGCTCATTGGTTCGAGCGAATGGGGGTTCGCTCGAACCATTTTGGGTTCGAGCGAACCCAATTCGCTCGAACTTGTGTTCGTTCGAAACTGCAAACTAGGGGTTTCTCCCAAAAAATTTCAGAGTTCTGAAGAATTAATGACTTCGGATCTTTGGATCAATACATGAATGAAATAATCTTGATAACCCAAAAATATTAGATAGTAGTACTCAAAGCAAGCTTTCTAACGAGTATAATTTTGTTATATTTTGAATTTATTATGTTCTTATTTTTTTAATTTTATGGAAAATTGGTTTTTCATTGAATATGAACTTCTCTGTTCAACGCCTTGGGAAAAATAAGAAACTAATTCAAAAAAATTCTGAAAAATATCTAATCCCCTGGTATTGATGTCTTCTTTCTAACAAAAAAAATAAAATTGAATTTCGATTTATATAGAACAAGTTATGTGTTCAAACGTAAACCTATGTTTGAATTATGACTAGTCGGACTTCAAAACTTTATAAAATGAAAAATATTGAACATATCACTATAAAACCAAATGAAAGCCCTGGATATTGATGTTGCAAACCAAAATTCAAAATAATTGAGTTTTTATCATTTATAGAAAAAAAGTTATGCGTTTCGGGAGGCACTTCACTCTTAAAAAATCTAGTTTGTTGTAAAAAACTACTTTTCGAGGGAGATGGAATTTTTTTTTAAAAATCCTTCAAAAAAATTTGAAAAAAATGTATATAGAATCTACAAACAAAATGCTAGAAATCACTAATTTACATCATCTTCAAATTTTTAATAGTTTAAAAGTTATAGTTCTCGGAAGTTGAAGATTATTTTAAAAATGTACATCTCAGTGTCAAAAGTGGCAAAAAAGTGGGAACCATTATTGTGAGTTCACCCATCTCAAACTAAGTATGTGAAGGAATTGTTGAAGAAGTTTGGACTAGATGACTCCAAACCGGTTGGAACTCCTATGGTGACTAGTTGTAAACTCTCTGAAAAATGATGGATCTCCTAGAGCTAATCAAAGTTTGTATAGATCTATGGTTGGAGGATTATTATATATTACTCAGACTAGGCCTAACATTATGCATGTTGTATGTATGGCTTCTAGATATCAAGATGATCCGAAGGAAAGTCATGTTACTGCTATTTAAAGAATATTCAAATATATAAATGAAATTGTGGATTATGGTTTATGGTATCCTAAAAAAGATGATTTCATGTTACACTGATGCAGATTGGGCAGGTGATGTAGATGGCCGAAAGAGTACTATGAGTGGAGCATTCTTCTTAGGTAAAAATTTGGTTTCATGGGCTAGCAAGAAACAAGACACGACATCTCTATCTACTCAGATATTTTGGATGAAGCAAATGTTGAAAGATATCATAATTATTTATGATGAGCCTACTCTTATATACTGTGATAATTCTAGTTCTATTAAAATGTCAAAGAATGTGGTATAACATTCAAATACTAAGCATATATCGATCAAATACAATTACTTGAAAGAGCGGGTTAGTGAACAGAAGGCGAAGCTAGAATATGTATCTACAAAGGAACAAATTGTTGATATTTTCACTAAGCCTTTGCCTGCAAATACATTTATCTATTTGAGAGATAAGCTAGGGGTAACCACCCCTCCTGATGAGAACTAGATGTATTGAATTGAATCCATCCATTCGATTTCAGAGCCTTATTATTTTTTTTTGGATTGAGGTGTTGGTATTGATCCTCTGCTAGAGTAGTCTGTTGATTTGATTGTGATAGAATCATGTTTCTGTGTTTCTATGGAGAGAGATTTGTGTTTTCTATTCAAAGGGGGAGAATGTGTTTGGTTTTCTATTTTTGGAGAACTTTGGCATTGTTGTCAAAGGGGGAGAGATCATGTGAAAAACTACATTATCTATCTTGATCTTAGGGGGAGTCTACTGGTGATATCTTCTTTCTTTGCATTGACTATTTTTCACATTCATATGTTGCCATCAATGCCAAAGGGGGAAATTGTTGAGTTGTTGAGATTGTTGGGGAGATTGTTGTAGTCTATTAGATTTGGGTGTTGAATTTGGATATGTTATTGCCATTGATGTCAACATATTCATGTGGGTTATTCTGGTGAGTTTGGGAAGACTTTCTAATCTGGTTTGTTGTTCTTTGGTTACCGGTTCCTCGTGTTCCTATTGGTGTTCCTAACGGTATTCCCTTTGATATATTTTGAAATGATTAGATCTTGTGCTGAGACTTTGGGATGTTGTTTGGGATGATCTTGTGTATCTTCATTTCAAATGATTAATGATTTGGTGACCTACAAGTTATCTTTCTTCGTGACAGTTGTTGTTTGGTTGTGTTCTTGAGCTTTGAGACATTGATCGATGAAGATTTGAAAGGTGGAGTTGGTGTAATTGTTCCAGATGATTCTAACATGTTTGTTGGTGTTTCATAATCGTGTCCTATTTGTTTTGGTGATCTGCATTGAGCGTTGTGTGTTTTTTGGTGAATTCTATCAACCAGTGATGATTTGTGTGTTATGCGGTATTTCTTGTGGTTTACCATGTTGTGGTTGATCTTCATGCAATTTTTGATGGATATGATCATTTGAGAATTTGATTTAGGTCTATGCTATGTAATGTAAATCATAATATTGGTCTAGTGGTTGATCCTTGTATCGTGTAATGTAATATACTTATGTAATTTGGGTGTTAATGTGATGTATGCACTATCAGAGAGAGTTGTATGTGCGAAAAAGAGATATATCATTCGTTGAAGTGTTGTGGTGAAATCGGTGTTGTAGAGAAGACAATTGTGCTTAACCAAAACTATCATCTGGAATATGTAGATGCTACTATTGTAGTTCATTTCTTACGGATTGTAGTTTGATTCATTTTGTAAGTCAGTGATTCTTCCCTAAGGGTTGAAGCCTTCCGGGCATATATCTTTTGGGTAGTGAGCCTAGGCAGTGTGCTTGATTGCGTGTGCATTCCCCATTGTAATATTTTTGCATACTACTGCAGAGTATCATCTTATTGTGGGTAGGTTCCCACTCTGGTTTTTCCCTTGACCGGGTTTTCAACGTCAAAAATATTGGTGTCGTGTGTTGTGCTATTTGTTTGCTTATCTTTCAGTTGTTATGATTTATCAGTTTATGTTTTTGAGTTTGATTATCTGATTTCTGGTGAAGACTGATTCATCTCCCCCCCCTCTCACTCTTCCTTCTTGATTGCTACTAACAAACCACACTCTTGGAAGCACCCATTTCTTTCAGACGTCGATTCAAGCTACTATGTGCAAATAGAATATCTTCAAAGGAATAAAATCTTTTCTCAACTTTGTTTTGTGAATGGTTACTATGGAAATCATGTTGAGAATGTACATGAAACTTTTTACTTGTTGATTCTCTATTGTAACAATGCTGGGGCAGCGTTGTCGACATTTCAAATTCTTTACAACTTTCTTCCAAACAAGTCATCTAATCTCTTCCAAATCTAATTTTATGTTTGTAATCAGAATTTGTAGCCACTTCTTCTTGATTTTCGAGCAATCGGTTCACTTGGTATGGCTAATCATTAACTTCAACAACAACAACTTCATTCTGATCTGTTATTTTTCTTCCTAAATCGTGACCAAAGAAAGAAGTTACAGCCATAAAAAACTTCATTAGCAGGTGTATTATTTTCATTCACATTTGACAGTTGCATTTGGTGATTGTAGTTTGGCTGATCTATTGTGCTATTTGAAGTCATAGTGGGCAGGTTTGGGACATTATAGTTTTTGAATGCTTGGTGTTGGATAGGCATGGTGTGTTCCTGAGCACAAGTTTGTACATATGAACAACCCCCTAACACAATTTCATTAAAATGGTAAAAATTATTATTCACAGAATCATATATAGATTGTGCTAAGATTAAGGCTATTCCAAGTGCTTGATGTACATCATTGACTTCACCAAAACTTTTAATCTTTTCTGCAAATGTATTACCAATACCCCAAAAGTAATGACCTTTCAAAAATCTTGTATCTATTACGCTGCTTGTAGATTGAACTCTTTGATACATAAGAAATAATATACGATTGAATTGACAAATTGATTCACCAGATACTCTTTTCACATTTGCAAATTGAATAAGTGCATATTCCAATCTTGTGAAATGATCAAATTCACTTAAGAAATGAAATTCAAATTCATGCCATGAACAAATCAAGCTAGGAGAGAGACTTGCATACCATTGTGATGTTGAACCTTGAAGAGTTTGAACAAACAAGTAGCAAGAAACATCCTCTGGTGTGCTTTGAAGGAAAAATACTTGTTGTTTAAAAAGATTTACATGGTCTGAAGCACTGTGTCCATTTTCAATAAAGAACATGGGAAGCCCATTATATGCATGATGAGGAATTGTATGAACAATCTTGGGTATGCACAATGGGCTACCCATTGGAGTTAAACTTTCTCAAGGTTTAACTCACTCTAACTTAAGCAAATAATTCAAAAATCATTACCTGCTCTCCTTCTAGTGCCAGTTTCCATTGACGGGTGTTTTGACACACTCACCAACAGTCAGGTAGTTAATGTGAACACTCACCACCTCTCCTAAAAAGAAATCAATCTTGAAAGACTAATTACTTCAAGGTCTCTATAGTCGGGTCACGATAGTGTTGGGTCACTAAGTGGCTGATGTGATCATACTTATCAAGAGGCCTGCTGGTTGAAACAAAACAAACAAAATTCCTTTTTTTGTATTTTTTGAAGTTCGGTTTCTCAAAATAAACAACAAAAGATAGATTAGGGGAACAAGGAAATAACAATGAAATTGATACAATAACAACTAAATAATCCACAAGGTTAGAATTTTATAATCCAAATATTATCAATATCACTAATCAACATTCAAATGACGAACTCCAGAAAATATATAAAGTTAGACAACTTTACACACAAATGGAAATGAATATCACCCAACGAATAGTCACCCTATCAATTTAATCCTCATATACCATTTACATGTGCAATATGATTCATAAAATAATAAAGCATCCAAAAGAACTAGTTGTCGATTCAAATGATAGAAGTTACCAGAGCACAAAGAACACAACCATATAGAACACACAAGTAGATTAGGTAATCCAAAAGATTCTTTTTGTATTAAACTTCAAAGAGTATCACAAAATCTTCTAAACTTATAAAATTCTACATAAAATCTCAAATAGAATCTCTAAAATGGACCTCAAGTCATCAATTCGTGAACCCTCAAAATGGCTCAAATTCTACAATTTATAGAGTTTTACCCTATATTATAGCAAGGCATTGTGCCTAAATTAAGGATTACAAAAAGCAAGGAGTCATAGTTGACATGCAAGTCTCTACCTTTGAACTGCAGTTAAGTACTACAAAACTGGTACTCAAGGTTCATTTCCAGAATGATGCTCTGGATGCAGGCATTTCATAACATGCATAAATCTCACCCAAAAAGGAAGTGTGAGTTACAACATCAGTTGAAGGCCTAGTTGTAGTGGTGGTGATGGCAATCTAGCATGCAAAACTAGGACTACAAAATGATGGGAGCCGCAATCGACATGCAAGTTGCTGCTTGTGAACTCCACTTAACTATTACGAAACTAACGCTCACCACTCAATTCCATGACAGTGCTATAGAGGCAGGTATTTTGTAACATGAAAAAATGATACAAAATAGAAGCAAGTGATCATGTCTACAAACCAGGATTACAAAATGATGGGATTCGTAGTTGACATGCAAGTCGTTGCCTGTGCACTCCACTTAACTATTACAAAACTAGCACTCACTATTCACTTCTATGACGGTGCTCCAGAGGCAGGTATTTTGTAACATGCAAAAATAATGCCCAAAAAGAAAGTGTGTCATGTAGTATCAGTTGAAGCTATAGTGGTTGTCATGGTGGCACTGCTTCAACATGCATTTTTCTTTTTCCAACTGCATGTTTGTCCTTTATTCCTCTTGTAGTTTTGGTAGTTGTTGATGAAACATTCTATGGAAGTGGTTGGTGGATCAACAATATATACTCCATTCTGAATTTAAAAACTCTGAACACCTCCTTTGTACTCTCTAGTCTTCTTTCTGGATGAGGTGGAAGGTTCCATAAGTCTAATTCAACTTTTATGAAACTAGCGCTCACTATTCACTTCCGTAATGATTCTCTAGAGGTAGGTATTTTGTAGCATGCAACACAAGATACATAATCAGTTTCATCGCGTTAGCAAAACATAAGGGACGCTGAAATTTTGGGATTTCAGGGTCTTTATATTCATGATTTAAGGATTTTGGGGTTCTGGGGTTTCGGGGTTCTACTTAATTGTTACAAAACCAACACTCACTATTCACTTCCGTAATAGTGCTCCAGAGGTAGGTATTTCATAATTTCAGGATTGCGAGGTTCATTATTGATGATTTCAGGATTTCAAGGTTTTGGGGTTCATTATTGAGGATTTTGGGATTCCGGAGTTCCAAGGCTCATTATTGATGATTTTGGGATCTCAAGGTTCTGGGGTTTCGAGGTCCATTATTGAGGATTTCTGGATTTAGGGATTCTAGGGTTCATTATTGAGGATTTCAGGATTCTAGAGTTTCAGGGTTTATTATTGAGGATTTCAGGATTTTGGGATTCCAGAGTTCCGGGGTTCATTATTCATGATTTCGGGATTTTGGGGTTCCAGGGTCCATTATTGAGGATTTTGGGATTTTGAGAATCCAAGAAACAAGACCAACAACCTACAGATCAATAAAAGTCAATTTTATTGAAAGCATGAAATCTAACTCTAAACCCTAAACTACGAGAACATGAAACACAAAAAAATAAGAAAACAAGGACAAGGAAATGAAAGACCAACCTAGAAAAGGAAGGATGAAAGAGACACAAACAAGCAATGACAGGATGACAACAATGACCAAAGAGAAGACACACAATGAAAACTTTGGGGTTCCACTTAACTGTTACGAAACTAGCACTCATTGCTCACTTCCGTGAAAATGCCTAGAGGAAGGTATTTCATAATATGCGAAAATGATACAAAATAGAAGCAACACCTAAGGTTCCAAAGTGCAAACAAAAGGGAAACAAGAAGAAAAAAAAAGAAAAGGAAAAAAGGGGGTCCCCATCTTAAAAGTTGGGGTGTGTTATGCAGGGCATAACAACTCCATCTCACAATATTTATTAAGAGTGGCAAAAGTCTCAATGAATCTATCTAATTATTTGTGTTAATCCTTATAGTAGTAGAGAAAGAGAAGTAAAATAAATTATCACTATCCTATACAACTCCATCTCTCCCCATAACACTTAAGTTTTCATGGGAAGAACCATTTGTGCTAATTTAAAAGAAAACTAAAGGATGAAGAGACCATCTACCAAATCTATTTATCTTATTATAATATTTAATATCAAATTTAGAAGAATTAGATATAGTCAAAATAAACCATGAATATCATAGGGTGCTAGGACTTCATCCACAAAACACTTCTCCATCAAAATTAGATTTATATAGTCAATATTTTTTTCAAACATACCTCATAGGACTCTAATAACCTTGGAATATTTAATGTTTTCTTTTCAACTCAAATTTCAAAAGAATAAATATAGGACCAATATGCTAGGCCACTGAATTAGATAGAGATATTGCATTGACAAGATGTTGGTTCTAGATATGTCATGACATCCTCCAATGATCCTTAAAAGAAGAATACTAAAAGAAGGGATGGATGGAGAAATACTCATTAACAACATAAAAAAGCACATTTCTAAGGATCATGTAATTCTCTCTTTCTTATGTTGTCTTAAGTAAAATGTTTACCTTGACACAATTACTAGAGAAAGAAATTATATTCAAGATATAGTTTATTAAATTTTATCCCTTTATAATTTTAAACTCTATTTGGGCCCCTACTTTAGTGTGCCTTTTCTTAGATCATTCCATAGGGGCTTCACTTAGTGAACCTGCTTTATAGCACATGTGTTCGTGGCATACTAAATAATCCCCCTATTTTAAAAAAATATTGCCCATAACCTCTTTTTTGTCACCTCCTTCCAATACACAGCCTAGATTAAAAGCCCCCCTATTTTCACCAAATATTGTATTTTTTCATAGCTGGAATTAAAAATCCCCCTATTTTCACCAATAAGCATTATAATGCACCCTCATTTTTGGGATATTAAAGCCCCCAATATGAATGCACGTGATATAATATTGCCTAGCTAATGAAGCCCCTGTGGATTATTCTAAGCCTATTTGGGCCCTATCTTACATTAAATCTTTATTATTAATTTCATAATTTAATTATTGTCAAATAGTTAAATTAGAACCAGATCTAACATCGCAAACCCAAACACTACTCTCTTTCAAAGGACCGATTTTTGCAGGACTAGGACACCCTCCAACTATGTCTTGCCAAAAGTTCCTTGAAATTGAATCATTGTCAATGTCAAACTTCATAATTCAGAATCTCGTCTCAATTTTTAAAGTTGACCAATTTATGTCACCTTTAACATAAAAATAACCTTCTGATCCATATATAAAGAACATCTTTTATTATTCACAAATCTAATAACAATCCAAATGACATCATTATTGAACAAACACTTTAGATCTAAATATCCAACATATTGAGTAGCACGCTACAACAACCAACATTCAAGTATGATTCTATGTTAATTATTTTTTGGATCATGTTATTGCATTAATATTTGAAGGACTTGTGTAAAGAGATTTTCATCACCATCATTTCCATTCTTAGATATAATCTTGTTATTTCAACATTTTAAATATCATTTAGCCTCTTTCCTTTCAAGGATAAGCTCTCTTTTATATCAATAATAGCTATCAATGGGGAGATGGGAACACTAGCATGGGGTATGACTTAGACAAGCCCTTATACAATGCAACCCTTCTTCCTTGTTTTCATGTGTGTAGGTTTAGATCCATTAGTAGAGGAGGTAATAGGATTGCTAAGTAGACTTTGACAGTTAGTTACATATTTTGAATAGGTAGAAACACCTAGATTAGGGCACCTAGCACCTATGTTCAACACTCTTTAGCTAAAATTTGGAAGGAAAGACATATAGGACCTCCTAACTACATCTCTTTTTTATTGTGTGAGTTTGGACACCGTAAGGCTAGGGTTCCCAACACACATGTCCAACATTTTTAGTTCTAATTTACAACTACAAGTTCTTATCTATATCCTATTTGTAGACTTGACCTACTATTTTGGTTTTTTTTCTATGTAATTTACTACTTATGTTGAAAGTCATCAATTTCCTATCATGTAACCTAGTTCATTCACATCTATTAGGATATTTTTCTTCAAAGAAAGATCTTCTCAAGAATGTGTTTTTATTTTATATAATCAACGAGTTTTGTTGTGTAAGCCTTAAGGAGGGGTCCCATGGCAAGGTGAAATTTGATATTTTAGGGGTGCATTTATAATAAAATTGTAATATAGGGGGAATAATAATGTAAATATGTTTATTACATTCTTTAATTTTGTTTAGCCAGGGTGTTTATGCAATTTCATCAATTGCTCACTTGTGTATCCTCTATAAATCTTACTATTGTTCATTAATAATTTACATTGAGCTTTTCATCTTCATTTAGTATATTGGTAGTTGGTGGCTACAAGGCAAGCCTTACTTTGCTAGTAATATATGTTCCTTCTTCAAAATACTTCAATTTGTGAAATAGAAAATTAATTAATAGAATAGATCATATTTTGGAGATACTTTTGAGAGAAATAAATAAATGAAAGAATATATAGATTTAATCACTTTAAAAATTAATGAAAGGAGTATGGGTATATTTTATTTTTATGGAATCATCCATTTATAATTAGCTAAATGAATGGATTGGATCTTTCCTAGAAACATAAATCATTAATTGATTCTCTTTATGAGGGGGATAAGAACACTTGTTTATTCCTTAATTCTTTAAAAGAGGGGAGAAATGGGAACATCATATTCAATCTCATCTTAGCCTAAAGGAACTTGACATGTTTCCTTTTTGTGATAAATAGAAATGTTTCAATATTTTTATCTCTCTTCTAAGAAAGTAGCCCTCTTTTCATCGAGAATAATTAGATAATTTTGAATAGCACCCTTCTCTTATTTTTTTAGATATACAAAAATCACTTATGAACCCCATTTATTTTAGGATATTTATTATATATGATTTCTCAAATGAAGGAAAAAACCTGGTTCAATTTTTTTCCCAATTAAATTCTTTCAACAATTTGAGGTATCTTTAAGATTTATCTTTAAGAGGTAATTCAAGATCTTAGGATGATAAAAAAAATGTATGAATTAATTGAAATCAGTTTCTTATTTTTAATTCCTATTAAAGGAGAAAGATGTCTCTTTCAATTCATTCCATCATATTACTCTATATATTTTCATTTGTATGATCATCAACAAACTTAGTATATTTTTATTAAATTTAAATATATCTTTACTTATCTCTGCAAAGAAGAGTGGGTTCTAAGAGCATGCTTATAGTTGATTGTATTATTATAGCCATTAAAACCATTCACTCTATTTCATTCTTAAAAGATAAATCTAGATTTATTAGGTTGGATATGTCAAAGGACTATGATATGGTTAAATGATCATTCTTACTAATTTATTTTTTGGATTTTTTATATTGATTAAAATGGATTGAATGAGTGATGATTTATGTAGATCTTTTCATTTTTCTTTCTAATTAATTTCATTCTATTAGATCTTTTTGTTTCTGTAGACACTTAAAAATAATTATTTTAATTATTTTTAATCCCTCACATAATTAATTAATTAATTATGTTAATTCAAATTTATCTCAATGTTAATTAAATATAATTAATATTGTCACTATAGCATATGATTGATTTATTTAATAAATCAATCCCTTTCTTTATTCTTCTAAAAAAATCAAATCCTCGCAAATCTTCCTCTTAGCTAATTAATTTCAATTAATTAGTTAACCTACATGATTCCTACAAATCATCTTCTTAATTCATTCTTCTAGAAACTCCCTAAACTCACTTAACATTATTCTTCTAATTTTTTATTCCCTCCACTCATTCTCTCTCCTAGTCAAATTCTCCTACAAATATTAATCTCACCTAACATTTCCTCTAATCCCCCTCCTAATGAGTCGTTAATGGTTAATCATCATGATTAGCCACAAAGTCAACTCTTTGTCCTTTTCATCCAACCACTAGCTTTAAATTCTCTTTTCCTAGGTGAATGTAAGATTTTCAAAATCACACATTCCTCTAGGCATCCCCTCTCCCAAGGAATTTTTAATTCCTTTTTATTCCTCCAATCCCCATGATATCCTTTTTTGGAGAATTTTTAATTCCTCCAATGCATCTTGTGGAGTGTGGAGATACGAAATGCCTTTAAGGCATATTTCTTGGTCTCCACACCCTCTCTTGGACCTTGTGTGAGCTCACAAGTAAATCTTAGCCCTTCATCTTGAATTTATCCTAGCCATCTATTTTTCTCTCCTCTTCCTATAAAATAGGGCTCCATCCCTTCATTCAAAACATCTTGAAATCCAGTAAGTTTATGCTGCCCTTCTGAGCCCAGGAAATCATCTTGGCAACTTGATCATCTCATTCTTATCATTTTTCAAATCCATTCCATTTGTGCACAACATTGGAGAGCCATCCACATCCAGCAATCAAAGGAGCACATCAAGTGGAGCATTATCAAGGGGTGCCTTCACTTCATCAAGCTCAATCTGAAGGAGAAGGTAAAATAGCAAGGTGAAATGGTCTTTTAATGATATTTTAGCATTCTGCATGTTTATTTCGTTATGTTTTGATCATTTGACCTTCAAATCTGTTTTCCCCTCTTCATTTTGGCATGCCCAATGGGACCCACGTCCCTAAGTACTAATGTTTTTTTTAGGTTTTTGTGAGTTGTGAGACGCAGGTTCCAGAATAGCGTGATTTGAGAAAAAAAAATAAATCTTTTTTGCAAGTTCCAGAATAGCAACTCTGTATTTCTGTGCAACAACTTCTTTTCTATTTCTATTTCATTTTTGTTTCTGTTTCAGTTTCAACACGATAGCTCTGCGATTAGTGTGAGCGTTTTTGTGGGAATTTGAATTCCTGTTATCCGATCTATTATTTGCTCTGTTATCTACTCTGTTTAATTATAATCTGTGTGAAAGTAGGAGAGTATGCTCTTGTCTATATAGACAATCAGAAATCTAGACCTTTCACTTTTCTATTATATTTAGCGCGATTGTATGCTCTGACCATAGGAAAGTGTCAAAATAGGAGAGTATGCTCTTGTCTATCTAGACAATCAGAAATCCGGACCTTTGACACTTTTCTATCTGTTTAGTGCTACTGTCTGCTTTGTTAATCTGTCTGAAATTTTTAGGCGCTAACTGTAGTCTGCATTTCTTTTTTTTTTCATTTCCTGTTATCTGCTCTGTTTAAATATAATCTGTCTGACCGTAGGAAAGTGTGAAAGTAGGAGATTATGCTCTTATCTATCTAGACAATCAGAAATCTGGACCTTTGACATTTTTTTTTATTCTGTCAAATTTAGGGTTTCTACTCTGTTAAATCTAGGGGGTCTGCTCTGTAAATTTTTTTTTTTTTTTTGCCATATCTTCTTTATCTCGACTCCATTTTCCTCCAAACTTCACCAGATTCTCTGCATTGCCATTTTCCACATTTCCTTCTTTAGAGGCCTTAGCCTAAAAATCCACTTTTTGAAGCCCAAAATCCCATATTTCTCTATTTTTAGGGTTTGTCATAACTCCTTCCCATTTTATCCAATCACCTCCAAATTTTTCTCATATTATCCATCTCCAACTTTTGCTTCTTTGTCCCTCTTGGACAAATTTTCCCATTCCTTCATCTCTCCTCCAAAATCCCCATTTTTTGCTTGCCTATCCCTTGGAAAGTGGCAAAAACCTAGTCAAACCCCATTTACCCATCAAAGCTTTCTTCAAATCCACATTTGTCATTAGTAAAAAAAATTTTAGTCATGTTTTTCTAATCATTCCCAAAAAATTATTTTATTTTATTTTTTTTTGTCATTTTGTTGTTTTTTGCAGGACGCTTGTTGAAGACTCTATTTTTCCAAACTGCTAATCAAGTTGTTTTGCAGGATGCTTTTTGAAGACTCCATTTTTCAAACTACTAATCAAGTGGTTTTGCAGGTTGCCTAGCTAATTCAACCAAATATTGTGCATTTATTTAAATTAGGCACCTAGATATTAATTAAAATAGAATGAACCATTGTCTTATGTGTCTTTAAGAAAAGCGTAAAGGTAGGAAAGTATGCTCTCATCTTACTAGACGATCAGAAATCCAAACCCTCCAACCTTTTCTTGTTTGATTGTGTGTTTACCTCTAGCGAGCCTACCCTCCCAACTTGCTCTTTGAGAAGGTAAGAGGGGAATGACCCAAGTGAGTACACCTGGACCTGGGGTTCCCAACTCACTATAATAAATAGGCCATTGACTACGAAAGGGTTAATGGTTGGGGCTATATGAGAGTTCACTCTCACATTGGGTGCTTAGTAGGATCCTAGAGATCTCAATCATACTTGTGTGACTATTAAGTTCTTGGTGCTTCGTTGGGCTATAGGCCTCAATTGCACTTGCGCAACTTCGAAGGGTAGCTCCTAATGAGAAGACTTACTAAACATCTTGTTCATAGTGGCCAAAAACCTTCTAGTCATTGGTGCAGGAGGTTGGACCTCTGAAGCAGCCCATATTCTTATGGCCCTTAGTAGAGACACAAAGTTCACCATGAGGAGTTTTCATGGGAATTGATGCTTGGTTGCCCCGAGAAGTGAGTGCTGTGGAGGGGAGCCAGTGGGGTCAAGCATCTAAGTGTCCACTCTAGGTAAGCGTAGATGGAAAAAACCAATTGGGATTCAATGACTATTGTCCTTGCCAACCTTAAGAATGTTGTATATGAACATGAGTGTCTTTGATATAATATGCATTTGATCACTGCGTTTGCTTTGTTTGATACATACTTGCCAAGAGTAGACTAAAAACACATCACTATCCCCAAACACTTTGCAAAAACATTTGTCAAGACACAAACAATTGTCCAAGTCATTACCCACACAAAGTCCAAAATTGTGTCAAAACTCTGTTCGTCCGATTTTTCATAAGCCCAAGAGAGAAGCTAAGAGTTTATCCTCTACATCAACATTCAAGTTTTTCCTTTGAAACACCTATTATCATCCAAATCAGGGTGGTCATATCCCTTCATACAACTTGCCATTCAAATCGATCCTCCATTAAGTCATATTAATGTCAAAGACAACCTAGTTATCAAGTTTCTTCTAAACCATCACTACCATACCTTCTTCATCAATCATCCTCAATTCTCTTAAATCCTTTCATCACAAATTTCTCAAGTCTTTTCATCACAAATTTCTTAAGTCCTTTCATCCTCAAATTTTTTAAATCCTTTCATTACAAATTTCTTAAATCCTTTTATCACAAATTTCTTAAGTCCTTTCATCATATTTTTTCCTAAGCCTTTTCATCACAAATATCATGTATGGTCGCAACTCAATCCCAAAAGAAAAAGATGGCTGAACAACAATATGGCATGCCAGACATTGGTGTCCTATATGAAGATCCCACGCAAGATCATACACAAAGTGGGCAACCTAGCGATCAAGATCAAAGTCAAATCTTGACATAGTTAACCAAGATGAACTTTGTCCGGAAGTGCAAACTTTCCTAGTGGATTCTTATAACCAAGAGATGATGGAAAAGTTTATTAAACACAATCCTACCGCACTTCTGAAAACTCTCCTTGAACATGGAGCTCAACTTCCACCTAAATTTAATAGATCCGCTCTCACCCAACAACCACAAGGAGACATCGCTCCCACACAAAGTGTTGCACCTACTATTCAAACTCAATCAATTGCAGCCCCATCAATCATCCAGGTTCAATCAATGCCACTCGGGGTACCTCCCACCGTAGTCTCCATCCCACCTTCTTCCTTCTTACCATCCATACCACTATCAAATCTGATCTCATCCATTCTCCAGCAAACTTCTATACCACCTCCTTCTATTCAACCACAAATTTCTATTCCACAAACTTCCCTTCCTCCCAACAATGTCACAAATTTTATCCGGGCCGTATTCAATCCCGTCACAACAATTGGCGAACCACAACCAACTGTCCCTCAAACCCCAATGACATTAGTCATCATATCCCACATTCCCACCTCCTCATCATATCAATATATTGGTGGTGGTGCACCTTCTTTGGTTCATCCAATTCTTGGGGCAAATACAATTCATCAATATCAAAGTCCACAACAAGACCTTATCAAGGAAATTCAAGACATGAAGAATATCATCAAGGACATGAAACAAAGGACTAATAAAAGGAAAACTTACATGAAACAAAGGACTAATAATAGGAAAACTTACTCGTTCGAAGAGTTTTTCCCTTGTCCTTACGACCCATCTATATCAGTTGCACCATATCCCCCAGGATTTGAGATCCCTAAATTCACCAAGTATGAAGGCAAAGGAGATCCCCGTGACCATGTCCGAGAATTCCACATCTTATGCCAAGAACTCTCCTATAGTGACCTTTATCTTCACAGACTCTTTCCCAAGAGTCTCACAGGAGACGCCTTGGCATGGTTCTCATCTTTACCATGAGGTTCCATTGTCTCTTTTCCAGACTTGGCAGAAAAATTTGTGGCCCACTATGCATACAACATGGGTAATGATGTTTCTATGATGGACTTATGTAATACAAAACAAAGGCCCAGAGAAACCTTCACCAATTTCCTACAAAGATGGCATTATCTTATAAAGAAATTCCAGTGGGACATGCCAGAACAACATCAAATTGAGCTATTCCAAAAGAACTTGGTGCCTGAACTTTCACGACCTTTAATATCTCAATGTATCAAATCCTTCCAAAAATTGACAGATAAGGGCCTCGCCCTCGAACGTGTCTTGTTGGAGGAAGGAACCTTGAAACATTACCAGAAATCAACACAAAGTTCTTCCTCTTATTATAACGATGAGCCAAAATTCTGGTCCAAAAACAAAAATGTGGTCAATGATGGTATAACTGATGCAAAGTGGGTCCAAACTGTGGCCGCTCCCCCAAAATCCACCACCAACAATCATCAATTCAACAACCAAAATCAATCCCAAAAACCTCACAACAATGTCTCAATCCAGGGACGACCACCCCAATCAAATAACAGGACTCCAAGAGATTTCACTCCTCTGGCTGAGCCTATTGAAGTGGAAAACTTGTCCAAGCAAGTGTAGTGGTTTTTCCAATCACTCGCCCATTTGACCCCAATCAACCTAAACCGAGATGGTATAATGAAAATGAGTATTGTGAATACCATCGTATCAAGGGACATGATACACAAAAGTGTATGAAACTAAAGATCTACATACAAGATCTCATTGATAGAGGTGAGATTGAAGTAGAAAATGCAAAACTTGGTAATAACAATGACAAACTCAAAATGTACCAGGAACCCTTCCCAAAGCATGATAAAGGAAAAGGCTCATCATCTAATGCAATGGGTTATGACTATGCTAATTACATAACCGGTTTTGATTTTTTAGTAGGTCACATTGAGCTTGTAGACAATCATCTCAATGTCATAACCATCCAAGGAGTCAATTCTCCTTCTTCCCAAAGCAAACCAAATCCTGCTAGGATAGTCATTCAAAGCGCCACGCCTTCCACCTCCCATTTCCAGAATGACTGCAATGCAACTACATGCCGAGGAAGAGTCACCATCCAAGGAGTTCCTCCCCCACCCATGTCTTCCACCTGCCGATATGACCTCCTTGATCAACTTGGGAAGACACCTACGCAAAACTCCATTTTGGAACTTCTCAAGACCTCCCCAGTCCATAAAGAAATTTTGGAACAAGCCTTTCTCCAATCACGCGTTCCAGATAACATCAACGCCACCCAATTCCAAGCCCTTATTGGAAACCTTTTTGCCCAGCAGCACATTGTATTTAACTCCAAAGATGCTCCCGCAAATGAAGACCATAACAAACCTTTTCACATCGAAGCTCTCATCCACAAGCACAAGGTCAAATGTATCCTAATAGATAGTGGATCTGGGCTTAATCTGTGTACATACAAATTAATAAAACAATTGGGACTTTCTGAGGATCTCATAGACACATCAGGAAGGATCACAATAAAGGCATATGATGATGCAGAAAGAATTTCAAAGGGCATGATCACCTTACCTCTTCAAGTGGGCCCCATTATAATTGAAACCCCTTGCCAAATACTAGATCTTGACCTCCCCTACAACATTCTCCTTGGGAGGCCATGGATTCATTCCTTGCAGGCCGTACCCTCCACCTATCACCAATGCATCAAATTCCCCTATAACGAAAGAGAGATCACTATCAAAGGTGATCCCCAAGCTTTTCAATATTGCAAACTATTAGAGGGGAAGCATCTGTATCATTGCCCACTAAATAGACCCTCACCAACACCTCCATCTGACACATCAAATGTTGCCTCCACATCATCCCAACCAAATAATCAAATCAAGATCTTGGACAATGGCTATGGAGAATACAGATTGGAGGACGTCTTATTAATAGGCAACCTCCCTCTCTCTCCTAAGTCATTTGGCAAACCAAAAGAGATAAAAAAGGACCCAAAACTAGTCATGCAATGCCAAAACACCACCTTCCAGCAGTGGGGCCCACTTGATAATGAGAGCCTCGAAGCAGATATCTCTTCATGGCTATACCGGGAAGAAGATGAAGATCCAACAAGAATATCCAAAGAAATGTACCCAAAAGCATCTGCCATAGTTGAAAAAATGGATTACAAAGGACACGCCCTAGGACTAGAGGAGAAAGGAAGAAAAACACCCATAAATCCTATCTCCTACAGATACAATTGAGGCTTGGGGTACACCCTGGTGCCTAAGATTACTATTGTCGGTGCCCCTTCTAGTCCTTCTTTGGATATCGAAACTGCTGACAAAGAGGAATTCCACAAAATGCCTTACGAATATGAGAAAGATATCTTCTTGGATGCTTAAATCAATACCATCACCCGCATAACCCCTCCCACTTCACATGAGCTACATCTTGTCCATCCTGAACTCATTGACTGGGGCCAATGAGACAAACCCACTTTAGATATCTGCGTCGATGATAGTGCTCTCATTTCTCTCCTAACAGTGCAAAATATGGAAGATTGTAGCAGAATCGAGGGTATTCAACTACACGAAAAGGGATACTTTGGTAGTCAAGTCAATGCCCTTAGCCGCAAGAAAGATAATAAAAGAAAAAGATATGATTCCCTAGGTGAAAACCTCCCTGAGGCACCTTTGGATGAACAAGAAATAAAAACAAAGGGCGTATCTGAAAGTGAAAACCTGGAAAAGGCACTTGACGATGAGGGATTTGACCTCCCTACCATTGGTTACCTTCCACAAGACAAATCAAATTTGTTGATAGAAGAAACAGACAACATCAACATGGGCACCGAGGTCATTCCGAAAAATGTGCTCATTGCCAAATCCCTCACAAAAATCGAGAAACAAGACTTCATCAACTTCCTTACAGAGGTAAAAATCAATTTTGCATGGTCCTATTCTGATGCCAGGGTTGGACCCTACCTTGGTGGTTCACAATCTCGCCGTCTGCTCAGATGCAAAACTTGTAAAACAAAAATTGCACAAAATGCACCCACATATTGCACTCCTGGTCAAGGCAGAACTCCAAAAGTTGTTAGACGCATAATTTATCAAACCAATAGATTATGCTGAATGGGTCTCCAACATTGTACCTGTCGGCAAACCTGCTGGGGGCATCCACATCTGCACAGATTTCTAAGATCTAAATATAGCTTGTCCTAAAGATGATTTCCCGCTCCCCAATATAGACATGATTGTGGACCTTATAGTAGGACATGAAATGTTATCGCTAATGGATGGGTTTTCTGGATACAACCAAATCAGGATAGCAGATGAAGATCAACATAAAATTGCATTCACAACACCATGGGGTACCTTCTGTTACCAGGTCATGCCTTTTGGCCTTAAAAATGCTGGAGCTACATATCACGGGCAATGACAACAATTTTTCATGACTTCTTGCACAAAATTATGGAGGACTATGTGGATGATTTGCTAGGAAAATCCAAGACAAGACAAGAACACATCCCCATTCTAAAACAGATCTTCGAAAGATTGGAAAAATACAAGCTGTGCCTAAATCCCCAAAAGTGTGTGTTTGGCGTTACATCGGGTAAACTACTGGGATTCATTGTTTCCTCTAGAGGCATCGAGGTTGATCTCACAAAAGTAAAATATATTATGAAAGTTCCTCCGCCAAAAACTCTTAGACAACTGCGCAGTCTCCAGGGAAAACTCCAATCTGTCAGGCATTTCATTTCACAGCTAGTAGACAAGTGCCATCCATTTGCACACCTATTGCGTAAAGACACAAAATTTAAATGGGATTGCCTATGTCAAAAGGCCTTTGAGAAATTAAAAGAATATCTAGCATCACCTCCCGTATTGACGCCTCTTGCTCCTAGAAAACCCCTTATTTTGTATATATGTGCTACTGCAGTGGCATTGGGGGCATTATTGGTGCAAACAGATGATCAAGGGAAGGAACGCGCCATTTACTACATCAGTTGGATGTTGGTAGAATATGAACTCAATTACACCCCCATTGAAAGAGCATGTTTGACATTAGTGTTTAGCACACAGAAACTATGACACTATATGCTAAATAATAAGACAAAATTAATTGCTAAAATTGATCCACTTAAATATCTCTTGTCCAAAGTTACTCTCACTGGTAGAACCGCCAAATGGGTCATGCTCCTAAGCGAGTTTGACATTGAATATGTGGATAGAAAGGCAATCAAGGGATAAGTCATTGTAGATCAGTTGGCTGAAGCTCCACTTCCAAGCAACCATCCTCTTCTCATAGAATTACCAGATGAGTTCATTATGACTGTTACGACATCCTCCACATAGAAATTGTATTTTGATGGCTCCTACACTCAAAATGGATCGGGGGAAAGAATATTATTGGTCACACCTCAAGGAGATGGCATCCCCAAATCATACAAGATAGCCTTTGCATGTACCAATAACATAGTAGAATATGAGGCCCTCATCACAGGTTTACGCTTGGCTATCCACTGGAAAATAAAGGAATTACAAGTCTATGGCAATTCCCAACTCATCATAAAACAAGTCAATGATGAATACCAGACAAAAGATGTTAAACTCCTTCCCTACCATACCATGGTTGAAGATCTTAAGCAACATTTCATGGTAATCAAGTTTGACCAAATCCCACGAGCAAACAACAGGGTTGTAGATGCAATGGCCACCATTGTCTCCCTCCTTCAAATGCCAGCACACAGTTAGAAGTGTGAGTTCTTGGTTGAGAAATTGTTTATACCGGCATACGACCTACCAGAGTCTGAAATGGTGTGTGTTCTCATTGGTCCTAAGTCCCCTTGGTACCAAGAAACCTTCACTTTCCTCAAAGACAACACTATTCCCCCACACCTCACCAAAACCCAATAGCAAACCTTTATCCGCCGATGTACCCATTACACCATCCTTGCAGACACCTTGTTCAGAAGGCATTTTGATGGTTCCCTCCTAAGGTGTTTAGATAAACAGGAAGCAGAATGAGCATTACGCAAAGTACACGAGGGTATCTGTGGGGCACACTCAAGCGGACTCACATTGGCTAAAAAACTTTTGAGAATAGGATACTATTGGCCTAAAATGGAAGAAGATGCATACAATTATGTGAAGAAATGCATCCCTTGCTAGCAATATGGTGACAAGATTCATGCATTGTCACAAGAATTGCAGCCATTCATAACACCATGGCCCTTCTCGCAGTGGGGGCTCGATCTCATTGGAAAAATCCACCCTTCATCTTCCAACGGACATAAATTCATTATCACCACCATCGAATACTTCACCTAGTGGGTAGAGGCTATCCCTCTTACTTTCACCACCGACAAGCAAATATCCAAATTCATCCTGAACTACCTAATCTGCCGATATGGCATCCCAAAAGTTATCATCACAGATAATGGTAAACAATTTAAGAACCAAGATGTCAAAGAACTCTACCAAAAATTCAACATCCAACACCGCTTCTCCACTCCATATTACCCCCAAGGCAATGGCCAAGCTGAGGCTTCTAATAAAACCCTAATAAAAATCCTCAAAAAGACAATCAATGAAGCAGGTCATGACTGGCACCTCCAAATCCATCCTGCATTGTGGGCCTATCGCACCTCCATCTGCACCCCCATAGGTGTCACTCCTTATTCCCTAGTATTTGGTTCTGAAGGCATCCTTCCCCTTGAGATCGAGATCCCCTCTCTAAGGGTATCGCTACAAAACATCCTACCAAAGGAAGAATACATAATTGCCCGCTTACAAGAGCTAGAATTGTTAGATGAAAGGCGCCTCAAGGCCTTGAATCATCTTCGGGTATATCAAAACCATCTGCGCATGAGTTATCATAAAAAAGTCAGAACCCGAGAATTCCAAGTTGGTGATCTTGTCCTCATGGAAAATCAGAAAAATCTACAAGAAAGAGAAAAGAAAGGAAAGTTCGAGCCTAATTGGCTTGGACCATATGTAATCACAGCGAAATAT
The DNA here is from genome assembly GCF_030272615.1 of Cryptomeria japonica. Classification (NCBI taxonomy): domain Eukaryota; kingdom Viridiplantae; phylum Streptophyta; class Pinopsida; order Cupressales; family Cupressaceae; genus Cryptomeria; species Cryptomeria japonica. The sequence goes on from NC_081414.1 coordinate 635,835,586, forward strand.
GGATCAGGAGCTTATCAGTTGGCTACTCCTGAAGGCGATCCTTTGGATGATCCAATGAATATCATGCACCTCAAAAGATTTTATGCTTAGTCCTCAGAAAGTCTTAAACTGTCAAAAAAAAAAATCAAGAAATTTTTTTTAAAAATGAGAAAAAGATCCTGAAAAAATTGTCACTTTGGTGAAAACTTGGCAAATAGGCACCTTATGACACAAAAAAATTAAAAAATTAGAAAAAGAAAAAAAAAACAATTCGTCCATTAGTGAAAACCACTTGGTGGTGCTATGGACAAGTACCTTGGTGAAAACCTCTATGTAGATGCCATGGTAAATAACTAGATCCACTATCTATCATGTTGATACTACAAATCATCTGCCATCTAGCCCACCCATGCACAATTCCTTCTTTTTCGCCTCCCAATAAAACATGTGTATGATGATGAAGTCTTCGCCTAAGTCATGAACAAGGAATGTCCCATTGAAACTGAGATTTTATGCCTTTGTGTGTAATCTTCAAGAAGTCTTGATAAACAATCCCAAGTCCATCCTAGTTCTACTCTTGGCAAGAGGTATCATGTGGTCGCAAGGAAGAGACTTGTTATATTTTGTTAGATCTTTTCATATAGGCTTGCATCTTTTGCCCTACAACTGCCACTATTTACGACTGCCTGGGTTCTTCCATATCCAAGTATGTTATGATAGGTGCATACTGGGGCATATTTCATACTATGGCATGTTTTGGATCCTTCTTATATAAATCGGTGACCTGGTACTAGTTTTTATCAACACTTACCTTCTCGTGTACAAGAGGTATCGGTGTGTTTGAGGGTTTCCTTGCATGAACCCACAACTCTGTATTAGTGTTTCTTAATACTTGCATTGTTGTGTGCAAGAAATTCCCATTTGCCTACAGAGTCAGTCCATGCCCTGCGTTTCTCATGGCATCCTGATTTCTATAATCAATGGTGCAAGTCACACAAGGCAATATCAAACTAGGTTGGCTCTCCACATTTGTTGTGCACAAAATCTCACCATCATTCCATCAAATTCTAAACTCAATAATCCCATGGAGCTCTCAATTGCCCCCATTTTCCTCCGCGGTCTCGCATCTCGTATTCTTCTTTCCAAATACCTCACGACTGCTTCATATTTGTTCCTCATCTATCCCTTCCACCTTAATTTTTCTTCCTCTATTTTTTTTCCTCACATAATCAATTCTGATTCTGATTCATGTCTTATACAGGATGTATCCTTCCTGAAACCAAACGCTCTGATCATGTCTTATACATGATGAATTCTTCCTGAAACCAGACATTGTGATATGATCATGTCTTATATAGGATGAATCATTCTTGAAACCAAACATTGTGATTAGTCATTTCTTATACAGGATGAATCCTTCCTGAAACCAGACATTGTGATCAATCATGTCTTATATAGGATGAATCCTTCCTGAAACCAGACATTGTGATTTGATCATGTCTTATACGGGATGAATCCTTCCTGAAACCAGACGTTGTGATAAGTCATGTCTTATACAGAATGTATCCTTCCTAAAACCAGACACTCTGACCATGTCTTATACAGGATGAATCCTTCCTAAAACTAGACGTTGTGATTAGTCATGTCTTATACAAGATGTATCCTTCCTGAAACCAGACACTCCAATCATGTCTTATACAGGATGTATCCTTCTTGAAACTAGACACTCTGATTATGTCTTATACATGATGAATCCTTCTTGAAACCAGACATTGTGATCATTCATGTCTTATACAGGATGTATGCTTCCTAAAACCAGACACTCCAATCATGTCTTATACAAGATGAATCCTTCCTGAAACTAGATATTGTGATCAATCATGTCTTATATAGGACGAATCCTTCTTGAAACCATACACTTTGATCATCTTTGTCTTATACAGGATGAATTCTTCTTGAAACCAGACTGAATCTAGATCTTATCAATTGAATCAAATAAAATCTATCGGGATATCAATTTCGCAAACCTCCAAAGATCAGATACCTCAATTGATCTCCCGAGGGGGAATTACCATACCATAATCTATCAATCAAGAGCTGGGGCATCCTATCAAACCACCATCAGCATCAAAACAAGATTATTCTTTGAATCAATGTGTCATCACACCTCGCTTCAAAGAGGGGCAAAATGTAGACACTTAAAAATAATTATTTTAATTATTTTTAATCCCTCACATAATTAATTAATTAATTATGTTAATTCAAATTTATCTCAATGTTAATTAAATATAATTAATATTGTCACTATAGCATATGATTGATTTATTTAATAAATCAATCCCTTTCTTTATTCTTCTAAAAAAATCAAATCCTCGCAAATCTTCCTCTTAGCTAATTAATTTTAATTAATTAGTTAACCTACATGATTCCTACAAATCATCTTCTTAATTCATTCTTCTAGAAACTCCCTAAACTCACTTAACATTATTCTTCTAATTTTTTATTCCCTCCACTCATTCTCTCTCCTAGTCAAATTTTCCTACAAATATTAATCCCACCTAACATTTCCTCTAATCCCCCTCCTAATGAGTCATTAATGGTTAATCATCATGATTAGCCACAAAGTCAACTCTTTGTCCTTTTCATCCAGCCACTAGCTTTAAATGCTCTTTTCCTAGGTGAATGTAAGATTTTTGAAATCACACATTCCTCTAGGCATCCCCTCTCCCAAGGAATTTTTAATTCCTTTTTATTCCTCCAATCCCCATGATATCCTTTTTTGGAGAATTTTTAATTCCTCCAATGCATCTTGTGGAGTGTGGAGATACGAAATGCCTTTAAGGCATATTTCTTGGTCTCCACACCCTCTCTTGGACCTTGTGTGAGCTCACAAGTAAATCTTAGCCCTTCATCTTGAATTCATCCTAGCCATCTATTTTCCTCTCCTCTTCCTATAAAATAGGGCTCCATCCCTTCATTCAAAACATCTTGAAATCCAGTAAGTTTATGCTGCCCTTCTGAGCCCAAGAAATCATCTTGGCAACTTGATCATCTCATTCTTATCATTTTTCAAATCCATTCCATTTGTGCACAACATTGGAGAGCCATCCACATCTAGCAATCAAAGGAGCACATCAAGTGGAGCATTATCAAGGGGTGCCTTCACTTCATCTAGCTCAATCCGAAGGAGAAGGTAAAATAGCAAGGTGAAATGGTCTTTTAATGATATTTTAGCATTCTTCATGTTTATTTCGTTATGTTTTGATCATTTGACCTTCAAATCTATTTTCCCCTCTTCAGTTTCCTCTCAAGGTCTATAACAAGTCGATATTTTATCCCATAAGCTCTTAATCTTTATGGTTAAATATCTGGGTAGACTACTCAAGAATCAAATCATGAATGACTACTCTCATTGCTAGTTCATTGCTCAAATTTTAGACCCTCGAAATAATCTCCAATCTATTAGTGACATGAATTATTTGAGTTCTATCAAGAATTGAGAAACTATTTACCCTATAAAATATCTACATATTTATTTTCCTATCTCTAGTTGTAGTTCCATAAATTGTATATCTTAACAATTTTACACTCTATTTGGCACTTACTTTAGTGTCATTTTTTTAATTTCATTCTAATCTCATCTATGCTCTATGCTATCCTATAATTTCACACATATTCCTACAACTTACTCATCATCAAGCACAATGTTCAAGACTAGGCCCTATATTTAGGGCCCTAACATGTTGTCTCTTACAATTTTTCCCTCTTGAGTGGACTACTAGCGCACTGGGTGCCCTAGTACCTCCAAAAGGTGTTCCAACCTAAATATTTAAAAGTGTTTTCCTATGTCATTTGTGATCTAATCTCAATCTTTGTAATTAATTGTTATTTGCCAGCTTATATTTAAAATATGTTTGTGATCCCTATATAAATTGCATCTTCTATCATTGATTTATATGTACTTTTTGTTACTCTTTAATATCTATGATTATCGATATTTTAAAATACCTCTAAAGAATTGTTGTTGTGTCACAATGTGACATGTTCTCTTAAGTCAACCCAAGGAAAACCTAAGTAAATGATAAAATACAATAATTGCTCTAGAATGATGTATGTGGATTACTTACTCCTTTCGGTGCAACAACTCAAAATATTACTCTCTTCCAATATATCATTTCATCCTTTAGAGTAAGAGTGTACTTTTGGATTTTGAATGTCAAAATTAAATGCTAGCATGCAACATCAAATTTAACAAAACATGTACATAAACATCTCAAAGTAAGAAAATAAAGGGGGCTAATTAACCAAATTTTGAATTTAAAATTTGGAACAATAAGGGTCAATTCTACAATAATTGAATCAACCTCATGATCATGAAAATGATAATAGGTGGATAAATAAGTAAATTAATATGAACACTATTTTTTTTTCATTCTTTGGGTACTCTCACTTGCTCTTGCTCTGCTCACAGTTTGAACTTATGTCTCTTCTATCCCAGGCTAGTGAAAGCACACTAGGCTATAGCCTCTATTCTATGATGGTTCCTATCCCTCCTACCATGGAACCTCTACTTTCTATTGTGGCATCTTCCTCTTTGCATGCCCCACCTAAAGTGTTGTGCATTTGTCTGAGTTTTGTTGTGCTTATGGAAAAAGTGTGGACCCCCCTCTACTATAACTTAAATTATTGACCTCTCATTTCCCTCTCCCACTAAGATTGTTGCTTACCCTATTTATCACAAGGTTTCTTTGGTGGACCTTAGTGTGCCTCTTGATGGTGCTAGGTCTCCTTTAGTTTCTTTAATTAGTGGGGCTTTGAGTGGTGCATCTTCTCCTAGATTTTTTGTTACTTCTTGTAGACGTATAAAAATGACCATATTCCTAAATGAATATTTTATGTTCATTTCTCTATTTAATTAAATCCAATTTAATTAAATTATCCACATTCCTCTATTTAATTAAGTAAATTACTCAATTTATTTAATTAAATTCACTATATCCATTTAATGAATAAATCATTTTATTCAATTAAATTCCCCTTATCCACTTTTAATTAAATACAAATTTAATTAAATAGTTATCCTAAATTGAATAAATCTAATTTATTTAATTGCAACCAAATTGAATGAAATTCATTAAATTCAATTAAATCCTATTATCCCTCCATCCACTTGCATTTTCTTACATCTCCCACTTGTTTCCTAAACCCCATCCTAATTTCTTCTAGACCCTTCTAATCACTTCTAAATTAACCTAACCCATCTTCTAAACTTTGTCACATCCCTAAACAAAGGGAAGTCACTTCTCAAACCCTTAAAGTCTTTGATAACCATTAAAGGCTTCAAATCTTCAACCACTTAATTCCCCAAAGTCTTCATAACCATTAATGGTTAACTCAAACCCTCTTACATGGTTAAAGAATTTCTTTTAACTCAACCTCCATGTAACCCAAGGGTCTCATCAAGCATTCATTGCTTTGACCATGGTTATTCCTTAATCATTTGCACAAGGGTTTATCCTTGGATTAACTCTTAATCTAATGGGTAATCCTAATTTAAGCTTGACCCTTACCTTCTAAATAACCATAAGGTATTCTCAGGCATTTAATGCCTCCAACCCCTTCTCTCAACCCAACCCTATGTTGACATTTGTCACCATTTCATTGGTGCAAATTGCAAACATGGATCCCCAACTTTCAAACTCAACCCTTGATCAACTCTTTCAATCTTGACCATCCATTGCCCTGTTTTTGCTATAAATAGAGCTCTCATTCCTCCATTTTGAATCATCCTCCAAATTTGTAGTATCACACTTATGCTCAAATACATTCAAGCTTTCATATCATCCATATGCTCATCATTTTAGCCTCTTTTAAATCAGGAACTAGTCTAAATATGCATGTTTAGAATAATTTCTTTATCATTTAGCTCAATCATAGACTAAATATATCATGTTAGGATAGTATTTATACTAACCTTGTCATCTTATAGTCTAGTTTATTGCATTTTAAGATCATGCATAGCTTAGGATGCATCTCGTACTAAAATCTATCAAAGCATCCCTCGTTCTTACATTTGCCATCCCTAAACCATTTTGCTCAGTGATCTGAGAGCAAAAACATTGGTTTGAGGGACATTGTAAGATAGAGAACCATGGGACCAACCTTGGGAAGCTGAGTAATACTTCATTACTCCATAGCTTGCACCAAGATGTCTTGTGTGTGTGTGTGGACATGTATTTTTAGAATATTTTCACATATTAAGTTCTATCGACCCACTTTTTTCGCATACATTTCTGGTGCCCACCGTGGGGCTCAACCCCATATATCAAATCGGTTTTTAAAATTAACCACTTTTGCAGGTCCGCGGGAAACAGGAATTGGCGCATGGGAAACATTTCCTGGCGCATCCGGTTAATAGTCTGGCGCATTTCGCTTACTATTTAGCGCATGGGGTCTCTACTCTAGTGCGTAAAGTCCTTTATTTAGCGCATAACCCCCACTAAAATTTTCCTGTAGGTCTCAGCACGGAAGAAAAATAGAGTAACACATCTGCAAAATAGATTGGCGCTTCAGGTCTGTTAGATAGCGCATCCAGTTTACCATCTAGCACTTTAAGTCCATCATCCAGCGTGTAAATACCATTTTTTAGCGCATCAAATCAGTACTTTTCCTGTAGGTCTCAATGCGAGAGAAAAACAGAGTAGCGCTTCCAATGCACAGAGTAGCGCATCCAGAAAATAGTGTAGCGCAGTGAGACATAATTTTAGCGCATCTAGGTTATATTGTAGCGCGTGGAGTCCTTTCTGTAGCGCATCACAAACAGAGAGAAAAAATTTAAAATTGTAATTGAAATAAAATTTAGACTTGTAGAAGTCCACCGAAATCCAGATTTTCTAACTAGTGGATTGAAATTTTGCAGGATTCTGACAATTTCTTGCAGGTGGAGCAGAAAATTTTCTTTAATCGATTTCTTTTGCTGACCACCAAGATCGAATTTACTTTGTTGACCAATTCTTTTTCATAGATCAAAAAAAAAAAAAAATTATTGCCTTAAAAGGATAAAATAAACACCATGTTTTTGTGAAGCAACATCTCCACATAGATTTTAGCAAATCACTGAATTGAAAGGCTAAAAAGAACCAACTTGATTGCTTTGTCTCGAAAGTGGAAGGAATATGCTCTCCCCTTAATTGGGTGATCAAAAATCCAGACCACTCTTACAGCTTTCTGTACTTCAAGCAATAAAACCTTTAGCAGGTCTGCCTTCCCGAGGAGTTGAAATCAACTCTTAAAGCTGTTTATGGCGGATGTGAAGGGAACGACCTAAGTGGGGAAAGACTTTAACGCCAAGAATTCCAACCCACTATAATCAAACGTGGAAAGTGACGAAAGTCCTTTTCAATGGTTGTGCGCAGTGATTAGCCTTCCCCCAGTATCCTTGAGATACGTAAAGCCTTTGTTCTAAAGGTTGGGAAGCCTCCTAAGGAATTTTACCACTGACGGTCGAACGGGAAGCCTGATTATGAACCATAGAAATAGAAGCTTTGAACCGAGTCAGTAACCAGACATTTATAACATCATAGTGCAAGGGTGGGGAAGAATCCGCCCCCAAGATTACTCACCATATATCTCCTAAGATAACTACTCAATTGTGAAGCGATTCACTTTGGGTTAATTTCTAGCAAAAGGCAAAAAAAACGGGCGCCCTTTAAGGGGTAACACGGCTGTGTGAGCTGACGAAGTATCGAGACTAGTGGGCTATGATGTTATTTATGACCCTTGACTAAAGAGTCTTTCTGAAGTGTATTACTTGTATCAAAACCTGTTAAAATATTGGGGATTTGAACACATCCTCGCAAAACATACATTTTTTGTTAGATTAGGCAAAATGGTTGTACTTTTTCTGCCGTGTTTGCATTTATTACTTTAGAGAATCATCCATCAAACTTGAAAAATTCACCACAAAAATTCAAAATTCACAAAAACTCAAAACAAAGGAAAAATCAGTGCAGATTAGCACATAAGAGCAACCTCTTAGCATGTAAGGTACTTCTGTTAGCGCATCCAAACATCCAGTTAGCGCGTCGGTTCAAAACAACAGCGTTTATCCCAGGTCAAATCAGTGTTGAAATATTTAGCGCATCAGAAAAACAGTCTAGCGCGTGGAAGCAATAGCTTAGCACGTGGAATCCAAAAATTAGCACATAAAATTCAACAGTTAGCGTGTGACAGGCCTAGAATAGCACGTATATTTTTCAAACAGCTAGAAAACAATTTCAAACAGTCAAAACTTTAGCGCATCTCTAGGGGCAGCCTAGCGCGTGTGGTTATTATTTTAGCGCATTGAGGCATTTCAGTAGTGCATGTAGTTTCTGTTCTAGCGCATGATCAAAAACAGAAAAACAGAGGGCAAAACCGGGAGGAATTTTAAAATTTTGAAAAACATTTTCAAAAACTTTTTTTCATCAACATCATTTTCCATCAAACAAGAATAGAAAAAACCAACCGTTACAACTATTTCTTGAGCTAAATTTGCATCAGAACAAACATTGTCAGGATCCTAAATGAATCGCACGATAAAAGATGTCTCTCTTATCATAATCCAGAAACCTCATCATCAGTTTCAATAGAATCCTTTACTATCTTACGGATTTTATTTCACAAAAACACTTGTTTAAAATTTTCAAGTTGTCAAATCAAGTTTCCATATCGGGAAGCTTCTATCCATATCATTTGACATGCTTTGTCATGAAGGGGCATCTAAACCTTCACTCTGATAGAGTAAGATTTAAAATTTTTCAAACAAGATCAACTAAATCCAAACCAATCAAAGGAAACCATTGATCACTCATGCATGACTAATCCTCATATTCTGAGAAGAAAGAACCTTTATCGTAACATCACGTTGAAAAAACAACAACCTAGTTTTTTCAAATTCATCAAAAGAAACAAGTTCTTATACATCAATTGTCAACTATTCAAATCTCATCGGGTATTCCTTTATCATATCAAACGTTATATCCAAAACAAATCTAGTGAATTTGACAAAGAACCCTTGAAGACAAGAGCATACTGTCAAAAGTCTGCTTTTAATCAAATCATAAACCGCAGCGAAAGAATCAATCCAGCATTCTTGCCCGACGAGTGTATCACTTATAACACATCTCGACCAGAACCACCCACCCCCGAACAACATATCAACGAGGATTTTGTCCCTTTCATCACTGAGAGTTTCTACTAAAATGCCTGTTACTCGCTCTCAAAGAAACAAACAAAGTGAGACACACGCCGAGTCTAGTATGAACCGAAGATTGTCAAATCCTTTTGAGGTTCCACCCTTAGAAGAACCTGAAATTACTGAAGAAATTCTTCGGAAATGTTAGGAAAACCCCTCATTCCAAAAGCTTGTAGAAAAGCTCATGGAAAATGACAAAGAAAAATATCTGCTCATGCTTACAAGTAAAGGCATTAAACTTCCCGAAGATTTAGACCCAAACATCTTTAAAACTGGATCTCGACAATATGCATATCAAGAACAACAAAGAGAAGAAGAAACCCGTAACTTTGAACAACATATACCTAAGCAACACATTCTAGAACAACACATACCAGAAATGCATATACCTGAGCTAGAAACACCAGAGCAAAATATACCATTTACCACACCTTTTCAGCTGAGAACAAATACAAGGGAAGAACTTTTCCCTCGACAAGACAATATACCTTTGGTAGCCCTTACTCAACAAATGCAAATGTTGCAAAGGCAAATACAGGATATGCAACAAGGGACAACAGTGTGGTACTCTTTAAATGAAATTTGTCCTTATCCATTTGATAGAAGATTGAACATGGTACCTTTTCCTCCAAACTCAGATGTTCCCAAATTCGATAAATATGATGGGAAAAGTGATCCCCGAGATCATGTTCAAGAATTTTGCACACTGAGCCTTGAATTTGCTCATGATGACACCTATTTGATGAGGTTATTCCCTAGAAGCTTGGGAGGGCAAACCATGGAATGGTTATCCAAAATTTCACCACCTGTCAGATCATTTGATGAATTGGTTAACAAATTCATAACCCAATATTTGTACAACATTCAACATGCCATAACCATGCTAGATGTTTGCAACACCAAACAAAAGAACAATGAAACGTTCATGATATTCCTTCAACGCTGGCGACTTATGGTATCCAGATATCCTTGAGATATTCCTGAGAAGGAGAAAATGGAAATCTTCATCGATAACTTGAATAGTGAAATGAGTTACAAACTAAAACTTCAATGCATACCATCTTTCACTAAATTGATTGAAAATGGCATTCAAGTAGAAGAAGCATGTGTCAAAAAGGGAACACTCAAATTTTACAAAGAGGGAACAAACTCATCAAACTACAATAACCAAAATAACACCAACCTTGACAAATCTTGATTTTGGACTCGAAACAAAAACGAAGGCAACAATGAATCATATGATCCCAAATCTAAGCAACTAGTGCTTGCATTATCTAGAAATCCTCAAAATCCTCAAAATCCTAAAAATGCTAATCCAAATGCTAACATATATGCACCAAACACCGATCAAGGACAACTCAACACAAACAACACCAATGATACTCAAAGCAAAAACATGAATCTAGGACCTAACAACAATTCACGCAACAATGCAAACAATTTCCAAAAGCGTATCTTCACACCACTGGGGCAATCACTAGAGTCAGCATTCAGAGAACTTTTGGCACACAAGATTCTTTTCTTGCTTCCAATCAGCAACTATGAACCTCAAATCAAACCACCTTGGTGGAATGATTCACACTATTGTGATTACCATTGTAACAAGGGTCATCAGATGAACGATTGCATGAGGTTAAAACACATGGTGCAAGATATGATTGATCGAGGTGACTTAACAATAGATGGTCTCAAAACAAATAGTGATCATGGAGCCTTTAAAAATCCTCTTCCAAATTACAACAAAGATGGAGCTTCAACCTCAGATAATACATGCAGAGCTCGTATCAACCATATCTACAACAACACCATAAATCACATATCAGCTGAAGATCATCAAGTAAATGTCATCACCATCAGAGATCAGCGTGATCATGAATCTGTCAATGTAACAACCCAAACTTAGAAATATGTCTTGAAAGGACATACTGCACCTACAACTACCACACCAAAAATCCAATATGACTTGGTCAGCCAACTACATAAAACTCTAGCATAGATATCTATACTGGAATTGTTGAAACTATCGCCAAAGCACAAAGACATATTAGAACAAGTGCTATTGAAAACCAATGTACCTCAAAATTTGGATACAGACAGATTTCAAGCCATGGTCGCCCATATGACTGGACCTCATAACCTTACCTTCTTAGAACATGAAGATGTTTCATTAATCCATCTGCATAATACTCCTCTCCATATCGAAGTCATTGTTTGCAAGCACCGAGTAAAAAGAGTCCTAATAGATGGAGGAGCCGGACTTAATATATGTACTTTAAAGCTTATCCGTGCATTAGGCTTCTTAGAAGAATCTATTGATCCCTGCAAGAAGATCACCATAAAGGCATATGATGATGAGGAAAGATCCTCTAAAGGAACTGTGATATTACCTATTCAAGTGGGACCAATACAAAAGGATACTGTATGTCAGGTTTTGGACATAGACCTTACCTACAATATTTTATTAGGGTGACCCTGGATACATGAAATGTAAGCAGTACCTTCCACATATCACCAGTGTGTAAAATTTCCTTATGACGGACAAGAAGTATCCATATCTGCTGATCACAATCCATTTTAACATTGCAACGCAATGGGGGCAGCCCAAGACAGTTTGGTTCCTCATAATAGGGAAAAGCAGCGATCTTCAACATCAGATCAACAAACAGTAAAATCTAACTTCTTATGGGGAGACTTCAAACAGAAAATGCAAATCAAAGACCAAGGTATCGAAGAATACTCTTTGGAGCCTTTATGTTTGGCCAAATTGCCAACATCACCTAGATCTCATGGATTGCCTACTACATCAACACATCTGGTCACTCAGCCCATCACCAAATTTGATGGTACCTTCATCCAATTGGGCACTCTGGCACATGAATCAGAAGACAAAGATATTCTTAGCTGGTTGTACAAAGATGAGAAAGAAGATAATAGAGCAGCCGCTCTGGACATTGTTCTACCTACACACCTATATGGAAAAGGATACATAATCATGCAGTAAATGGGATATGATGGTAAAGGACCTATTGGGAAACGCAAGGAAGGAGTCACTGAACCTATAAATCTTCCTTCACAACCTAATAGAAACAAAGCAGGATTGGGTCGTGAGCTCACCTTCCTATTAAAAAGGCCACCCCACCTAACTACAAAACCTCAATGGAAAGTAAAGACGAAGTACAAAGAAGAGTCCTGGCAGGAAGCACTCTTTGAATCAACGGAAACAATCCGCAAGGCACGAGAACATCAGGATCAGAAGTTACATCAGGAAAAGCTTCTAAAACATAAAAGGGCCATATCTGCAGTAGTAGCTCATATTCAAACACCAATATCTCAAAAACAAATAAAATCATCTCCGGATACCTTTGTTTCTCCTCGAAAAAGCACAGTCTATGAGAAAATACAGAAAATAGAAGACAGATCTGACACAGAATCAACAAAAACTATCAAAATGGTATCTATCGTCAAAAATTTGTTTTCACCATACAACATACCAATTTATAGCACTAATAGAATCTGGGATGATGCCTCAGATACTGATTCCAATGAATATGAATGGGGTACCTACTCCAATGCTACTATAGATATCCCTAATGATACTGATTCTATATCTCTTTCTCAAGAAGAACATAGCACAAGAGATAGACCTCTTGAATTTGGACCGTAGAATATCTATGACGCCATGGAAAGCAAATAGGAATATTATGAACAAGTCTATGTAGAAGATAATACCATCGAAGACCTCGACAAAATCCTGAACTTCTTTAAAAACAAGAACAATCATGATAAAAACTCTGTCCTAACACTCACAGTAGCCGAACTTGATCCACCTAATGATTCCCTACCGCTTGTCTTTCCTGACTTCATTGACTGGGATGAACCTGAAATCCATGATATACCAGTTTTCCCAGATGATGAATCTATTATCCATTACCTATGTACCGTAAATCCAGAAACAGGCTCTACCAGTGAACAAAATAATGATGTCTACAAACCAGGGAGTGCCAAGTCTCTCAGTCGCAAAAATGAACCAAATAAAGGATCTGATGCTGAAAACTAGTCGATGGCAGCTCTAGATCACAAAAAAGTAAAAATAAAGGATGCATCTGAGGGTGAAAACATTTTTAAGGCACCTAATGATGGGAGACTTGACACTCTTCCTAAGCACTTTCATGAGCGATCACCCATATTGATTGAGCCCACTGAATCAATCAACATTGGTACCACGGAAGCAGTCAGAAACCTACACCTTGCAGAATCTCTGACAGAGGAAGAAAGATCAGCATTCATCATTTTCTTTAAAGAAAAGCAAATTAACTTTGCTTGGTCATATGTTGATATGCCCAGAGTGGATCCACACTTAATCATGCATCACTTGTCCATCTCTTCAGGCATTAAACCAGTCAAGCAAAAGCTACGAAAGATGAATCCATAGGTGGCACTCATGGTCAAAATTGAACTTAAGAAATTATTAGACGTCGGATTCATCCGACCCATTGACTATGCAGAGTGGATTTCCAACATCGTTCCAGTATCAAAACCAGATGGTAGTATCAGAATCTGCACTGACTTCAGAGACGTCAACAAAGCTTGTCCAAAAGATGACTTTCCTCTGCCCAGTATCGACATAATTGTAGATCTCACAGCAGGCCATGCAATGCTCTCACTAATGGACGGTTTCTCAGGCTATAATCAAATCAAAATAGCCCCAGAGGATCAAGATAAAACCGTGTTCACCTGTCCTTGGGGAACGTACTATTGGAATGTTATGCCTTTTGGCTTAAATAATGAGGGGCCACTTATCAAAGAGCAATGACTACAATATTCCATGACATGATGCATACATTTATGGAAGACTATGTGGATGATTTACTCACTAAATCCTTCACCAGAGCAGAACATCTCAGCATCCTAACAAAGATCTTTGATCAATTGGAGAAATTCCAAGTCAGGCTCAACCCTAAGAAGTGTGTCTTCGGGGTTACATCAGGCAAGTTACTAGGCTACATTGTCTCAGCTAAAGGTATTGAAGTAGATCCAGCAAAGGTACAAGCCATTATGGACATGCCACCACCAAAGAATATCAGTCAACTCAGATCTCTACAAGGATGACTTCAATCAATCAGGCAATTCATTGCTCAGTTAGTAGATAAAAGTCTACCATTTAACCATTTACTCCACAAAAATGTACCATTCAAATGGGAGACCAAGTGTGCAGAATCTTTTTACCAAATCAAACAGTACTTGAGGAATCCACCAGTTCTGGTACCTCCAGTCGCAGGAAAGCCTCTTATCCTATATATCTCCACAATAGATATATCACTGGGGGAACTATTAGCACAAGAAGATCAACAAGGGAAGGAACGCGCCATATATTATATCAGTAGGACATTGAATGGCTATGAGCTCAACTATACATTCATTGAAAAGGCTTGCCTCACAATGGTTTTCACATCTCAGAAGTTCCGACATTATATGCTAGCACACACCATCAAGCTAGTCGCAAAAATTGATCCTCTCAAATATCTACTCAGCAAGGCAGCTCTTACAGGCCAATTGGCTAAATGGGTCATGATTCTCAGTGAATTTGACATCCAATACACAGAAAGAAGAGCCATCAAGGGACAAGCAATTGCAGACCAGTTGGCTGAAGCACCACTACCAGGCAAACACACCATGGAGATTGAATTTCTAGACAGGGACATTCTTGCTCTTTATACTAAACAATGGACCCTATACTTTGACGGATCCTATACACAACATGGTTCCGGTGCTGGCATTTTGTTCATCACTCCTGAAGGACACACTATACCAAGATCATATAGGCTTATGTTTCCCTGTACAAATAATGTGGCTGAATATGAGGCATTGGTTATAGGTATCAAAATGGTCGTAGAATGGAAAATCACAGAGTTAAAAGTCTATGGAGACTCACAACTAGTAGTCCATCAAATCAACAATGACTATCAGACAAAGGATGACAAGTTACTACCCTACAAACGAATGGTGGATGATTTCAAACAGTATTTTGTGCACATCACCTTCGAACAAATACCAAGATTAAACAACAAAGTAGCTGATGCAATGGCTACTATCGCTTCACTACTACAAATTCCAGAGCAACAGAGTTGTTACGAGTTCCTAGTAGAGCAACTATTCTCCCCTGCCTATGACCACTCTGAATCCCAGGTTATCTAGGCCTTGACTGGTTCAGATTCTCCGTTATATGGACCAATATACGACTACCTCAAGCACAATATCTTACCAATTGACCAATCTCGTAACCAAAAACGTAACTTTATCCGACAAGCTGCCCGTTACACCCTTACTGCCAATACTTTGTATCATTGAGGTCTCGATGGTACTCTTCTTCTTTGCCTTGATCGTAATGATTATGATTCTGCTTTACACGAGCTTCACGAAGGTATTTGTGGCACACATTCAAGTGGCACTACTCTTGCTAAAAAGCTTCTAAGGATGGAATACTACTGGCCTACAATGGAGAAAGACTCATATCACTTCGCTAAGAAATGTCCTAAATGCCAGATCCATGGTAATCTGATACATGCACTAGCACAGGAACTGCAGCCATTTACAACATCCTGGCCCTTTTGTCAGTGGGGACTGGACTTAGTAGGCAAAATTCATCCTTCATCTTCAAATGGACACAAGTTCATTATAACAGCAACAGAATACTTTACCAAATGGATAGAAGCAGTTCCCATGACCACAGTGACCGGGAAACAAATTGCCTCTTTTATCCTCAATTATCTGATCTGCAGATATGGTATTCCAAGTTCAATCATCACAGATATTGGATGACCCTTCAAGAATCAAGATGTCCAAGAACTATGTGAAAAATTCAAAATCCAACATAGGTTCTCTACACCATACTACCCATAGGGAAATGGTCAAGCGGAAGCGTCTAATAAGACAATACTGAAAATCCTCAAGAAAATAGTGAATGATGCAGGCAAAAATTGGCACGTACAACTCAATCCAGCACTTTGGGCATACAGAACCAGCATCCGCACACCTACAGGAGCAACACCATACTCATTGGTATATGGATCAGATGTCATTTTGCCCCTGGAGGTAGAAATCCCGTCTCTCAGAGTCTCTTTAAAAGGTTTAATCCCAGATGAAGAGTATCGAGTTAACCAACTGCAAGAGCTTGAACTATTAGATGAAAGACGTCAGGATGTTTATACTCATCTCAAAGCATATCAACAATGCATATGCAAGAGCTACAATTACAAAGTCATCCCCCGCAACTTCAAGGTTGGTGACCTAGTCCTTAAAGAAAATCCAAGAAATCAGCAAGATCGAGAAAAGAAAGGGAAATTTGAACCTAACTGGTTGGGTCCCTATGTTATCATATCCATCTATGGATCAGGTGCCTATCAGCTAACAAATTTAGAAGGAGATGTGCTCGACGAACCAACTAACAACATCCATTTGAAGAAATACTACACTTAAGTAGCCTAGTGCACGGAAAAAGCCAAAACAAACAAAAGAAAATCAAAAAAAAAAAATCCAGAAAAAAAAAAAGCAAAAACAAAGTACAATAAAAACAAATGGTGAAAACCTGGTAAATAGGCGCTCTTGTGAAAGAATGCCTCCTCCATCTATATCCATACCATTTTATCCATACCAATACAATCGGCCATCGCCCGACACTTAGCACATATCCATTCAGGACATACTTAGTGTAGTCACTATCCTGGTTTGTCTATACATACCCTCTTACCACTAATCCACCATGGCTTGGAAATCACTGTACATATTCACATCAAGAGGCACACTTAGCTAGGGACATTCCAATCATCTAAAAATGGTAAACATTCAAGACATCAAGGCTATTTGCAAAACTCAACAGCTTGACATCCAACAAACCAAAAACGATGCTTCATCGCAAAACAAAACAATTCACAAACATACTAAGGATGGATGATTTTCTGAAGTACTGGATCTTGCATTATTACATAAACATCTTAACTAGTTTTGCATTTTGAATTTTTTTGACTTATTGGATTTTCTCCCTTTTCTCACTAAAATGCTTCACAGCTAGAGATCATGGGGAAACTCCAATATTTTCTTAGTCTTCTGTCTCGGAGGCGATCACTTGTACTGTGTGAATACTTGCCTCGAGACGTGATACATCGAATATCACTAAAGGCTTGATTCCACTTCATGCATACAAATGATCTAATCTTGTCTGTTTACGCAATACGCACTCAGGTCGTCCTGGTTCAATTATACCTTGACACTTGTGCTATCTTGCAAAATCAAATATCATGTAAATTTTTCTCAAGTCATTATGGTTCAATTATACCATTATGCTTGTATAAATTTTCAACATATCCTAAACAAATCAATGCTCAATGATGATATCTACAAAGAAAGCAAACAAATGGCTATATCGGATGGCAAGTACAGAATGAGGATGCTACCAAAAAAATAGTTGCATATCATTTTACAATTAGTTACATATCATTTTACAATTAGCTTCATATCATTTTACAATTAGTTGCATATCATTTAACTAGTTGCATATCATTTTACATTTAGTTGCATATCAAATCATACATCTCATTTTTAAGATACATCTCACAGCATTTAAAAGCATACATCCTACATCATACATTATATCATCTATTTAAGCATTGCATCATCATGAAGAAATAACCCACATCACATGCATCCATATAAACACACCACATGATCAAAGGAAATGGTGTCGTATATATATATATATATATATATATATCTCAAAAATGATCAAAATGTACAAAATATGTCAAAAACTATGTCCAGTACAAAGAATAAACAATGATAAAAAATACAACAGAGACCACGTCTCTCAAGTATGACTATCCCCTGACGGAGATGGTCTAGCTCCAGATGCACCCGCCCCTGGATCCCCAGGAGGGTCCTGTCTCGGTGGCCCTGTAACACCTCGGCTCTTAGACTGTGACCCAGTATCTCAAGATCGACTAGATCTTGACTGTGCAAAGCTCTGTACTCGCCGGTCCCTGGGTACCATAGCCTCATAGTGTTGCCGATAGTACTCCGCCTCCTGAGCTCTCAACGCTATCTCTCTCAGGGTGTCTTTCATAGGACCACCCACCGCTGCTCTTTGCATGCTGGACACCACCTCCTCCACTCGCCCCCTCCACTCTATCTCCATGTCCCGCTCAGTGGTCAACTGAGCAATCTGTCGCTGATATGTCAAAATTTGTGCCTGCAGCTGCTGTACAGTCACTTGTAGGGTCCGTATCTGTGCATCCTCAACATGTGTCGGGATCCGAACCTGTAGGGGTACCTGTGTCGGGGCAACTCCTCCAACCCTACCTGTCCTCGGTGCTGGAGGTGGGAGCACATCTGTCCTCCTCCTCTGAGCCAGTCGCCTTGCCTTATCACCACCCCCATCGCCGCTAGCACCTCTCCCACTCTCCCCTCTCCCCCGGCTCCAATAGCCAATCCACCTCTCCCCCTATCTATCATCCCCTGTCTCATCGCTCTCTCCACACCCCTATCTCCTCTCCTAGCTCTACCTCCCCACCTCCCTCTGGCTCCTCTCCCTTGTCCATCTCCTCCATCCTCTCCATCATCATCATCATCATCTCCCTCTCCCTCCTCCTCATCAAAATCAAAAGCTGGCCTAATCTCATCAGGATCAGATATCCTGGCCACTGCCCGTGCAACAAACAATCGAGCAAACTCGTCCGTCATGCCCGCATCCTGAATCTCAAGGGCATAATCCCATATCTGCCCGACCAACCCAACAAACTCCTCCACCGCCACTGCACTATCAATGGTCGGCCCCCAATCCGCTACATCCTGCCGCCGCCGTGCATATAGGCACACTCCCTGTGGAATACCCTGCTGGCGCCCAAACTGCCTCAAAACTTGGGCCACCACAAACCTCTCAATCACAAACGGGGTCCTCCTGATCAGATATCTGGTCATGAAAACAAAGGGCATCTCTAGCCCATCCTCTGCCCACACCTCACATCCTGTATACGGTCGCCAAGTGACCATATCTATATCATCCAGCACTCTCCTCCAATGCTCTAGTTTGCCCAGCTTACGCTGGACAACTAGACCCCTGTATCCATACGCATATGCGCATCCCACGGGCCTGTCCCTATCTGCTAGTGGCCTCGCCGCTGGAATGTGCTCTCAGCACCATACCTATAATAATGTCACGCCAGCTGACACACTGCCATAACCGAGGTATACCACCTCATGTAGACCCCTGTACAGATGGGCCAACATAGTTGACCCCCATGAAAACCTCCGGCCCTGTGTGACCATCTCCTCCAAAACTAGCCCCCATCCCACCGAGAATCCCTTTGACTTGCAATTAGGACAAAGGAATCCACCAATGAACCCTGCTAGTACAGATGGCAAGGGTGCGTAATCTAGGTCTAGGAACTCCTGCCACGGGATCTCATAGCCGCAGACTGTATCATCATGGAAAATGCAACGCAGTGCCTCTGTACCACCCTCCTCTGACTGCTCATATGGTAGTAGTGCACCTACTACAGGAATGCGCAGGATCCTGTAACAGTCCTCTGGTGTGACTGTCATCTCTCTAGTGGCAAAATGGAAGGTGTTCGTGTCACTATGCCACCTCTCTGCAAGTGCTGTCAGTAGCCCCCAGTTCACAGTGAACCAAGGCATATCCAAAAGCGAGGTCAACCCACATCTCTCAATAATGTCAAGGTCGGCTTGCGACAACCGCGGTATCAATGTCCACGCTCTGGGAAATCTCTCTCGCGATTGGACCACACCCAATCACTCCTATCAAACAACCAAAACAAATCCAATGTCAATTTCCACATCAAAACAAAGCTCTCAAAATCAAACTTACATCAACAACATGAAACAATTTGCTCATCTACATCAAGTTCAAAATCCTATCATTTCATATCAACTTGTAAAACAACTCAAGTTATCAAAAACCATATCAAAACTTGTAACACAACTCAAGTCTCCACAATCACATAAACTTGTAAAAAAACTCAAGTTTCCCACCCATATCAGCTTGTAACACAACTCAAGTTTCCAACCCATATCAGTTTGTAACACAAATCAGGCTTCACACATTGAACTTGAAACATGGTTCGCAAATCAATCATATTTTGATCAAAACACCACATTGATATCTATACATAACTTGAAAAATCACAAATCAAAACAAGTTATACGAACACTCATATTGGACAAATCCATAAAATCATGACAGACAGACACAACAAATTTACAAATCGGCTCATCTTGCATAAATTTTCTAGATGCGCTAAAACAGACTCCCGCTGCACTAAACTTCCCTCACACGCTAGGCAGTTTTTTCTATGCGCTAATCTATTCACCCTATGCACTAGACTGACTCTACGCGCTAACTCTTTCCTCCCATGCACCACCTAACCTATCCTATGCACTAGACTGACTCTACGCGCTAATCTATCCCTCCTAGGCACTACCCGCTTGACCCTATGCGCTAGGTTATCCCTACGCTCTAAACCCCCTTACCCATGCGAACCCCTGTGACCCCTATGCGCTAGGTCTACCCTACGTGCTAACCTACTGACCCTATGCGCTACCCAACTATCGCCATGCGCTATTCTGCGTCTATGCGCTAACCTCTATTTCCTATGCGCTACCCTATTTTATTTCGGACGCACCCCCTAAAATAAACTTGATGCGCTACTTACAAGTTCGTATGCGCTAATCTATGCCTTAGACGTGCTAAAACGCTAGACCCGAGTTTTAAAAATAAAAAAAAGACTAAAAATAACCAAATCAAAAATCAAAAGAGGGTCAAAAACGTTGACTTACTGGTGGTCCATACGCGATAGGTCTCCGGTACCTCCGAACGTGCTCGAAACGGTGTCTAGAATACGGAATCGACATTTTCTCTACAGACCAAATTCTCTTTCTCCAAAGTCAACAAAGCACAAATGAATCGAATCAAAGCTCTTTTCCCCTTTTTATAGGAGGAAAATGAAATTAGGGTTAGCCAAACAGACCTGTAATATGGTCGCGGTCTCCCCTATACTTACACGTTGTACATTATCGGGAGATGAATCAATTTACACATAAATTACATCGACAAAATCCTACACATCCAAGCAACTCATCATATCAAATCAAAAATTTTCAAAAAAAAAACAAAATTGATTCATCTCCCGAGGGGGCATCACCATCAAAATATCGAATCTGGGGCATCACGCATCAAATTGAATCTGGGGCACAACTTGCAAATCAAAAGAGCGACACAAAAATTGTATTTGATCATAAATCATGATAAGGCATCATTTTCTTTGAAATAACATGTGCACACATGTCACTTCAAAAAGGGGCAAAATGTAGACGTATAAAAATGACCATATTCCTAAATGAATATTTTATGTTCATTTCTCTATTTAATTAAATCCAATTTAATTAAATTATCCACATTCCTCTATTGAATTAAGTGAATTACTCAATTTATTTAATTAAATTCACTATATCCATTTAATGAATAAATCATTTTATTCAATTAAATTCCCCCTATCCACTTTTAATTAAATACAAATTTAATTAAATAGTTATCCTAAATTGAATAAATCTAATTTATTTAATTGCAACCAAATTGAATGAAATTCATTAAATTCAATTAAATCCTATTATCCCTCCATCCACTTGCATTTTCCTACATCTCCCACTTGTTTCCTAAACCCCTTCCTAATTTCTTCTAGACCCTTCTAGTCACTTCTAAATTAACCTAACCCATCTTCTAAACTTTGTCACATCCCTAAACAAAGGAAAGTCACTTCTCAAACCCTTAAAGTCTTTGATAACCATTAAAGGCTTCAAATCTTCAACCACTTAATTCCCCAAAGTTTTCATAACCATTAATGGTTAACTCAAACCCTCTTACATGGTTAAAGAATTTCTTTTAACTCAACCTCCATGTAACCCAAGGGTCTCATCAAGCATTCATTTCTTTGACCATGGTTATTCCTTAATCATTTGCACAAGGGTTTATCCTTGGATTAACTCTTAATCTAATGGGTAATCCTAATTTAAGCTTGACCCTTACCTTCTAGATAACCATAAGGTCTTCTCAGGCATTTAATGCCTCCAACCCCTTCTCTCAACCCAACCCTATGTTGACACTTGTCACCATTTCATTGGTGCAAATTGCAAACATGGATCCCCAACTTTCAAACTCAACCCTTGATCAACTCTTTCAATCCTGACCATCCATTGCCCTGTTTTTGCTATAAATAGAGCTCTCATTCCTCCATTTTGAATCATCCTCCAAATTTGTAGTATCACACTTATGCTCAAATACATTCAAGCTTTCATATCATCCATATGCTCATCATTTTAGCCTCTTTTAAATCAGGAACTAGTCTAAATATGCATGTTTAGAATAATTTATTTATCATTTAGCTCAATCATAGACTAAATATATCATGTTAGGATAGTATTTATACTAACCTTGTCATCTTATAATCTAGTTTATTGCATTTCAAGATCATGCATAGCTTAGGATGTATCTCGTACTAAAATCTATCAAAGCATCCCTCGTTCTTACATTTGCCATCCCTAAACCATTTTTCTCAGTGATCTGAGAGCAAAAACATTGGTTTGAGGGACATTGTAAGATAGAGAACTATGGGACCAACCTTGGGAAGCTGAGGAATACTACATTACTCCATAGCTTGCACCAAGAAGTCCTGTGTGTGTGTCTGGACAGGTATTTTTAGAATATTTTCACATATTAAGTTCTATCGACCCGTTTTTCCCGCATACACTTCTATTAAGGGTCCCACTAGTAAAGGTCCTATTTTGACCAAGGCTTTCCATTTTCCTACTTGTAGGGTACCTCTTCTATTGGAATGCACTGATACTGACAATAAACTGAGATGGGGGGGTGAATCAGTTTACTAACAATAACAACAATCAATTCAATTATAAACCTTAAACTAGAGCATAGAGCACTTCTCATCACAAAGGGAAGTCTCACTGACTTACAAAATCATCAGACTACAATCTGGAAGACAATTAACTATGAAAGTACCATCTACTAATGCCTGATATAGTTCTGGTTAAGCATTGATGTCTACTCTACAATACATAACCTTTCTAACCTTAACCTGAATGATATGACTTTAATCATACTTAATTCTTTTCTGATAATGCAGACTTAACCAACCATTGATATCATATCCATATTATATGAACAAGTCACCTAGAAATACAAATCATTAAACTTATTGACAAGTTCAGCTAAACCCAAAACCATAAACCCATAATTACAAAAATTACATCACATGATACCACCAGACCAATATTATGATTTACATTACATAGCATGGACCTAAATAAAGTAACCAAATGATTATATCTACCAGGGATTCTTCTAAGACCAAAATCCAACACGCTTCACTTGTCAGTAGAAACCCCCAGTGAAAGTTTAACTGGATCCAAATAGGACCACCATAATAGCACACCATCCAAACAAAAGTTGCCAAATGCTTGGGATATGACCAAGAAGCACCAACATCATGAAAGAAACCGATTCCATAAGTCGGACCCAAAATCCACTAACCAGGTCACCAAAACAACATACCAGTAAAGCTAACCCGGAATAATAGATGCCGGTAAAGGAAAAAGCTAGCCAATAAAGCCAAGAACAAGCCGGTAATTGGAAATACCAAAAGCGATAACCATACCATGAAGCCACCATAATATAGCAAGCATATAACCATTATAATAAGAATCCAAAATCAATTCTAGAGGTCTGATCATACCGCATGAGAGTCATAGCCATAACCAAAATGATCACCAAGACTAACCGGGATGGATCTAACTAGGATAGTCTCCAACCAGGATACAATGTTGACATCAATGACAACACTTAACCAAATCTAGCATATTGCCAACAACCTCCCCCTTTGGCATTGATGATAGCATTAAATGTGAAAAACATCCAAGTGCCAAGGAATGCCAACAAACTTCAAAACACCAAAAGATCTAGCAGTTTTCACATGAATACCTTCTCCCCCTTTGACATCAATGATAAAGGATGGTAACTAAACCAAGAATACAGAACCAAACAGCTGACTACTCCCCCTAAGTTGTAGCACCATCTTCATCAACCTGGCTAAGAAAAGTATGTCTGATAAGCTCACCAGATTGATGCATTTGTGCATCACTAAATCGCTTTTGGAGGGTTCGTAACCCCCAATTGATCTCTAAGATATTAAAAGGTGTCTTTAGGCAATGACTTCATTAGAATATCTGCAATTTGTTCCTTAGTAGGCACATAAACCAATCTGACTTCTTTTGCTTCAACCTTTCCCTTCAAGAAAATATACCTTATAGAAATGTGTTTTGATTTGGAATGAAATATCGAATTCTTTGACATATCAATAGCAACTATATTATCACAGTGAATAACAATAGGCTCATCATAACTTACCCTAGTAGCAGCTGCAACATATTCTACTTTAGTTGTAGACAATGAAGTGCATGATTGTTTCTTACTAAGCCATGAAACCAATTTCGTCCCAAGAAAGAATGCATACCATACCATAAATCCAAGAACTGCGGTGCATAACACAAGGAAACCAAGGATGCACAATCCAAAGATCTGGTCCATTGCTTCTGACTAGTTTTCATCCTTACTTGCTTCAATGAAAGATTTTGGTTCAATTATTTGAGAAATTAAACATACCTCTTCAGCAGCTAACCTTCTCCTAGTCATCACACCTTTCCTTTTATCTTTAATAATCTGGTCTTCAGAATGATTTAGCTTTACATACATGGGAGTCTTTGAATTTTCTTGATTTACTGACTCATTTTGTTGTTCCTCTGTCACTGTTGAATTTTTTGATGCTACCGGTGTCACAAACTCACTATTCTAAACTGATTCTTGCATTACCAGTTCAGGTCTGATAAAATCATCTTCCGGTCCATAATCATATGCTCTGATCTAATCAACGCCATGCTCATCCACCTTGACATTTATGCTTTCCAATATCCTATTCAATCTTTTATTATAACATCTATATATTTTTCTCTTAGTAGAATAACCAAAAAATATTCCTTCATCACTTCTAGGATCAAACTTTCCTGACACATCATCTCTTCTAATGTAACATTTAGTTCCAAAAATTCTGAAATATCTAACAGTAGGAGTATGACCAAACCATAATTCGTAAGGTTTCTTATCGATATTGCCTTAACTGTGTACTCGGTTGAAAGTGTATACAACGGTATTGACAACCTCTCTCCAATAGATATCATGTAACTTAGCTTCAGTCACCATAGTCCTTGCAACATCTAAAATTGTTATGTTCTTTCTTTCCACCAATCCATTTTGTTGTGGGGTTCTAGGTGCAAAAAGTTATCTCCTAATACCATTCCTTTCACAAAAGTTGTTGAACTCACTGGATGTAAACTCACCGCCATGATCTGATCTTAAGTATTTTATCTTCAGTCCTGTCTAAGTTTCAACCATAGCCTTAAAGATTTTGAATTTCTTAAAAGCTTCAAATTTCTCTTTTGAAAATGCCACCCACATCATTCTTGAATAGTCATCAATAAGTAACATAAAATATCTATCACCTTGAAAACTTTTAGTCCTTCCTGGTCCACACAAATCAATATGAATAAGATCAAAATTTCATTATATTTATCATGTACACTTCTGGAAGAAGTTCTAACTTGCTTACCCATTTGAGATTCTCTACATACCGGATTATGAGGTTTAACAATTTTGGGCAAATCTATAACAACCGGTATTGAACTGATGTTTACTATGGAATCAAAATTAACATGACATGTCCTCTTATGCCATAACCAACTTTTATCAATCTGAGCAATCAAGCAAGCCTTCTCACTGGAGTTCAAATGAAAGATATTTTCATTAGTCTGAGTTCCGGAAGCAATCTCCAATCTAGATTTATTAATGATCTTGCATTTCTCATCCTTGAATTGCAAATGAAATCCTCTATCCACCATCTAACCTACACTTAAAATATTATTCTTTAAGCCTTCAACATAATAAACATTATCAGTATTAGTCTTACCATCCAATGATATTGTTTCTTTGCCTTTTCATCCTACATGCCTTGTTGTCTCCAAATATGACCAATCCACCATCATATTCTTGTAGTGATAAGAACTTTCTTTTGTAACTAGTCATGTGGTGTGCGAAACCACTGTCTATAACCCATTCATCCTTTTTTTCAATTTTAGCAGCCAAGGCCTTTTCCTCAGTATGTGTTGGTTCAATGATAGATTCTAGAGAATCATCCTTGATAGCAATAAAGACCCAATCTTTGCTGGATGAAGCACCATTACCGGATCCACTCATAGGTTCATCATCATCATCATCATAATCATCATCATCATCATCATCATCATCATCATCATCATCTTCTTCTTCTTCTTCTTCTTCATCATCATCATCATCATCATCAAAAATACCATCATCATCACTAGCATAATAACATGATTTATCTTTATTCCTTCTGAATCTAGGTCTTCTCTGATATTCAGGATTAGGCTTATAATTTCTCATAAATCTTTCATGATTCCTAGCATCTCTCTCGAGACATCTAGTTGTAAAATGACCAATGTTATTGCATGAGAAACATTTAAAAGGGATTTTTCCTTCATACTTACTTCCAGCTGGTGCTTTAGGAATTCTTCTAGCAATTAGGGCTTCCAACTCTTCAAGCTCTCTTTCTTCTTTCTCAATTTCCTCCATATCCTTAGCATACATCTCTTTCCAATCTATCTTTTGTTTACCAGATGCAGATGCTCTAAATGTGGTCTTAGTTTTAGCAGCACTTTGATCTCCAATATCTTCAAGTTCAAAAGCAGGCAATTTCCCAAGTAGTGTATCTCTGGTCACAGGGGTACTTGACATTGTCCGAAGTTTATTAATAGAAGTAACCTTCATCTTGTAAGCCGGAGGTAGAACTCTTAGACCTTTTGACACTATCTCATCCTCACTAACAGATCCGCTACAACACTTGATACCCATGACAATCTCATTGACTCTATCCATAAAAGAACTTATCTTCTCATCTTCTTGCATCTTCAAAGTTTCATATCTTACCCGAAAACCTTCAAGTTTAGCAATCTTCATAGCCTGGTCACCTTCATAAAGAGTTTCAAGCTTTGTCTAGATCAGCTTAGCATTCTCGAACTCTATGACATTCAATAGCTTTTCATTAGATAGGGCACTCAACAATGGTTCTTTTGCTCTTACATCATTTTCAGCTTTCTTCTGTTCATCAACAGGTGTTGGTGTTCCAAAATTAGGATCATGAGGTATGTACCCTCTTTCCACTATCTCCCAAAGTTAAGCTCCAAGACATCTGAGATGAATCTCAATTCGCTACTTCCATATCTTGTAATTTGTACCATCAAATCATGGACTCTCCTTCCAATAAGGATTGAATGTAGAATTAGTTGTAGTTGCCATTGGATCTCTTCAAGCGGTTAAGCTTCTGTAGAGATAACCTTTCTCTAATACCAATTTTTGGAATGTATTGATATCAGCAGCAAACTAAGAGGGGGGGTGAATTAGTTTACTAACAATAACAAAAATCAATTCAATTATAAACGTTAAACCGGAGCATGACACACTACTCATCACAAAGTGAAGTCTCACTGACTTACAAAATCATCGGACTATAGTCCAAAAGACAATGAACTATGAAAGTAGCATCTGATAATGCCTAATACAGTATTGGTTAAGCACTTATGTCTTCTCTACAATACAGAACCTTTCTAACCTTCACTTGATTGATATGACTTTATTCACACTTAATCCTTCTCTGATAATGCAAACTTAACCAACCATTGATATCATATCCATATTGCACGAAAAAGTCACCTAGAAATACATATCATCAACCTTATTGACAAGGTCGGCTAAACCCTTAACCATAAAACCATAATTACAAAAGTTACATCACATGATACCACCAGACCAATATTATGATTTACATTACATAGCATGGACTAAATCAAGTAAGAAAACAATTATATCCATCAAGGATTCTGCTAAGACCAAAATCCAACATGCTTCACTTGCCGATAGAAACCCTCAGTGAAAGTTTAACCGGATCCAAATAGGTCCACCATAATAGCACACCATCCAAAGCAAAGTCACCAAATGCTCGAGATATGACCAAGAAGCAGCAACAATAAGAAAGAAACCGATTCCATAAGATGGACCTAAAATCCACTGACCAAGTCACGAAAACAACATACCGGTAAAGGCAAAAGCTAGGCGGTAGAGCCAAGAACAAGTCGGTAACTCCAGAAATAACCAAACCATGAAGCCACCAGAATATAGAAAACATATAACCATCAAAATAATCATCCCAAACTGATTCTAGAGGTCTGGTCATACCGGATTAGAATCAAAGCCATAACCAGAATGATCACCAAGACTAACCGGGATTGATGTAACCGAGATACAGTGTTGAAATTAATGACAACACTTAACCAAATCCAACATATTGCCAACATCTTCCTCATGCTAGTTTTGCTCCTATTTCTCCAGTTATTGTTTCTATTCATTTATCTAATGCAATTTCTTAACGCATTCTTGAACTATTTTCTTTTTGACTTATGAAATAATGAAAAAGAAGCAGCTAATATATATGTAATCCTGCCCTTCACATAAACAACTATTGGCTCAAAAAATTTGGATGAGTAATAGTATTCACGTGTGAAATGGATTTTAAGGTAATTGTTGGTCATAGCTCCCAAATAAGCTTTTATTATAGTTTTGGGATTCCTTATGCAACTTATCTCATTTGAAGTGAATACGCTTGAGGCTATTTGAATTGCAATTTATCATGATGCAAATTGTAGATCAAAATATTCTTTGATGTTTTATGTATTCTAAAATTCAAGATTGACAACATTGACTATAAATGAAATGAAAGAATATTATAAGAAGTGTAAAACTAAAACTTTAGAGGAATGGTGTGGATGTACCTAGTTCTAATATGCAATGCTATGTATATTGATTTCTATTTTTATATAAGTAATTATGCAATGTTTTCTATTAAGATAAAATGCGTTTTACAAGGACTCGAAACCCAAATCCAAATATAGAAAAAGAAAAACAACAGCGATAAAGTCTAGAACCAACAACCAAACAATAAAAGAAATGGGGGTAGAACCCTATAGATCCCAACAAAAGTACTACACTAAAGCCTCGGGCAAACCAACAAAAAGCTAAACAAGAGCTCCTAAAAGCTCAAAAATTTTCTCAATAAATTTGTCATTGATGTCTTCCAACTCCTCCATGATGCTCCTCGTGTTACTTTTCTCTCGATTCCTGCTCCTAGTCCTTATAGATGGGCCTATAGAAACCTGCACCTTTGATCCATATGGACTAGTAACCAGACTTTTCCTTTTAGATGTAGTAGTAGATGTCGGAATACTATTGATCGATTTCAAGCTTTATGGATTTTTATTTTCTCATTCAACTTTTTAAGGCCTTCAGCACTTCTATTCATAGCTTTTTTTCTGATCTCAACCAAATTCATGAGACTTCCCTTAAGGTCTTCCAATTGTTTCTCCAAATTGGTTGTTTTAGATTCAAGCTCAGTTTTCATGACTTTAACATCTTAAATCAACTTTTGGGTCAATTTAAGGAACTTATTAGTTTTATTAGGCATTGGGGTCTCACTAGAGGTATTAATAATATCATTTATTCCCTGTTTGAGGAAGAGGATTTCACTAATCACATAATGAAAGAACTTCTCATGACTGGAGGTGGAATTAGCTAGTAGTAGGTCGAAATCCACCATATCCCTTTTACTGTTATTAGGGTCCACCTGGTCTAGGTTGAGGGGGATATCCAAGTTAAATCTCCTTATTCCCTTTATCATTGAGATCCACAGACTTCCCCACCTTTTTCTTCTTAAGGCTATCATTATCCAACTCTTGGGGCAGAGGGGTTTTGTTCTTTTTGGCTACATTTAAATGGGGGATTTACATTTTTTGCTTGTATTAGTGCTAGGAGTGACCTTCAGGGGGGGGGACCCTCTTCATTAGAGGGCCGATACTCTAGGTCATCTTCCATCCCTTGAAGGTCATGTCAATCCATAGCCATCTCACCTGACATCCTCTCATCCTCAAGTTTAGTATCCGACACATCATGCACGTAAGGACTAGTCAAGGTTTTGGGCATACTATCAATTTTGTGGGCCGATGAGGGCTTAACTTCATTGTTTTTAGAATATTCCATAATAAGAAGAATAAGGTCCTCATGTAAAACACGATTTTCATAATTTTTTGCATTATTAAAAAGATTATGCTCCAAAGAAGAGACCAAATAAAACGCGAGAGAGATTTTCCTATCATATCTAAAATGGTTCAAAATAGTAAAATGATAAGAAAAGATACTGACAAAACAACCATCCAAGGTAATGTACCTCATAATCACCTCTGCAACATTATCCCAAAGGCTCATCAGGTCTTTTTTATTGTAGCCCCCATCAACCATTTTCCTAACTCTATCTCTTTCACTCTGCTTATCAAAGAAAATGGAGAGGGCTTCCTCCATCACCTTGGATTCTCTGTAGAACTTCTTCCCTTCCATCCCCAACCTAGTGATATTCACAATAAACTCCTCATAAATTCTTAACTCAACACCATAGACATTGAGAATGCCATTATTCCAACCATTAACAAACCCTTTTGTTACCTTGGGGTCACAACCATGCAGTTTTTTAATGTATGGGACAAGTCCTTTGTCTGTAATCTTAGTCCACATATCCTTATTTTTCTCCCACTTCTGATATGAGGATGGCTCAATCTTGTTTTTATCTCCCCCCATGTTCGAGTTGTCCTTGCTAATTCTAAGATTCACCATCTCATAACTAGACCAAAACCAAAAGACACAAAACCAAGATACCAAGAACAATTTGGAAACCCTAATGTTATGTTGATTCCAATTATTGTAGAGAGTGGCTTTATGCATGTGATAAGATGACACCATTAATATTCATCCATTGAGAACACACCATATCTGCAACATCCTTTCGTGCTAATTCACACAAGTGCATCGAGAAAGTTTCCCCTTCCCTCCACCATTTCCTTTTCTCATAAACCACACCCAAGTTAGCCATGTAGTCAACAAGTTGATTACCTTCCCGAAAATCATGTGTTATTTGAACTTTATCCAACTTGGTAATCATGTCAAGGCAATCCTAAATTAAGTGATTAATTGTCCAGCTAGGATTTGTATGCTTCATCAGACAATTAATAATATTCAGTGAGTCACTTTCAAGCCATACCTTTTTATGACCTCCCCAGAAAGCGAGTTGAAGCCCAAGGTAAGCAGCTTTTGCCTCAACAAAGTGGTTTGTCTGTACTGTACCTAGTGGGAGTGCCACTACTGAGACAAGCCTACCATTGTGATCATGTTCAACTCCCCCACAACCCTTCGGCTTGGGATTTCCCTTAGCCGCCCCATCAACATTAATTTTAATCCACCTCTTTTGGGGGGGGGAACCCAAGCAATATTTGGTTTGTTATGCTTAAGCTTAGTAGTTGGTTTAGAGATATCCCATTTTATGTGCCATCTATTAATGATCTCCCAATCCAACGCTAAGGTAGGAATAGAAGGGTCAAGCTGGCGAGACGGGCAAGAGGAAACACAATTTTCCTTAATGGAATTTTGAATACAAAGGACCACAGAGAAGGCTGAAGACTCTTTGTCCCTGAAAATACAATTGTTCTTTTCCTTCTAGATGAACTAAGAAATGTGGGGATGCATGAAGCTCCACAACTTAAAAAGGGAAGGATTATCAAAAGGGCATCTCCATTGAAGCCGACAATCTAAGAGGCTAAGGGGGAAGCTCCACATAACTCCACAAAGATCAAAGAAATAGGAACATATATCCTGGTCAAAGCCAAAATGAATCAGCATATGAGAGACATCCTTAGCATCCTCTTTACATAAGAAACATCTATTGGGAGTAGACATTCCTTTCCTACACAAATTATTAATAGATAACACTTTATTCAACATGAAGAGCCAGAAAAAAATATTAATCTTGGGCACTAGAAGATGATTCTAGAGGTGGGACTAAAAAGGAGTAGGAGCACAAGTTCTAGACTACAAATTAAAGGCTTGAGAGACTGAAAAACCACCAAAGGAGAAGCCACCCCAAACCATAGAATCCTCTATAGGTGATGAAGAAATATGAAAAAAAGAAAGCCAATCCTAAAGAGGTTTCAATAGAGGATCCAATTGAAGAAGATCACCCCACTGACCTTCTCGAATATAATCAACAACCCAAAAGCATTCCTGATCCACACACAAAGCTCTATGTTGAATGGCCCAGAGATTATCAATCAGAGGACCATCACAAGCCCACCAATCTTCCCAAAATCAAATCTTCTATCCATTTCCAAGGCACCATCTCAAGCCTTTCAAAATGAAGGATTTCGTATTTAGAATATTCATCCAAAGAGCCAAAGTAGCCTGAGGGAAAGTAGGGTCTTCCAACACTTGTTGATGAGAGCGGAGTGAGCTCAAATATTTGTTCCAGATGATAGAGATCCACTCATTAGACTCTATAAGACATCTCCACAATTGTTTAGAAAGGAGAGCATTGTTAAATTCCCAAACTTGTCTAATGGCAAGACCCCCAAGCCTCATAGGGAGACAAACCTGATCCCAGGCGACCAAATGTAGATGATTCTTGGTCTCTATACTAGTCCATAAAAATTCTTAGATGGATTTTCTCCATTCTGTCAGCAAATTTTTGAGGGATCTTGAATAATCTCATCGCATACACAAGTAAATTTTGTAAAGAATCTTTAATCAATTGGAGCTTACCTGCTTGGCTCAAAAGAGCACCTTTCCATTCGACCAACTTGGATTGGAACCGGTCAATCAGATTGGACCAAAAATAAGTGGGGGTAGGCCCAAAATATAGAGGAAGACCCAAATATGTAACTGGCAAGGAGGCTAGCTTGCACCCCAAAATTTTTGCAATTTTGATCTGTTTATGATCAGGGGTGTTGAGAAAGAAAATAGAGATTTTGGGGAGACTGATCCTTTGGCCTGATCCTTTTTCATAAAGAGATAGTAATTTCTTTTGACTCTTAGATTCCAACATCGATCCTTCACCCAACAACATAGTATCATCAACAAATTGTTGACACGAACAAACCTGGATATCAAAAGAGGGGTGAAGCCCTTTAAGCCTACCAATCTTGACATCTCTCTCGATGATTTTGCTGAAATTTTCCCTCATTAAAATGAATAGGAATGAGGAAATGGGTCCCCCTTTCCTAAGGCCTTTGGAGGCTGAGAAAAAGCCAGAGGGAGAGCCATTAATCAACACTGAAAACTTGGGGATAGAAATATTGATTTCTCAGTTGGACGAAGTGATCACTGAAATCAAAAGCATGAAGCATTCTGATCAGAAAATACCAATTCACCCTGTCATACACCTTGAGCAAGTCCATCTTCAACAAAAAACCTAACTTCTTGTTAATTGAAAGAGAATGGATGTTCTCATGGATAGAAATAATAGAATCCAAAATTTGGCATCCCAGGACAAAACCATTTTGTTGATCCGAAATCAAAAAGGGAAGGATCTTTTTTAGACAGAAGACCAAAATTTTGGAAAAAAGCTTATATATGGAATTATAGAGACAGATGGGCCTGAACTCCTAGAAGCAGCTGACATCTGGCTTCTTAGGGATCAGAATAGTGAAAGTTGCGTTAAGATCTTTAAGGAGCGAACGAGACCCAAAAAATTCCTTAGTAACATTAGCAATGTCAACTCCAACAATGTTCCAAAAAAGATGAAAAAAGAACATAGGGAGCCCATTAGGTACCGAGACTTTATTCCCTTCAAAAGAGAAAACTGTCTCCCTGGCCTCC
Source organism: Cryptomeria japonica (assembly GCF_030272615.1). NCBI lineage: Eukaryota > Viridiplantae > Streptophyta > Pinopsida > Cupressales > Cupressaceae > Cryptomeria > Cryptomeria japonica. The sequence goes on from NC_081414.1 coordinate 635,869,746, forward strand.
TCAATAAAAGGGATTTTTGTAAGATTTTTATTCATCACTTTTGAAATACTTAGCGGGATCTCTCTGAGAATATCATCTTGCGCTTCCATATCCAGAGGCCCTTCATCGGCCAATAAGGATTAAAAGAACCTAACAACTTCCATACTCATCTCCTCCTACTTGTCAACCCAAGAGTTGTTGCCATATATCCTCTTAATTCTATTAGAAACCCGATGTTTCAGTGTAGTCATATGAAATAAATTGGTATTTTGATCTCCACTTTTTAGCCATATAGCTCTAGATCTCTGCTTCCAGTATTCCTCTTCTTTGGAAATAATGTCATAGAGTTTCATGAGGATCTCCACTTCTCTGTCCATGGTATGGGGGTCATAGCCAAAGTTTTGGATCTGCAATTGAATATCATCAAGATCCCTTCAAAACATCTTTCATTTGAAAAATGTTCCCAAAAGAGGATTTATTCCATTTCTGGACATTAGCTTTAATGTTGGCCATTTTTTTAGCCACTCTGAACATAGTTGTACCTTGGATATTAATGTCCCACCATTCTTTGATTTTGTCTGTCATATCAATATTGAGGGTCCACATCTTCTCAAACCTAAAGGGAAAATCCTTTCTCCTACTCAAGGAAGAAATACTCAAAGAAATTGCGAAGTGGTTAGAACCAATCCTGGATAAAGAAGAAAGACAACATGAAGAGTCCAACAACCAATCCGAAGATATGAGGCCTCTATCCAATTTGACTTGAATAAGATCCGAGCCACTTCGCGTATTTGACCAAGTAAACTTAGTCCCACCAAGGTCAAGATCTAACAATCCCTAAAAATTATCATATCTAACAGATCTTGTTTACTATCTTCAGTAATCAAAGCCCCACCCATCTTCCCCAAATTAGAAATAGGGGTGTTGAAATCTCCCATCAGGATCCACTTCTCATTGGAAAAGTTTTGCCTCGCATTCACCATAGAAGAAGACAAAGACTTTCTAGCATTCTTACCATTAGGGGCATAAATGTTGGAAAGAATCCAAGAAGAGCCATCGAAAAGATTAGTAAATCTTGTAGCAATGTGATTAGGGCTAGTCACAATAGATGAACGTTGAATCAATCAGGAGTTCAAAACGTAGAAATACCTCCAGACACACCATCAACATCACAACAATGAACACCGCAATATTTAAAGACTGCTAATTTCATTTTTAAAAGTTTATCAGACAACATCTTAGTCTCTTGAACTAAACAAATCTCAGGTCTATGATCCCTCACCAGATTAAAGAGAAGATCATGCTTATGGGGGTGATTCAACCCCCTTATATTCTAGGAGATGATCTTCATTTAGCAGAGGCATAGGAGCCAATCCCCATTTCTTGTAAGGTTCTCTAAGAGTCATTTACAATCTTAGCCTTGCTTTGCTTATCCCTATTGAAAAGATTTGGAGGTCTTCCCACTCCTCTTGTTTTTGAGCCACAATCAGCTCTTTGTCTATTCCTAGTCCTAACCCCAACTAAACCGGATCTCCAACCATTGGCAGCCAAGGGAGGTGAGCTCCGTCGACAATTTTGAGACTTGACTTGAATAAAAGGATTTGTCTCCTTAGATGAAGGATCAACCTCAGAAATGGGAGCTCAACGGATCAAAGGAATTTCCCACATCCACCACCAGCTTGAGAAATTGCTCTTCCGAGGAAGGAGAAACCGAGATCTCCAAACTCACTGTCTCACCCTTATCCTCCACGGTTGGACGAATATCATCAACTGCAACCTGCAGCGAATGATGATCTTGAGGCAACTGTTCAGGCTCCTCAAGTTGAGATTCAATCATAGGCTGAGAAATGTCTTGATGAACATCAACGGTCATCCCCTGAGTTGACTGGCCAGTTTGCATCGAGTTGTTAAACTTCTCATGAAGGACCAGTATAGAATCTTTTTTCCTCCGGACTTTTTTCACAGGTTTCTTTACAGGACAATCTCTGGCCCAATGACCCACCTTCTTACAATGAAAGCAAGCAAAGGGAATAGATTCATATTCCACTTTTTGGACCCATTCACCTAACTTCGAGTTAAAAGTGATTTCCAAGGGAAGATCCACTGATTGTTTAATGTTCATACAAATCCAGGCATAGACCAATCTTCGTTTAGTAGCCGTCATAGGGTCCAGGGACAAAAGCTTCCCCAAACATACAACCAACCCATTGAAAAATTCCTCATCCTAGTATTCCAAGGGGAGGCCAAGCAACCGAACCCAAATGGGGGCCTCATTACACTCCCAATCCTTGGGGTTAAAACCTAGCTCCCACGTTTTCAATGTCAGGGAGGATTTACCCAACATCCAGAGTCCCCTAGACTACACAGATTTTAAATCCTCATCACAGTTGAAAGGAAAGAAAAAGAAGCCATTGGCCATTGCAACCACTTCAATCTGACCTTTGCCTTTCCATTTTCTGGCTACCTAGGCACAAATAGATTCAAAGTTGGGACAAGTTCCCACAAATTTACCGACCAGAACAGAATCGATATTGGCCATCGTTTTCTCCACAATACAACCGGGATCGAAATAGAACAAACCCCAGTGACAGGGTCTGAATAGTGGGACATCGAAGATATAGATTTACCTTTAGGGCGTGCACCAAAGAGGGTTGACCACTTCCTGTTATAGTCAGAAGTGGAAGAAGAGTCCAACTGGCTGGCAGATTCCCTTAGGCCCTTAGAAGCACGCATAACTTCAGACTGGTCGGATGATGAGGCATTACGACACCGTGGAACTCACAGAGTTCCACCATCTCAAAAATCATTTCCGCTTCCATCTGCCTTTGCACTCGCATCGTCATGTCCCGAGACACCATCCACAATCCCTCCGCCATTTCTACAACTTCTCGCTTATTGGAAATTCAAATTTTCCTCCACCATCATAATAATAGTAGTAATTATGCGATGTTAAAATTCATTTAGTTTTCTATAGACAAATCGCTTGAACTTCCTATACATACAAATACTAATCCTCAAATTTGAAATAAAATAGAATTTTAATTTCGAGTATATGATGCTCGTTCTCTCGTGGTTAATTGCAAACATAATAATGTGTGTAGTGTTACGTCGAATTTGGAGTTACACGTGTCAAAATCCATTAAACTGCTTCACCGACCATATCCTATTGCTCTCGTCACCCGGCGAAAATTTCCAGCGCGTCATTATCATTCCAGGATATTAGCGACACGTGGCCTCTTCAAATCGTTGAGACGTTAATTGCGGGCATTATTTTGATGGTGATTGTTAAATGACCGATTCAAAATGTCAAGGAAACCTTTCTATATTAGCAATTATTCAATATTTTAGTAGTTATTTAATACCACTCGCGAAATTTACTTCCCGCGTTGAAACGTTTGTAGTCATTATCCGTAATAAAAATAAGTCGGCAATATATATATAAATGTATACTTTAAAATATTTAAATTAAATAAAATGACTTGGCAATTATTACGTGTCATTGTCAAAAGCTCGATTCGGTCCACGTACGTAATCTCAGCAGGTTTCCATCAATACCTAGCATCTTAGCAGAATAAGACTTGATATTTTTTAAATAAAAATCAAATCAAAACCACGGTCGAACCGCATTGTAATGACGGCGACGCTAAATATCATATGACCGTGGCAAGGTAAATTTGACCATTTTAGCAAATGACAAATTTAAATGAATATTATTAATATTTTGAACAATTCTAGTGGATCACATGATGATGAGGCGTGAAGATTACGTTTTGCCTGTCTCCTCATTCTTTCTACGATAAAAAGAGATTGGTGGGGCTGTTGGAATCCACCACAAAATCAATGGGCCGAGCTTCCAAAGATGAGAAAATGGGACTTAAGAAAGGTCCCTGGTCTCCTGAGGAGGATCAATTGCTTATTGATTTTATCCACAGAAATGGCCATAATAATTGGATTGCGCTTCCCAAGCAAGCAGGTTCAGAATTCTATCATCTGTTTTTTCACTCCTCATGAATTCTTTTCTTTTGCACAACTTTCTAAGATTGTTGATCGTTTTTATAATTGATTACAGGGCTTCTTAGATGTGGGAAAAGCTGTCGTCTACGGTGGAATAATTACCTTAGACCAGACATCAAACGGGGGAATTTTAGTTCAGAGGAGAAGCGAGCTATCATTAAACTTCACCAGATTTTCGGCAACAGGTTTGTTCATCGCTCTTTCTTACTTCCACCATTATATTCCCAAGCCCTGTAATAAGGTACTACTGATAAATTCCATTGTGTTGCAGGTGGTCTGCCATTGCCTCACGCCTGCCTGGAAGAACAGACAATGAGATAAAGAACGTCTGGAGAACTCACTTGCAGAAGCATCATCTCCAAATGGCAATCGATCCAGTGACAAATGCAGTAGCAACGAGTTCTACTTCACACAATAATTCCAAGTACAGTCACGTTTCAATGGAGCCAATGAAGAAGGATGCGTTTGCAGACAATTCAGTTATATCACAAACAAAAGCATCTGTTGATTCTCCTACCACGCTACCCTACTCGTCTGGCTCATTCAACGATTCACAGAGTTTGTCAAGCGAAGTTATTTCAACATTAGGTTGGATTCGGTCCAACTGTATAAATTCCTTTGATGTAGCATTTGGGTACAATCATCAGCCACCAAATGTTCAAGATGATAACAAACTTGAAGAGTTGTTATTAGATGAGAAATTTATCATGGGAGATCAGAAATTGAAGGAAGAAGAAAGGTATTTGCCGAGGGAAAGTGAGAATGCAACTTCAATTATGACATCTGAAGCAAACTGGGAGCACAGTTCAAACTTGCAGGTTTGTAATTTGGTGTCTTCCTGTCGAGAAGATGATAACCTGAATAGCAGAGATGGTGAAGACACAAATGCCCATCAGCTGTGTAATATTGGCATGGAGTGTAATGATTACTGGTTAAACTTTCTGCAGCAAGCTGGGTCGCTTCAGGCTGGTAGTTCTTTTTCTATGCATCACCACCAGGCCGGGTATTTATAATTAACCATGCCTGTCAACGAAAAACTTTGTTCATGGTTACAAATCTTAATTGCATTTCATTTTATAGTTCTATTCGTAAATAGAAGTGTTAACATTGTTTTTGTGTTTAAGCAGAACTCTAAATTCTTAATTTCAATTCAATGAAGTAATATATATAATTTCCTTTCCATTTAATTTCAACTCAACTCAATGATATTTATAATTTTCTTTGCGCACATCATATTGTTTTCATTTGAAAAGATTGACTTTTAAGAATCTTTATTATAATGGATGGCTTTCAATTGGTTTATCGAATTTTAAGATGATTTTAGGTTTTCAATAATCTAAAGAGGAAACCTATATGGGCTCTGAGTGTATGATGTAATGATTTAAATATAAAAGTGGTCATAATGATATAAAAATATATGATAACATTTGAAAAAGAAAATCATTATTCAAAAAAAATAAACTAGAAGAAATATCCTACCTAACTTCAATTTTGCACTTATTTATAGTATAATTTATTTGAAAAACCAAAACAATCTACATATTTTAACATTTAGAAATTAGAAAATCAAAATTTACTTACTTGGAGAAATTAACACTATGAAAATTTCTTTTCCTTGAATCAAATAATGAACCCCACTTACTAGTAGCAAGATACCAACAATAGCAGTGATTAATAATGAACCCCACTTGCTAGTAGCAAGATACCAACAATAGCAGTGATCTCAAGCATTCTTGTAATACTAGTCATATTAATGCCTTTTCTAATTAGAACAATTCTATGTAATTACATGTGTAATATTCTTATAATTATGAAAAATTATAGCTAATTAGTTATTTTGTAATTTAAACATTAAGTAATTGAGTAGATTAGATTTGAATTCTAGCTTACTAAATTTATTTCAACATGACATCAATATATTTTATTTCCAATTCAACTATATGTTTCCTAAAAAAACTTGGGTTAGGCAGCTAGAGGACCTTAAAAAGTAAGTAAAAGGATATGAATTTTAATTTAAAATTTATTTCAACTTGACATGAATTATATTTTATTTTCAATTCAATTATATTTTTCCTAAAAAAGACTTGGGTTAGGCAACTAGAGAACCTAAGAAAATTAAGTAAAAGATTACATGAAAACATGGTTCACCAAGTCAATATTGATAAAAAATTATCTTATCTTTCTATATTTAAAAAAAAAAGAATAATTTATTTGAGTACTATTGATCATTCACAATATTAGGCATTTTTTTTTTCGTCTTGACATAAAAGCCATGTTACAATAGACACCCAAAAAATAGATTAGTGGTGATCACTATCCAATACATGTTTCTTTAACTGATTGCTTTGTACTTAGCCAAAACATACTCAAATCATGTCCTTCCTTAGCTCACCAACTAACCCCTTTAATATCATAAGTAATTTTATTGTACTAAAAGGAACAATGAAGGATCTAATTAGATATAGAGAATAACATTACTAGTGATCTCAAGCTTTCTTATAAAGCAATGCTCCTCATATTTATGACTTTATTTTTACTAATGTAAGTGGGGACGTGCCCTAAACCATTATAAATCATACAAAGAAAATCAAAACAACAAGTTATTGTGGGATCAAACAATAGAGTTACAACTAGGTAACTCAATTACACCACCATAAGAATGAAATAGATGTAAAACACAAACTACTGAAAATTAGAGTTAGGACCAAGAAGTGGGCCCAACGAAACAATATGAGAATTATTAGTCAAAAGGGAATGATCCTTTTTACTTCTTCTTACAACTGTCCAATATGAAAAACCCTTCTCCTAAGAAACAAGGGGAGTAGTACTTGAAAATCCTTCAAATATAGTAAGAAAGGCAAGCCAATAAATCTAGAAGGGGAATTTGGCAGTCTAGGAAGAGGGAATCAAGGACCATGGAGGGGATAGGGCCAATACTCAAAAGAGAACCTGAAGTAGCCAAAAGAACACCCACACCAAAATCTAATATAGAGCAAGGAGCAAGGGCCACCAAAATAGTATCAACACCAACGAAAGAGATAGTGGACACCTGGACAAGGGTTGTAAGAGATAAATTGATGTGAGCCACTAAAGAAAGAGTGGTTGTCAAAGATTGGGGTGTATAATCCTAGTGCAGTCACTGGTTAGGAGGGACCTCAAAGAGATCAATCCGGACCTAGCAACAAGAGTCCACACAATGAAAACAAGAGGATATGATGGAGACAATGCAGAACTAAATGAATTAGATTATAAAAACTTATTACAGATATCCGGTAACATCCAGATTACAAGATTCGGCTCACTAGCCTGCTACATACATTCTCAATTACAGAATTGGTCAACTCCAGACCTCAAAATATTACGATCTATCCTCTATGTTCTGTATGACTGAATTATGATTCTTGATTTCATTGATTTATATGATCCAAGGGGATCTGGTTGGTCAAAAGGGATCAAAGGCCAAAGAACAAGATCAAACGTGTAAAACCAATACGTCGACCTTCGCCAAAGAGATTCCTTAGAAAAATCCAAAGGATGAAGTGTGGTTCAAAGGGAAGGTCGGCCACACACTAAGGAACCTCAAAATCAACGAACTGGGCTCCGTAAGCTACAAAAAAGATCTGGTAGATTCACCAATGCAAATAGGTCCAAATGGTTCCAGTGCTAGAAAACTACCTCAGAATTTGGAATCAATAACTTGCTAGAAAATGATCCAAATTCTCTATGGTTTAGGAATAAGGAAGATGATCATGTCTTCAAGTAAAATCTAGCCCCACAAGATCTAGTGAGCTAATGCCAGAAAAATACAGAAAGAAATGTTGAAACTGCAAAACAGAAAATAAACTGGAAAGGAAATATTTTTGGTTGATGCAGGATTGCCAAGAACTAGGGATGCTCCTGCATTAGACATGCGGGGTTGTTGAAAAAAGTGAGTCTCTCACTTTTATAGGGTTAGAGGATAACTAAGGCGGTCCACCTCTGCCTAAGAAATCCAAGATGAGTCTTCAACTGGTTTGTTCTTTCATTTCACAAGATACTCCATGTACTGACTACTCCAGGTACTACGCCCTATCCTTGTGTCCAAAATGTCTTCAATATGGTTTGGTTCCTTCTGGGGCAACTGTTTCTCCAAGTCTGCAATACTATTTTCACTGAATTTTGATTCATGATACTGATGTAGATCTATAATATTGAATATAGGTAAAATACTCAAACTTTCTGGTAACTCCACTTCATATGCATTTCTGGAACTGAACTTCCTCAAGATATTGCAAGGTCCAAACTTCCTCATCTACAACTTGTTATAGGTTCCAACTGGAAATATTTCTTTTCTCAAAGACACCATCACTTCATCGCTAACTTCAAATTCCTTATGTCTTCACTTATCATCAGATTTCTCCTTATACTTGTTGCTCATATCCTCCAAATGTTATTTAACCTGAATATGTAAGGCTGCCATGTGTTTTGCAAAATTTTATGCTTCTGCACTCCTCATATTTTCATTACTAATATCTCTCAATTCTGATATACCTCTAGCATGTGCTCTGATAACAATCTCAAAAGGTGTTCTCCCAATACTCTTCTTTATTGAATTATTGTAAGAAACTCTGCTTGTGCAAGAATCAAATCCCAACTTCCGGTTTTCTCTCCTCCAACTAAGCATCTCAACAAATTTCCCAAGCTCATGTTTACTAGGTCTATGTCTGTCCATTAGTGTGTGGGTGAAAAGTAGAAGTGAATTTCAAATCTATCTTCATCTTCTTCCAAAGTGTTTTCCAAAAATTGGAAACAAAATTAGTATCCCTGTCTGAAACTATGCTCTTAGGTAATCCATACAATCTCACTACCTCCTTGAAAAATAAGTCATCTACATGTACTACATCTGATGTCTTCTTACAAGGTATGAAATGAGCCATCTTTGAAAATCTATCCACTACCACAAATATAGAATCATTCCCTCTTGGTGTCTTAGGCAATCCAACTACAAAATCCATTCTTATATCCTTGCAAGGTGTCTTCGGCACTATCAAAGGCTTATATAATCCCACATTCTGACTACTACCTTTTGCAACTTGAAAAACTCCACAACTCTGCACAAGTTTCCTAACATCCTTATGAATCTGAGGCCAAAAGTAATGTTCACTTACCAATGCTATTGTTTTATCAACACTAAAGTGTCCGGCTAATCCCCCACTATGCTTCTCCTTTATCGGATTCTCGCTCATAGAACTCTTAGGTATACACAACTGAACTCCTCTGAATAACATCCCATCCCGAATGAAATAATCAAACCACTGACTTTTGTCCACCATAACTGGCTCTCTACATTCTTTCCAAGGTTCTATAAAATCTGGGTCATCATCATACAAGGTCTTAAACTCCTCAAATCCTAATACTGTCACTCTCATCTCTATCAGCAAATTCCTTTTTCTACTTAATGCATCAGAAACTTTGTTTGACTTCCCATTCCTATGCTTCAACACAAAGGTGTAACTGTGCAAAAATTCTATCCATCTAATATGTCTCTGATTCAACTTACTCCGACTGTTCAAAAACTGTAAGGCTTGATGATCGGTATACAGCACAAATTCTTTAGGCAACATGTAATGTCTCCACTTCTTCAAGGCTTGAACTATGACATAAAATTCCTAATCTCACACTGAATATCTCCTCCTGGCATCATTCAACTTCTCACTAAAATAAGCTACTTCTCTCCCTTCTTGACTCAACTTGACTCCAATTGCATTCCCACTTGCATAATAGTCCACTTGAAATACTTTGTTGAAATATGGTAAAGCTAACATGGGCTGCTCAGTGACCTTCTACTTCAACAATTCAAAAATTTTATTTGCTCCAGTGGTCCACTTGAATTATTTCCTATCTCCTCTCATTGTCTCAGTCATAGGACTACAAACTGAAATGAAATTTCTAATGAACTTCTGGTAGAAACTAGCCAATCCCTGAAATGATCTTACCTCTCCAATTCTTTCACGTGTAGGCCATTCAATAATTGCTTTTAATTTCTCTAGGTCCATCTTCAATCCATCCACAGATACCATAAATCCCAAATAGACTAATTCTTCCATCATGAAAGTACACTTCTTAAGCTTTATCAGCAACTTCTCTTCTCTCAACCACTGCAAGATTTATCCTAAAAGAAACAAATTCTCCTCTTTTATCTTACTGAAAATCAAAATTTCGTCCAAATATGCAATAATAAACTTACCCAAGAATAACTTCAATACCTCATTCATCAACCTCATGAATGTACTAGGTGCATTAGTCATTCCAAAAGGCATCACCAACCATTCATACAATCCTTCATTTGTCTTGAATGTTGTCTTCCACTTGTCTCCTTCTTTGATTCCGATCTAATGATATCCACTCTTTAGGTCTATGTTTGTGTAGTATTTGGCTCCACTCAAACAATCCATTATGTCATCCATCCTAGGTAAAGGAAATCGGTACTTCACTATGATCTTATTTATTGCTCTGGAATCGGTACATATTATAGACACTTAAAAATAATTATTTTAATTATTTTTAGTTCCTCACATAATTAATTAATTAATTATGTTAATTCAAATTTTCCTCAATATTAATTAATTATAATTAATATTGTCACTATAGTATGTAATTGATTTATTTAATAAATCAATCTCTCTCTTTATTCTTCTAAAAATTAAATCCTCACAAATCTTCCTCTTAGCTAATTAATTTCAATTAATTAGTTAAACTACATGATTCCTACAAATCATCTTCCTAATTCATCATTAACCTAATAAAGTCTTCTAGAAATTCCCTAAACTCACTTAACCTTATTCTTCTAATTTTTAATTCCCTCCACTCATTCTATGTCCTAGTCAAATCCTCCTACAAATCCTATCCCACCTAATCTTTCCTCTAATCCCCCTCCTAATCAGTTGCTAGTGGCTAATCATCATGATTAGCCACAAAGTCAACTCCTTGTCCCTTCCATCCAACCACTAGCTTTAAATTCTCTTTTCCTAGGTGAATGTGAGATTTTCAAAATCCCACATTCCTCTAGGCATCTCCTCTCCTAAGGAATTTTCAATTCCATCTTATTCCTCCAATCCCCATAATCATCCCTTTTTGGAGAATTTTAAATTCCTCCTCCCCATTCTTCAAGGAATGTCACATCCCTTGCTCTTCTCAAGGCACATTGAGAAGTCTTCCCAATGCACCTTTCTCCTCTCAAGGCACATTGGGAAGTCTTCCCAATGCGCCTTGCTCTTCTCAAGGCACATTGCGAAGTCTTCCCAACGTACCTTGAGGAGTGTGGAGACAAGAAATGCCTTTAAGGCATATCTCTTGGTCTCCACACCCTCTCTTGGGCCTTGTATGAGCTCACAAGAAATCCTAGCCCTTCATCTTGAATCCATCCTAACCATCCATTTTTCCTCTCCTCTTCCTATAAATTGAGGACTCCATCCCTTCATTCTCCATCTCCAAGCTTAGTAATCTTCCGCTGCCATTTTGTGCCTAAGAAAATCATCTTAGCAACCTTACCATGTCAATATCATCTCCCATCCATACTTGATCATCTCATCCCTATCATACCTCAAGATCCATCTCATTTTATGCACAACATTGGAGAGCCATCCACATCAAGTGGAGCATCATCCAAGGGCGCCTTCACTTCATCAAGCTCCATCTGAAGGAGAAGGTATAAGGTTTGTGAGGTATATGCATCTGATTCTTGTTTTTGTGTGATTCAAATTATGTCTTTCAATTTCATATGTTTCTATGATTGATTAGCATGGTTTGCTAACTAAATCCTCCTCACTAACCTTTTCCCCTCTTTATTTTGGTATTGTCTCAATCAATGCCACCCGTGGAACCTCCCACCATGGTCTCCATCCCACCTCCTTCCTCTATACCATCTATACCACTATCAAATTTGATCTCATCTATTCTCCAACATGCTTCTATACCACCTCCTTCCATTCAACCACATATTTCTATTCCACAAACTTCCCTTCCTATCAACAATAACACAAATTTTATTTGGGCCATACTCAATCCCATCACAACAATTTGTGGACCACAACCAACTATAACCCAAATCCCTGTGACATCGGTCATCACATCTCACGTTCCCACCTCCTCATAATATCAATACATTGGTAGTGGTACACCTTCCTTGACTGACCCAATTCTTGGGGCAAATACGATTCATCATTATCAAAATCCACAACAAGACCTCATCAAGGAAATTCAAGACATGAAAAATATCATTAAGGACATGAAAGAAGGCACTAACAAGAGGAAACCTTATTCGTTTGAGGAATTTTGTCCTTGTCCTTATGACCCATCTATATCAGTTGCACCTTACCCTCCAGGATTTGAGATCCCTAAATTCACCAAGTATGAGGGCAAAGGAGACCCCCACGACCATGTCTGGGAATTTCACATCTTATGTCAAGAAGTCTCCTATAGTGACATATATCTTTGCACACTCTTTCCCAAGAGTCTCAGAGGAGACGCCTTGGCATGGTTCTCATCTCTACCACGAGGCTCCATTGTCTCCTTTCCAGACTTGGAAGAGAAATTTGTAGCTCACTATGACTACAACATGGCTAATGATGTTTCCATGAAGGACCTATGTAACACAAAACAAAGGCCCAGAGAGACTTTTGCCAACTTCTTACAAAGATTGTGACATCGTATCAAGAAATTTCAGTGGGACATGCTAGAGCAACATCAAATTGAATTATTTCAAAAGAACTTGGTACCCAAACTTTCAAGACCTTTGACGTCTCAACGTATCAAATCCTTCCAAAAATTGACCAATAAGGGCCTCACCCTCAAATGTGTCTTGTTGGAGGAAGGAACCTTAAAACATTACCAGAAATTGACACAAAGTTCTTCCTCTTATCATAACGACAAGCCAAAATTTTGGTCTAAAAACAAAAAAATGGTCAACGATGGTGTAACTGATGCAAAGAAGGTCCAAACCATGGCTGCTCCCCCAAAATCCACCATGAATAATCATCAATTCAACAATCAAAATCAATCCCAAAAACCTCACAACAATGTCTCAGTCCAGGGACGACCACCCCGATCAAATAACAAAGCTTCAAGAGACTTCAATCCTCTTGCTGAGCCTATTGAAATGGTGTTTCAAAAACTTGTACAAGCAGGTGTGGTGTATCAAGGGGTACCATCGTATCATGAAAATGAGTATTATGAATACCATCGTATCAAGGGGCATGATACACGAAAGTGTATGAAACTTAAGATCTACATACAAGATCTCATTGATATGGGTGAGATTGAAGTAGCAAATGCAAAACCTAGTAACAACAATGACAAACTTAAAATATACCAGGAACCCTTCGCGAAGCATGATAAAGGAAAAGGCTCATCATCTAACGCAGTGGGTTATGACTACACCAATCACATAACTAGCTTTGACTCTTTAGTGGGTTGCATCGAGCCCATAGACAACCGTGTTAATGTCATAACTATCCAAGGAGTTAACCCTCCCCCTCCCCAAAGCAGACCAAATCCGGCTAGGATAGTCATTCAAGGTGCTATGCCTTCCACCTCCCATCCCAAAAATGACTATAATGTAACCACACATCGAGGCAAAGCCACTATCCAAGGAGTTCCTCCCCCACCAAACCCCCCACCCATGTCTTCCACCCACCGATATGACCTCCTGGACCAACCTGGGAAGACCCCTGCGCAGATTTCCATTCTCAAACTTCTCAAGACTTCCCCTATACGTAAGGAAATTTTGGAACAAGCCCTCCTTGAGTCCCGCATTCCTAATAACATCAATGCTACTCAATTACAAGCTCTCATTGGAACCCTTTCTACCCAGCAACACCTTATGTTTACCTCCAAAGATGCTTCTGCAGATGAAGATCACAACAAACTTTTGCACATTGAAGCCCTTATCCAAAAACACAAGGTTAAATGTATTTTGAAAGACGATGGATGTGGACTTAATCTATGTACATACAAATTAATAAAACAATTGGGAATTTCTGAGGACTTGGTAGACACATCAGGAAGGATCACCATAAAAGCATATGATGATGCAGAAAGAGTTTCAAAGGGCATGATCACCTCGCCTCTTCAAGTGGGCCCTATTACAATTGAAACCCCTTGCCAAGTACTAGATCTTGATCTCCCCTAAAACATTCTCCTTGGACGGCCATGGATTCACTCCTTGCAGGCCTTGCCCTCCACCTATCACCAATGCATCAAATTCCCCTATAATGGAAGAGATATCACTATCAAAGGTGATCCCCAACCTTTTCAATATTGCAAACTCTTGGAGGGGAAGCATCTGTATCATTTCCCACTAAATAGACCCTCGCCAACGCCTCCATCTGACACATCAAATGTTGCCTCCACTTCATCCCAATCAGATACCCAAATCAAAATCTTGGACAATGGCTATGGAGAGTACAAATTGGAGGGCTTCTTATTAATAGGCAATCTCCCCCTCTCTCCTAAGTCATTTGGTAAACCAAAAGAGCTCAAAAAAGACCCAAAACTAGTCATGCAATGCCAAAACACTACCTTCCAACAATGTGGCCCACTTGATGAGGAGAGCTTCGAAGCAAATGTCTCTTCATGGTTGTACCAGGAAGAAGATGAAGATCCAGCAAAAATATCCAAAAAGATGTACCCAAAAGCATCAGCCATAGTTGAAAAAATGGGTTACAAAGGACACAACCTGGGACAAGAGGAGAAAGGAAGAAAAGCACCCATAAATCCTATCTCCTACAAATACAATAGAGGCTTGGGGTACACTCCGGTGCCTAAGATTACTATTACTGGTGCCCCTTCTAGTCCTTCTTTGGATATCGAAAGCGCTGACGAAGAGGAGTTCCATGAAATGCCTTATGACTATGAAAATGATATCTTCTTTGACACTCACATCAATACTATTACCCCCATAACCCCTTCCACTTCACATGAGCTACACCTTGTCCATCCTAAACTCATAGATTGGGGCCAATGAGACAAACCCACGTTAGACATCAGCGTTGATGATAATGCTCTCATTACTTTCCTGATGGTGCGAAATCTGGAGGATTGTAACAGAGTAGAGGGTATTCAACTTCATGAAAAGGGATACTTTGGTAGTCAGGTCAATGCCCTTACCCACAAAAAAGATAATCAAAGCAGAAAACATGATTCCTTAGGTGAAAACCTCTCCGAGGCACCTTTGGATGAGAAAAAAATAAAAACAAAGGGCGTATCTGAAAGTGAAAACCGAGAAAATGCACTTGACGATGAGTGACTTGACCTCCCTACCATTGGTTACCTTCCATAGGATATATCAAATTTGCTGATAGAAGAAACATATAGCATCAAAATGGGCACCAAAGTCATCCCACAAAATGTGCTCATTGGTAAGTCCCTCACCAAAAAAGAGAAATAAGATTTCATCAACTTCCTTATAGAGGTAAAAATCAATTTTCCATGGTCCTATGCTGATATGCCAGGGTTGGATCCTGCCTTGGTGGTTCACAATGTTGCTGTCCACCCAGATGCAAAACCTGTAAAACAAAAATTGCACAAAATGTACCCGCATATTGCTCTCCTAGTTAAGGCAGAACTCCAAATAATGTTAGATGCAGAATTCATCAAACCAATAGACTACGCTGAATGGGTCTCCAACACTGTACTTTATGGCAAACCCACCAGGGCATCCATATCTGCACAAATTTACAAGATCTAAATAAAATTTGTCCCAAAAATGATTTCCTGCTCCCCAATATAGATATGATTGTGGACCTTACAATAGGACATGAGATGTTGTTGCTTGTGGATGGATTTTCTGGATACAACCAAATCAGGATTGCAGATGAGGATCAGTATAAAATTGCGTTCACAACACCATGGGGTACCTTTTGTTACTGAGTCATGCCTTTTGGCCTAAAAAATACAGGAGCTACATATCAATGTGCCATGACCATAATTTTTCATGACCTCTTGCACAAAATTATGGAGGACTATGTGGATGATCTACTAGGAAAATCTAAGACAAGCCAAGAACACATCTCCATCCTAAAGCAGATCTTTGAAAGATTAGAAAAATACAAACTATGCCTGAATCCTAGAAAGTGTGTGTTTAGAGTCACATCAAGAAAACCATTAGGATCCATTGTTTCTCGGAGAGCCATCAAGGTCAATCTTGCAAAGGTAAAAGCTATCATGGAAATGCCTCCACCAAAAACTCTCAGACAACTCCACAATCTCCAAGGGAAACTCCAATCTATTAGACACTTTATTTCACAACTAGTAGATAAGTGCCATCCATTTGCACACCTCCTGCGCAAGGACACAAAATTCAAATGGGACTACTTATGCCAAAAGTCCTTTGAGAAACTAAAAGAATATCTAGCATCACCTCTAGTATTGATGCCTGCTACACCTGAAAAACCCCTTATTTTGTATATATGTGCTACTGCAATGGCATTGGGGGGATTACTGGCATAGACAAATGATCAAGGGAAGGAACATGCCATCTACTACATCAATTAGATGCTAGTGGGGTATGAACTCAATTATACCCCCATTGAAAGAGCATGCTTGACATTGGTGTTTAGCACATAGAAGCTCTAACACTATATGCTAAACAACAAAACAAAACTAATTGCTAAGATTGATCCCCTTAAATATCTCCTGTCAAAAGTTGTTCTCATTGGCATAACCGCTAAGTGGGTCATGCTCTTAAGTGAGTTTGACATTGAATATGTGGATAGAAAGGCAATCAAGGGACAAGTCATTGCAGATCAGTTGGCTGAAGCTCCACTTCCAGGTGACCATCCTCTTCTCACAGAATTACTAGATGAATTCATTATGACGGTTACCACATCTTCCACATGGTGATTGTACTTTGATGGCTCTTGCACCCAAAATGGATTGGGGGCAGGAATATTGTTGATCACAGCTCAAGGAGATGGCATCCCAAAATCATACAAGATAGCCTTTGCATGTACCAATAACATAGAAGAATATGAGGCACTCATCAAAGGTTTGTGTTTGGCTATCCACTAGAAAATGAAGGAATTACAAGTCTATGGTGGTTCCTAGTTCATCATAAAACAAGTCAACGATGAGTACCAGACAAAAGATGATAAACTCCGTCCCTACCGTACCATGGTTGAAGATCTTAAGCAACATTTTATGACAATCAATTTTGATCAAATCCCACGAATAAACAACAGGGCTGCGGATGCAATGGCCACTATTGGCTCCCTCCTTCAAATGCCAGCACATAGTCAGAAGTGCAAGTTCTTGGTTGAGCAATTGTTTATACCGCCATATGACCTGCCAGAGTCTGAAATGGTGTGTGTTCTCGTTGGTCCCGAGTCCCCTTGGTACCAAGGAACCTTCACTTTCCTCAAAGACAACACCATTCCCCCACATCTCACCAAAACCTAACAACAAACATTCATTCGCCGATGTGCTCATTACACCATCCTTGGAGACACCCTATTTAGAAGGCATTTTGACGATTCTGTCCTAAGGTGTTTAGATAAACAAGAAGCAGAATGGGCATTACGTAAAGTACACAAGGGTATCTATGGGGCACACTCAAGTGGGCTCACATTGGCTAAAATTTTTTTGAGAACAGGATACTATTGGCCTAAAATGAAAGTAGATGCATATAACTATGTGAAGAAATGCATCCCTTGCTAGCAACATGGCGACAAGATTCATGCACCGTCTCAAGAATTGTAGCCATTTATCACACCATTGCCTTTCTCATAGTGGGGGCTTGATCTCATTGGAAAAATTCACCCTCCATCTTCCAATGGACATAAATTCATTATCACCACCACCGAGTATTTCACCAAGTGGGTAGAGGCTATCCCTCTTACTTTTACCACTAGCAAGCAAATATCCAAATTCATCCTGAACTACCTAATCTGTCGATATGGCATCCCAAAAGTTATCATTACAGATAATGGCAGACAATCTAAAAACTAGGATGTCAAAGAACTCTACCAAAAATTCAACATCCAACATCACTTTTCCACTCCATATTACCCCTGAGGCAATGGCCAAGCTGAAGCTTCTAATAAAACCCTAATAAAAATCCTCAAAAAGACAGTCAATGAAGCTAGCCATGATTGGCACCTCCAACTCCATCCTGCTTTGTGGGCCTACTGCACCTCCATCCGTACCCCCATAGGGGCCACCCCTTATTCCTTGGCTTTTGGCTCTGAAGCCATCCTTTGCCTTGAGATCGAGATCCCCTTTCTAAGGGTATCACTACAAAATATCTTACTAGACAAGGAATACAAAATTTCCTGCTTACAAGAGCTATAATTGTTAGATGAAAGGCACCTCAAGGCCTTGAATCATCTCCAGGTATATCAAATCCGTATGCGCATGAGTTATCACAAAAAAAGTCAGAACCCGAGAATTCCAAATTGGTGATCTTGTCCTCATGGAGAATTAGAAAAATCTACAAGAAAGAGAAAAGAAAGGCAAGTTCAAGCCTAATTGTCTTGGACCATATGTAATCACAACAAAGTATGGATCAGGAGCTTATCAGTTGGCTACTCTTGAAGGCGATCCTCTAGATGATCCAATGAATATCATGCACCTCAAAAGATTTTATGCCAAGTCCTTAGAAAGTCTTAAATTGTAAAAAAATAAAAATAAAAATAAAATCAAGAAAAATACAAAAAAAAAAAGAAAAAGATCCTAAAAAAAGCGTCACTTTGGCGGAAACCTGGCAAACAGGTGCCTGGTGACACACACAAAAAAGAAAAAATCAGAAAAAGAAATAAAAAAACAATTTGTCCATTAGTGAAAACCACTTTGTGGCGCTATGGACAAGTACCTTGGTGAAAACCTCCATGTAGGCGCCAAGGTAAATAATCAGATCCATTGTCTATTAGGTCGACACTACAAATTACCCAACATCTAGTCCTCCCATTCACAATAGTCCTTCTCTTCTGCCTCCCAATAATACATGCATATGATGATAAGTCTTCACCTGAGTCATGAACAAGGAATGTCCCATTAAATTGAGCTTCTGTGCCTTTTTTCTGAGCTTCAAGAAGTCTTGAGAAACAATCCCAAGTCCGCAAGTCACTTTTCAAAAATCATAAAATCACTTGCCTAAATCCACAAGTCCATTTTTCCCTAGGGATGATTCCTTCCCTCGCCTAGCAACCTAATCCTCCATCCTAGTCCTACTCTTGGTAAGAGGTATCATTTGGTCACAAAGAAGTGACTTGTTAGATTTTGTTGGATCTTTTCATTTAAACTTGCATCTTTTTCTCTATGACTGCAACTATTTACGACTGCCTGGATTTGCCATATCCAGGTATGTTACAAATAGGCATATACTAAGGCATATTTTTCATAGAATGGCATGTTTTGGATCTCTCTTGTATAAACTGACGACCTGGTATTAGTGTTTAACACTTACCTTCTCGTATACAAGAGCTATCGGTGTGTTTGAGGGTCTCCTTGCACGTACCCACAACTTCATACTAGTGTTTCTTAACACTTGCATAGCTGTGTGTAAGGAATTCCCATTTTTCTGAGAGTCAGTCCATGCCTTGGGTTTCTCATGGCATCCTGATTCCTATAATCAGTGGTGCAAGTCACCCAGGGCAATATTAAACTAGGTTGGCTCTCCACATTTGTTGTGCACTAAATCTCACCATCATTCCATAAAATCTTAAACTCAATAATCCCATGGAGTTCTCAATTTCCCCCATTTCCCATCTATTCCATATTCTTCTATCTAAGATCATTGTGTTATTATTGGCATATTCCCTCTTTGTATTATTCATTCACATCATATAGATTGCATTACGTATTTCATTTTTTTTCACAAAAAACATTTAGATTGCATCATAAATCATTTCACATCTAGGAATCCATCACACATTTGCATATATACATAAAGCATAAAAATCACTCATCCTGCATCCAAAAACATGTTAGCAACCCATCATAAACATACATATATAATCATCCACTCTACGTCACAAATAAGTCAGCAATACACATCCATAATTGCATCCATATATGACATCATAAGAAAAAAAAAAGAATCCATCACAGTAAAGGCTACACATCATCTATCACCAATCAAATCATGTATATATATAAAGAGGACAATGTATCTATCATGATACAATGATCGCCCCAAAGGGTCAAAATATAATACACAAGCAAAATAAGGAGCTAACTCTCCCCTCATGTCTCTCCACCCCCCTCTGTTGTACCTCCCCCCCTGCTCCCCCTGCTGGTGGTCGAAAACCAACTGATCTGCCTCTTTGCTGACTCTAAGTCGGTTGCTGACTATGAGTCCTCTGAGACTGCACACTCTTAGTGTACAAGGCTGCTCATTTTCCTGTAGGAACTACTTCGTGATATAGCCCCCTATAATACTATGCCTCTCAGGCTGACCTCTTTGCCCTCTCCCGCTGCTGCATACTATTAGAAAATATCTACACCAATCCTGCAAGAACCAATGCCTAGTGGGTTGCATCCCTCTCCCCCCGCAGCTGTGTCGCATCTGCCTCCACCCTCTACACTCTGGCCTGTAACCCCTCTAACTCGGCATCCTGTCGACGAATAGAATCATGTAGTCCTACTATGGCTGTCCCTGTTCGGGCCTCCTCTATCATCCTCTCTACCTCCTCCCCCTCCACCCTCAAGACATCCACCTCTGTCCTAGCAGTATGGAGACTCTTTGTAAGATCATCTATCTCCGATCTCAACCACTCCACCTCTACCCCCATGCTCTCCCTTTGAGCCCTCTCTACCTATAGCTCATCCTCCACTGAATGAAGCCTCACTCTATAGGTATCCCGCTCCTGCTGAACATGGTCAAAATCAGCCTGCGACACTCCTCCCCTCTCCTCCACCTATGTCTCAAGGATATCCATAGGAATAGCCTCCTCTCTCTTGCCAACTGCAGCCTCCTCTCTCTCGCCAACTGCAGCCTCCGTAGCCTCTCCCATTGGGGCATCCTCTCTGTCTCCCTCCTCCTCCTCTAGATCCCTCCGCCACACAACCTAGACTCTCCACTGCTATCTACCCACACCATGCCCTGTGCGAACCACAACTCTCTCTCCTGGGCCATCAACCTCCCCACCCACCACCTGATCAACCCCTGCCTCCAACTCCTCATTATCGAAAACTCTAGGAATGGTAAGCCGCACTGGCAAGTGCCCCTCCCACCAGCTTCTGCAACCACTTGTCATGCCTGGATCCTCCCCTACCCCCATCTGCTCATCCGACCCTCCAAGGGACTTGCTGTAGGCCCCCAATACCTCACCTCCCGTATAATCAAGGGATACACTGGAATATCCCCCACTATATCCTATACCTACCCAAGCTGTCGAGCCACCCTGAATGGAGCATAGTACTCCATGATATAGACAGATCTCCCAAAAATCTACATCTCGACTCCTACCCAGTGCAGCTGGCAATCATCCCTCCATCGCTTACATCCCAAAAATGGTCTCCATGTGAACTGTGCCAGATCATCCAAGATCCTCCTCCAAAACCACACAAACGATGTTTGTGTATAGTGCAACAGTCCCCTATATTTGTTTATAAATGACTATCGTGGCTGCCTGTCCTGTACCCCTAGTGGTCGAGTCACGACAATATGCTCCCACGCCCAGATGTATAAGAGTGTGACCCCAACAGATAAACTGGCATACTCCCTGTAAACCACTAGATGCATGTCATGATACAACTAGGATAGAATCACTAACCCCCACACATACTACTGATCATCATGCAGCATGAAGTATAAACATCTGCTCCACCCAAGAGGAAATCCATGGCCTCTCAAATCTGGAATGATCCACCCACTCAGGAATCCGCAAATCACCAAGACCAATCAAGGAATTTGCTGAACACCCATCGCTCGACCTAAGTGCATCCTACTCCTATCTAACATAGGTGGCATCTCATGCTCGCACACCTCTTGTAGATAAAAATCAGCTACAACCAACTGATACTTGGGGATCACGCCATGAACGGGGATCTTCAAGATCCCCCAAACATTTAAAAAAGTGACTGTGGCCTCTCCAGTCAACAAATGAAAGGTGTTATACCGACTTTCCTACCTCTCAACCAATGCTATCATCATGGTAGTATGTGCTTGTATCCTTGGCCACCTACCTACGTAATGCAACCCTAGTGCAGCTAGCACCTCCAGCTCATCACGAGCTAACTCATGATATAGACTCATTGTGGAAGGCCAATGCTCTCTCGAAGCCAGTGGTCCCCTCTCCACCTGCATCCATTACATGAAATCATTACTTTCACATCTCAAAACCCCCTCCTGACCTCTGGAACCAACCATACCCTTCCCCTCAATCCAGAATTCTATGCCAAAATTACATTTCCACTCATCCTAGGTGCATGCACTGATTTACAAGGTGCTCATGCCAAAACCATGACACTCACATCATTTTGCAGGCACTCCTACCAACAAAGAAACCCCTCCCCTCTTTTGCCCCACTCCCGGGCCTGTTAACGTGAGTGCCCGTGCTTCAGCATGAGCACCCGCGTAATCCCTTAGGCACTTGTACTGAAGCATGAGCACCCACGTCAAAGCGCGACCGCTCGTGCTAAAGCGCGAGCAATCGCGCTGATCCCTCGATTCCCCTCCCAAAGCCCCTATTCTAGCAAACCCTACACAAGCACCTGCACTGATCGCTAGTGCTCGCATTCTCCTAGGGTTGCATGCTAAAACAACAATCAGCACGAGCGCCTCGCCTAATCTTGACCCCTATTTCTAGCCCTAAAACTTACCCAAAATAAAAAATTTCAAAAGGGGCACAGTCCTACTTACCGGTGGTCCATAGCACGTCGGTCGGTCAAATCGTCGAATCCTCTCGGCGCTATGATCACAAACTAGAATGCGATCCATCTCTCCTTCTCCTCTTCTTTTCTCTGAGTGGCTCCAAGGCTTGTGTGTAACAATGACCCCTCATTGGGCCCATTGTGGCCTATATGGGTCCCTATGAGTGCCCATTTTCCTCCGCGGTCTCGCATCTCCTATTCTTCTTTCCAAATTCTTCACGACTGCTTCATATTTCTTCCTCGCTTACCTCTTCCATCCAAATTCTTCTTCATTTATTTTCAAAAAAAATTTGCATTTTTTTCGAAAAAATTCTTAAGGGGGCATATACCTCCCACGCTTTACGTTGGGGCATCCTTTTCTTCTTCTATCTTCTAAACATCACCAAAATTGTCGCTACGTAAAAGAGGAGCAAAATTTAGACACTTAAAAATAATTATTTTAATTATTTTTAGTTCCTCACATAATTAATTAATTAATCATGTTAATTCAAATTCTCCTCAATATTAATTAATTATAATTAATATTGTCACTATAGTATGTAATTGATTTATTTAATAAATCAATCTCTCTCTTTATTCATCTAAATATTAAATCCTCACAAATCTTCTTCTTAGCTAATTAATTTTAATTAATTAGTTATACTACATGATTCCTACAAATCATCTTCCTAATTTATCATTAACCTAATAAAGTCTTCTAGAAATTCCCTAAACTCACTTAACCTTATTCTTCTAATTTTTAATTCCCTCCACTCATTCTCTCTCCTAGTCAAATCCTCCTATAAATCCTATCTCACCTAATCTTTCCTCTAATCCCCCTCCTAATCAGTTGCTAGTGGCTAATCATCATGATTAGCCACAAAGTCAACTCCTTGTCCCTTCCATCCAACCACTAGCTTTAAATGCTCTTTTCCTAGGTGAATGTGAGATTTTCAAAATCCCACATTCCTCTAGGCATCTCCTCTCTTATGGAATTTTTAATTCCCTCTTATTCCTCCAATCCCCATAATCATCCCTTTTTGGAGAATTTTAAATTCCTTCTCCCCATTTTTCAAGGAATTTCACATCCCTTGCTCTTCTCAAGGCACATTGGGAAGTCTTCCCAATGCACCTTGACGAGTGTGGAGACAAGAAATGCCTTTAAGGCACATCTCTTGGTCTCCACACCCTCTCTTAGGCCTTGTGTGAGCTCACAAGAAATCCTAGCCTTTCATCTTGAATCCATCCTAACCATCCATTTTTCCTCTCCTCTTCTTATAAATTGAGGACTCCATCCCTTCATTCTCCATCTCCAAGCTTAGTAATCTTATGCTGCCATTTTGAGCCTAAGAAAATCATCTTAGCAACCTTACCATGTCAAAATCATCTCCCATCCATACTTGATCATCTCATCCCTATCATCCCTCAAGATCCAACTCATTTTATGCACAACATTGGAGAGCCATCCACATCAAGCAAGCAAGAGGAGCACATCAAGTGGAGCATCATCCAAGGGCGCCTTCACTTCATCAATCTTGATCCGAAGGAGAAGGTATAAGGTTTGTGAGGTACATGCATCTCATTCTTGTTTTTGTGTGATTCAAATTATGTCTTTAAATTTCATATGTTTCTATGATTGATTTGCATGGTTTGCTAACTAAATCCTCCTCACTAACCTTTTCCCCTCTTTACATATCCTCCATTCTCTATTCTTCTTAGGTGTTAACACTACTAGTACTGCACAAGGGCTCAAACTTTCTCTTATCAAACCTTTCTTCAACAACTCGTGCACTTTCCTATTTAACCCTTCATTCTCCACCGGTGTCATCCGGTGTGCAGTTTTGTTAGGCAAACTTGCTCCAGGAATTAGGTCCATGCAATGACTGATGCTTCTCACAAGTGGTAATCCATCAGACATGTTAGCTAAAAAGATGTCTTCATACTCTGTCAGCAATTCCTTTATCTCCTTCGATTGTTCTCCCTCAAGCTCCAGATTCTCTGTCTTCTTAGGAACTAAGGCAAAGCACACATTCTCATGTCTCATCCCATCCAAGAATTTACTTCCATCTGTTAGGTCCCAAAGACAACTGAGAGGGGGGGGGGTGTGTGAATCAGTTGTCAAATAAATTTAAACCCAAAATAACTTAACCAACCTTAATGCTTAATACCGGTAAACCAAACTTTATGTCGGTAGACATTTTATCAATTAATTATAGTACCGGTAAAGATAAATGCATGAAACATAAAGACAATAACACCCACAACACATAACACCAATATTTGTACATGGAAACCCTGTAAGGGGAAAAACCATAGTGGGAAACCTTACCCACAATCAGATGATACTACTGCAGATAGTATGTGTATACAAATGCGGTCTACACATGCAGAAAGGCCAAGCGCCTAGAGCTCACTGCTCAAACACAAAAAGGAGTCACACGAACTATAATTGGATGGTTAAATCCAATAATGATGTACTACTCAAAATAGCATCTTTATATGCTAGATTCAGTACTGGTTCAGTTCTGATATGCCTTCACAAAAACCTTCCTTCAACCTTCAAATGATGTTTGCATGTATAGCTCTGCTTATTCTCACATTCTCCTATCGATCTTACAAATAAGATCTTACATATATACCATAACCTAAGACCAATTTTAGTTGGTCATCTCTAAAAGATATTACAATAAAAACAATTTACAAGTAAATCAATAACCAAGGCAATACCCAGTTCAACATGTTGGCTTAATGCATTTACAACATTAATAAATCATCTCCATAGCATGTCGTGTTGATCTGGAATAGATAAGCCTGTCAGTGCTTATTCTAGACCTATTTTCTAGTAAGTGTTTTCCATATCATTCCAACTGTCAGTGAACAATATATCCTGCCGGTGAACCAGATACCAGTGACTGTGCATAAACTCGCTTGCTGGTGAACATTGCCAATCTTCCAAAGTGCCAGAGTTGATAAGTGTTAATAGGTGTTGACATCAATGACAAAACCATATCAACATATCCAAAATACCAACAATCTCCCCCTTTGGCATTGATAGCAACACAAGATGGAAAAACCATCAAAGTGCCAAAACAAAAATGCCAAATACCAAAAACCAACAATCTCCCAAAAGAGATCATAACTAGAAACCAAAATTCAGATACAAAGAATAATCAATCTCTCCCAAAGTAAAAGTCACTCCCCATAGGAGTAACATGAGTTTTCCTTGTGGTTTTGCATATCAATCTCTCCCCATTTGACATCAAATGCCAAAGCCAATACAAAAACTAGGTTCAAATACAAAATACCAACCAATTCAGTATACCAACTACTCCCCTTGAGAAGTAGCTCTCCTCATCAAAGCCGAAGTAAAAGATTTCTCTGTTAATTATGTTAGTTGATGACAAACATCAGCTGTCTAAGTCTCTACCAGTGGGGGTATGACTCCAAGCTGATCTCTAAGATATTCAAAAGTCTCCTTAGGAAAAGGCTTAGTGAAAATATCTGCAATCTGCTCTTTAGTATTCACATAAACTAGTTTTACTTCTTTTGCTTCAACATTCTCCTTTAGAAAATTCAGTTTGATAGAAACATGTTTAGTTTTGGAATGTAGTACCCGATTCTTAGATATATCAATTGTTGGTGTGTTATCATAATAGATAGTTATAGGTTCCTTGCATTTTACCTTTATGTCCTTCAATATTTTCTTAAGCCATAATACCTATGTACAGTTAGTTGCTGCTGCAAAATATTCTGATTTAGCTGTTGATAAAGATGTGCAACTTTGTTTCTTAATCAACCAAGAAATTAATCTGCTTCCAAGGAAAAATGCTTTGCCGGTGGTGTTTTTTCTATCATCCACATCTTCTGCCCAATTTGCATCTGTGTATGCACATAATTCAAAGTTTTCATCTCTAGGATACCATAAGCCAAGATTTGTAGTGCCTTGTAAGTACCGGAAAATCCTTTTTACTGTTGATTCATGATTTTCTCTAGGATTACTCTAAAATCTTGAAATAATACATACTACATTCATAATATCAGGTCTTGTTTGTGTTAAATACAATAGGCCTCCTATCATAGATTTGTACCTAGTTGGATTAACAAGTGTAGATTCATCCCTTAGTGATAATTTGTCATTTGTAGTCATATGTGTGCTTACCGGTTTAGAGTTTTCCATCCCAAATTTCTTTAGTAACTCCTTCAGGTACTTAGATTGACTCAAGAATATACCTTTACCAGTCTGTGAAATCTGCAATCCTAAAAATAATTTATCTCTCCAGTCATAGACATTTCAAATTTTTGTTGCATTTCAATAGAAAAGTCTTTACATAATCCATCTTCTCCTCCAAAGATTATATCATCTACAAAAACTTCTACAACCAAGATGTCATCATTAGTCACTTTATAGTATAAGTTGCTATCAGCATTACCTTATCTCTCCAATCATAGACATTTCAAATTCTTGTTGCATTTCAATAGAAAAGTCTTTACATAGTCCATCTTCTCCTCCAAAGATTATATCTACAAAAACTTCTATAACCAAGATGTTATCATTAGTCACTTTATAGTATAAGTTTCTATCAGCATTACCTTTAGAAAAACCAATCTTCAAAAGATATTTATCCAATCTAGCATACCAAGCTCTTGGAGCTTGCTTCAACCCATACAAAGCTTTCCTTAACCTGCAAACCATATCTTTGTTATCTGTCAAAGAAAATCCATCAGGTTGCTCAATGTACACTTCTTCTTCAAGATCTCCATTCAAAAATACACATTTAATATCCATTTGATATACTTTGTAGTTCCCGTGTGCTGCAAAAGCCAAGAATAATCTGACTACCTCAATTCTAGCTACCAGTGCAAAGGTTTCATTATAATCAATTCCTTATTTTTGAGAATATCCTTTACACACTAGTCTTGCTTTATTTCTGATTACCTTACCATCTTCATTAAGTTTGTTTCTAAATACCCATTTTGTTCCAATTACATTTTTGTCTTTAGGCCGGAGAACTAATGTCCATGTGTTATTCTTTTCAATTTGTTCTAGTTCCTCTTCCATAGCTTTAATCCAGTGCTTATCTTCACATGCCTCATTAATTGATGATGGTTCAATTTGAGAAATAAGACATACCTCTTCATTTTCCCGTCTTCCTCATGTCATAACTCCTTGATACTTGTTCCCAATTATCTGATTTTCAGAGTGGTTCAATCTTACATACCAGGGTGTCTTCGTTTGTTGTTGTTCTTCAGTTACAGTGGAATTTTTAGATGATACCAGTGTAACTAGATCTTCATTTTGTATTGGTGGGTTCAATGTAGGTTCATTTGTCAGTATCTTTGTTGTCTGTTCAGAGTCTATATACCTTGAAGTTCCTCTAAACTGTTCATCAATTTTCACATTTGTACTCTCAACAATTTTCTACAATCTCTTGTTAAAACATCTATATGCTTTGCTGTTAGATGAATAACCAAGAAATATTCCTTCATCACTTCTAGGATCAAATTTTCCAATATACTCATCTCTCCCAATATAGCATTTACTTCCAAATATTTTGAAATATTTAAGAGTAGGAGTAATACCAAACCATAGTTTATGAGGGGTCTTACCGGTTTCACCTTTGATGTGAGCTTTGTTGAAGGTATAGACTGTTGTTCTTACTGCCTCTCTCCAATAAACATGTGGTAGATTTTCTTTTGATAACATACTTCTAGCTGCATCCAAGATAGTTTTGTTTTTCCTTTCTACAACTCCATTCTGCTGTGGTGTCCGAGGTGCTAATAGTTGTCTTCTGATTCCATTTTCTTCACAGAATGTATTAAATTCCTTAGATGTGAATTCACCTCCTTGATCTGATCTCAGATATTTAATTTTCTTACCAGTTTCATTTTCTACCATCACCTTGAATAGTTTGAACTTCCCAAGTGCTTCTGATTTTTCTCTGAGAAAAGTAACCGAACACATTCTAGAATAGTCATCAATGATTAGAATGAAATATCTATCACCTTGTAAGCTTTTAGTTCTAGCTGGACCACATAAATCAATATGAATTAAGTCAAGATCATTATTGGATTTTTCTGGAATACTTTTGAAAGATGCTCTAACTTGTTTTCCAAATTGACATTCCTTACATACCAGATTGTGAGGTTTAACAATCTTAGGTAAATCTCTAACTACCTTAGTTGTACTGATTTTCACAATGTAATCAAAATTTACATGACAGAGTCTCTTATGCCATAGCCAACTTTCATCAATATGTGGAATCAAGCATGTCTTTTCATTGTTATTCAAATGAAATATGTTACCTCTAGTTTGATTACCGGTTGCAATTTCCAAACCAGTCCTATTCATAATTTTGCATTTTCCATTCTTGAATTGTAGCTGAAATCCTTTTTCAACTAATTGACCAACACTCAATAGATTATGCTTTAAACCTTCAACATAGTAAGCATTGTCGGTATTATGCTTACCATCAAGAGATATAGTACCTTTTCCTTTGATTAAACAAGCTTTATCATCTCTAAATCTTACTAGACCTCCATTATATTCCTAAAAAGTCAAGAATTTACCTTTATCACCAGTCATATGATGTGAACGTCCTGGATCAATGATCCATTCATCCTTAACTTCAATTTTAGCTGCTAGGGCCTGCTCTATTGGTTGAACAGTAAGTGGTGGTTGATCTTCTATTATAGCAGCAAAGACCCATCCATTGTCTATTGGATCCTCATAAGAATCATCACTGACTCCTTCATCAACAAGATAACAAGATTTATCTTTATTCTTCTTAAATCTATATCTTTGATATTCAGGGTTAGGCTTGTGTGTTCTTCTAGCTTCTTCTCTTAGTCTAGCATGTCTATCAGGGCACCTTGAAGCCATATGACCAATCTTATTATAGTTAAAACATTTAAAGGGTTCTTTACCTTCATACTTACTTCCAACTGGACCTTTAGGCATTTTCCTTGCAAATAGTGCTTCAAGTTCTTCAAGTTCTTCATTTTCTCTCCTGCTTTCTTCAAGTTCTCTTGCATAAAAGGCTTTCCAATCAGATTTGTCAAATGATGGTGCAGATGATGTTGATGCCTTAAAAGCTAAATCTGTCTTTATAGTAGCAACATGACCAAATTCCTCAATTTCAAAAGCTGAAAGTTTTCCAATCAATGTGTCCCTAGTTATTGATGTATTAGGTATTATTCTTAAGTCATTTATACCAGTAACTTTCATTTTATATGCCGGTGGCAATCCTCTTAAAACTTTTGAAATAATTTCATCTTCACTTAAGGTTCCTCCACAACATTTAATATCCAAAACAATTTCATTAACTCTTTCCATAAAAGCATAAATCCTTTCATCTTCTTCCATTTTCAGATTTTCATACCTGATCTGAAAGCTTTCAAGTTTTGCAATTTTGACAGTGGAATCTCCTTCATTCAATGTTTCCAAATGGTCCCAAATAGCTTTAGCAGTAGATCTATCTGATAATCCCATGATTTTGTGATCTGATAATACACTCAAAAGTGCTTCTCTTGCTTTGCAATCATTTTCCTCATCTTTTCCTAAGGTAGGTGGATTAGGCTAATTTTAAGTAGGAGCAGTATAGCCATTCTTTGTAACTTCCCATATGTCCTTTTCAATACAATTCAGACGTGTCTCCATCCTATTCTTCCATATGCCATAGTTGGTTCCATCAAGTTTAGGACTGTCCTTCCTGAAATAGTTAGTAGACATTGGATCTCCTCAAGTTGTTAAACTTTTGCAAAAAGAGGAGTAGGCTTTGATACCAATTGTTAGGTCCCAGAGACAACTAAGAGGGGGGGGGGGGGTGAATTAGTTGTCAAATAAATTTAAACCAAAAACAACTTAACCTACCTTAATGCTTAATACCGGTAAACCAAACTTTATGCCAGTAGATAGTTTATCAGTTAATTGTAGTACCGGTAAATATTAATGCATGAAATAGAAAGACAATAACATCCACAAGACATAACACCAATATTTGTACATGGAAACCCTGTAAGGGGAAAAACCATGATGGGAAACTTACCCACAATTAGATGATAGTGCTGCAAATAGTATGTGTATACAAATGAGGTCTGCACATGCAAAAAGGCCAAGTGCCTAGAGCTCACTGCTCAAACACAAATAGGAGTCACATTGACTACAATTGGATGGTTAAATCCAATATTGATATACCTCTCAAAATAGCATCTTCACATGCTGGATTCAGTACTGATTCAGTTCTAATATGCCTTCACAAAAACCTTCCTTCAACCTTCAAATGATGTCTACATGTATAGCTTTGCTTATTCTCGCATATACCAAATTACAATTCTTCTCACATTCGCCTATCGATCTTACATATATACCATAACCTAAGACCAATTTTAATAGGTCGGCCCTGAAAGATATTACAATAAAAACAATTTACAAGTAAATCAATAACCGATGCAATATCTGATTCAACATGTCAGCTTAATGTATTTACAACGATAATAAATCATCTCCATAGTGTGTCGTGATGATATGGAATAGATAAGCCTATCGGTGCTTATTCTGGACCTATTTGCCAGTAACAACAAATATGCACACACGAATATACCAATGAACAAATCTCCAAGACAAAGTGTCCAAATGATGTTTTCGACATAACCAAGTGTTTTCCATATCATTCCGAGTGTCGGTGAACAATATATCCTGTCGGTGAACTAGATACCGGTGACTGTGCATAAAGTCACTTGCTTGCCGGTGAACATTGCCAATCTTCCAAAGTGCTAGAGTTGATAAGTGTTAATAGGTGTTGACATCAATGACAAAACCATATCAACGTATCCAAAATACCAACAACATCAACCAAAAATATTTTGGCATTCATATAGACTTCACTCTTAAAAGGCTCCCTAAGGGTAACAAGGTCTATTTCATCCCTTCACTACAATAGTGTATATGTTCTTTCTTCCATCGTGTATTGCTTTTTTATCCAAATGCCAAGGTTTACCCAACAAAAGGTGACAAATATCCATAGGCATAATATCACATAGAACTTCATCATGATGATTCCGAATTTTAAATTTTACCAAACATTTCTCACTTACTAACAACTTATGATCATCCTAAATCCATTCTATCCGATAAGGCTTAGGGTGTTTCAATCTTTCCAACTGTAATTTATTCAGCATTTCTTCTTAAACAAGATTATCTAAACTTCCACTACCAATAACAACTTTTCAACAATTATCAGATACCTTACACCTAGTCCTAAACAAATTTCTCCTCTGCAAGGGCTCTTCATGTTCTTTGGTATGACACAAATCTCTCCTCATTACCATTAGTTCTCCATCTTCGGGTTTGCTAGCCGATCCAATGGGACTTTCTTCTACCAATGCTGTTATCATAGTGTTATCTGTCTTACATTCAAAATCATGATGTCCTTCTCCTCTGCACTTAAAACAAGTTCCTTTAAACACTTTCTTTTCTTGTCTTCTTCCATCTTTTCAAAAACCCTCATTCTCGTAGCCATCTTATTCTCTCCTCTGGTGGAAATTTTTGCAATCTTTCCAATATGAAATAGCATCTTTACTTACTTCCTTTTCCTTGTTTTGATTTGTATAGGTTGCTCTTCCTCTGAAAAGTATTCCACCTCTAACTCTCTATCTCTGCTCATGTCTTCTGTTCAACTTCTCTTCAGCTTTCAAGGAATATTGGTAAGATTCTTCAACACTCTATAACTTGATCAAATTGAGTTCATCCTGTATAGACATCCATAATCCATTCATATATCTGGAAACTTTCTCAACCTCATCATTGACATGTCTAGATCTGATATTCAATTTGTAGAATGCTTCGGTATACTCCTTCACACTAGATTCCTTCTGCTTCAAGTTCTACAACTTCTAGAACAAATTTACTTGATAATCAACTAGCATGAACTTTGATTTCATCTTAGCAACCATCCAATCCCATGATTTGATCTTCTCTTTACCCCATCTTTGTCTATCAACATGCAAATGCTCCGACCAAAGAGATGCATGACCTTTCAACCGGGTATAGGCATATTTCAGTTTCCTTTCTTCTACGGTATTCTCAAAATTAAAATATTTCTCCATCATGTGGATTAGTGTTCACCCTACTCAAAACCATCAAGAACCTCTCCTCATGTGGATTGATCGCTGATGGATTTGCTACTTGTTCTGTCAATGCTTCTTCTTCATCTTCACTCACATATTCAATATGTCGACCTCTTCTCTAGGCTGTCTCAATGGCTTCCAACCAGGCCGCAATTCCTCGCAACATTTCCATCACAACATGGTGTGCATTCCCATGCAATCCACCATTCCTATTTCCTCTTCATGCCATCTTCATGCCAGTCCTCTGTAGCTATAGGTCAGATCCAAAATCTGCCACCCCACAACAAAATTCTCACGACAATGCAATCTCTAGAACAAAATCTGACTTTGATACAACTTGGTGTAGTCACCAGTTAGGAGGGACCTCAAAGAGATAAATCTAAATAGGGATAGCACTTGGTGCAGTCATCGGCTAGGAGGGACCTCAAAGAGATCAATCTGGATTGGGTGACAAGAGTAAACACAATGGAAACAAGACGATATGATGGAGACAATGTAGAACTGAATGAATTAGATCATGAAAATTGACTACAAATAACCAGTAACATCCAAATTACAAGATTCGGCTCACTGGCCTGCTATATACATGCTCAATTACATAATTGGTAAACTCCAGACATCTAAATCTTAAGATCTATCCTCTATGTTCTATATGACTAAATTATGATGCTTGATTCGATTGATTTATACAATCCAAGGGGAGCACCTAGTTGAGTCAAACTCCCATTTTTGGGTTTTTAATGCTTTTATGTTTGTAAAGTCTTGTGTTGGTTTTTTTTTGTTGTTTTATGTTGTTTTGGATCATGTTTAGTGGTTTTTATCTCATTTTGGGCTCTAGAGATCAAGTTTTGCTTTTTAGGCCTTGAGTTGACAATTTTTCACAAAAATGTGAAAAATTGCCAAAAAGGTCTCCTAATAGCTTCAAGAGAATTGAAACATGTTTGTTTAGTGTTTCTAAGAATGTTTAAGTTGTTTAGGAAAGTTGATAAGGCTAGGTTGTCAAAAATACCTTTGTGAGCAAGAAAAGTTGTCATTTGGCTTAAGAAAGTTGTCAAAATTGTCATTTTCTTGAAAAATGTAATTATTGAAGCCTCTTGTCCATATAAGGGCATGGAAACCAACTAGAGAAACTATATCAGGCCTCCCTTTTCCTTGGAAAGGGTTGGTGATTGTATTTGCAAGAGTAACTTAATAGAAAACAAGTTTTTTTGGCTTAAATGACTGCTTTTTGTTCCTTTTGAAGGGCAGTCCGTACTGTAGTTGTAAAAATCCATACTATACCTTCTTGGAAGTTGACATGTTTATGTGATAAGGCTTCTCATGTAATTGTTTCATTTATTTTTCATTTGCAAGGTGCTTATTCAAAAATATTTGTAAACTGTGTATTTGCTGCCCTGCCAGGGGTTTGGAGTTGTAAAATGTGTCAACTTGGTTGATCCAGGCCTGGAATCCCTCCAATGGATTCTTCCAAGTTGATCCATGTGTATATAATGTACATTCCACTCTTTTTGTGCTAGAAGAATGGTTTGAAGATGCATTTGAGTGTGAACTAGGCAAGTTGGAGCAACTAGGCTAGTCCATGATTAAAACTCAAGATTGTCATCCAAAAGCAATTTGGAATGGACAAATCAATGAGGCAGAGGTATGGGAGTGAGCTCAAGAGTGTTGAAAATCACCTTGGCTTGTTGGATTAATTTGTTGTATCAAACATTCCTATTTTGTAACAAACAACAAGTACACTGTTTTGTATAAGGTTTTTGCAAAATGCTCATTGGGGTGCTTCCAAAAGCATCATCCATGCCTTGTAATGGAAAGGGAAATGTAATATGAGTTCCTTTAATGCTTCTTAGACCTCTTTGAGGTATTTTATCTATACAAATACTTCCTTGTGCAGGTTTAAAGTGATGACAACAGTTGATTGTCAAAAGGCAGTAAAAAGACAGTGACAGAGGCATTGCACTACTTTCCTTCTTGTCTGCCAAGTGTTTGACATTTTCCTTGCAGGGGAAAAGTAGGGGAAGGTTCCTTGAGATGTGGTAGAGGTACTTTACCATGGAGGAGGCTTGAAGAGTGAAGTGAGAGAGACTTTCAAACATTGCTTGCTCCAAACCCTACAAAACCCTCCAATTGTGCCATAAAAAGTGGACAACCTTAAATCTACACTAATAGTGGGATAAACCTCAAAATTCCTTGGGAATACACTCCTAAAAAATCATTCCAAACAAGATTTTTGGTGGAAAGGACCATTGTTGACCAGTGGGAGCAAAATAAGTCCACTTAGGCCTCCATGGGCTAGTAGCCCTACTGCATAACACACAACAAAATGATAGTTTTTGTAGAATGCATGAACCCGATGGGAAAATGGAACTTGGAGGCTTATGAAACATAATGAAAACATTTTAAATAGTCCAGCAAGTGTACCTAGGACCCATAGATAGTGTGCAGCCTCATTTGGGGGTAGTTGAGCCTTATTAATGAATTTGAGCAAGTTGAGGGTTATAGACCTAAAACAAGATTATGAGCATTCAAAGGTGAATAATACCTTACTGCCCCTACATTTCCATGTGGAAGACCCCTAGTACACATTGAAACTGAAGGTTGAAGGCCACAAGAGCCAAGCAAGAGAAAGTGTATTTGGAAGGGTTAAGTGTTTTGAGTAGTTTTGTGCAAGGGCAAGAGTCATCACCAAAAAGGGAGTTTGTTAGGCAAGTCAACCATGGAGGACTTGGCATTACAACAATAGGATAGACTGGATAGTCATATACAAAAGACACTACAAGTCGTTAGTCATTAAATTGATCTTTTTGAGAAACTACCCTTGTGAGTACTTACCTACCGAGCTCCCTATCATAGTGGTATCAGAGCAAACAAAAGATTCAGGGGAAAGACACATTAGGAAAACATGGTGACTAATGCAAAATTGGCCAAGAAGGTTGAGGACCAAGAAGAGGAAAATAGGGCACTCAGAGATAGAGTAGACCAACTAGTAATGAAACTAGATGAAGTAGTAGTCAAAACTGAGGAAGTCTAGGATAATATTGGAGATCAAGGTAAAATGATGGCAATAGAGGATGAAGTCCTCATGCTCGACCCTGTCATTGAGCAAGAACCATTCTTGAAATCCTTGAGAGCTATGAGTGGTAAGACCTTAGGAGTGGCTCTTTTCAGTGGGAAGATGGATCCAGATGCTCTAATAGAATGGATTGAAGGGATAGAAATCCATTTTGAGTGTGATGGAGTGACTCAAGCACAAAAGGTCAAGGTGGCAAAATCAAGGCTGAGAGGGGCAGCCTTAACTTGGTGGAAGTTCATCCAAGAGTAAAGGGTGAAAGTAGGTAAGCAACCACTAGCCACCTGGAAAACAATGGTAGCCAAAATCAAAGAGACCTACCTTCCCGAAGACTATGAGATACAACTTCACAAGAAAAGACAAAACTTGAGACAAAAAGACCTAGATGTCAGTAGCTACACTGAAGAGTTTCATAAACTGTGCATGAGATCCAGAGTAGTAGAGGATGAGAGTATCAAAGTGGCAAGGTATTTGAATGGGTTAAGATGGAACATCCAGGAAGAGATGAGCTTGTTATGCCCACAAACCATACACAAGTGCTATCAATTGGCACTTAAGGTGGAAGAGAAAGGTAGGAGAAAGCAAGAACAAAACAATAGAGGAAGAGGTAGGGGAATAGATGGCTCAGGCCATAGAGACAGTTTTGGGGGAAGAAACATAGATCAACGGTCCTAGGGAGAATCTAAGCTCATTGAAAAAAGTGGGGATTCTAAGAGCAAACCCAACTATAGGGGTAGGGGATCAAGCAACCCGAGTAGGGGTAGATCTAATAGACTAGGGAGAGGGTCCTACTTCTCAACCATGAAATGCTACAACTGCCAAAAGTTAGGCCATCATACCTATAGATGCCCAGAGAAGCCTAGTTCATCCTATGGAGGTGAAAAGAGGGTAAATTATGTTTAGGAAGATGGATGTAGTACCAAAACTTCAACATTGAACCACCTAGCTTCAGAAGATGGTGAGAGTTTGATGATCAAGAGAGTGTTAATGAAGAAGCCACATAGTATAGAGGCCTCACAAAGAAGAGAATTGTTCAGGATCAACTGTAAAATCATGGGAAAGGTGTGTAAGGTGATCATAGATTCAAGATCCACAAATAACATCATATTAGAAGAAGCAGTAAGCAAATTGAAACTACCTAGGATACAACACAAGGATCCATAGAAAGTCACCTAGTTGAATAAGGGACAACACATGTTGGTAAATGAGCAATCCTGGGTAGATTTCCACATTAGGGGATATGTAGATAGAATCCTATGTGACATCCTTCCTATGGATGCTTGCCACCTGCAATTGGGTAGACCATGGCAGTTTGACCGAAAAGCACAACATGATGGGGAAAGAAACTCCTATTCTTTTCAGAAAGATGGAGTAAGCTATCAAATTTAATCCTTCACTGAAGAAGGATAGAGCAGCAATAAGGTGCCTAACATCTTGTTAGTGAATGAGAAAGAGTTCATAAAAACACTAGAAGAAGGTGAAGGACTAGGATTTGCACTCATAGTGAAGCCTAAGGAAGAAAAAGTAGAAAAGAAAGTTGAGATACCATATGAAGTGCAACAAATCCTTGATGACTTCAAACAAACAATTAGTGATGGTACACCTATAGCCTTACCACCTCCTAGAGCCATTAGCCATCAAATTGACTTCATTCCTAGAGCCTCTTTGCCCAATAAGGTAGCCTACAAGATGACCCCTGACCAAAACAAAGAGGTAGCAAGACAAATACAAGAACTCTTAGACCAAGGGCTGATTAGGAAGAGCATCAGTCCTTGTGCAGTACCTACAGTGTTGGCACCTAAGAAGGGTGGAACATGGAGACTCTGTATAGATTCTCGAGCCATAAACAAGATCACCATTAGATACAAATTACCCATACCTAGGATAGAGGACTTGATGGATTGTTTGGGGGGTGCACAATATTTCAGTAAGATTTATTTGAAGAGTGGTTACCATCAGATAAGAATCAAATAGGGGGATGAGTGGAAGACAACTTTCAAAACAAATGAGGGACTCTATGAGTGGCTAGTCATGCCTTTTGGACTCTCTAATACTCCCTGCACATTCATGAGGCTCATGAATGAAGTTTTACATGATTTCATTGGCAAATTTGTTGTAGTGTACTTAGATGATATTCTTATTTTCAGCAAGACTAAGGAAGAGCACTTACAACATTTAGCTAATGTTTTGAAACAATTATCTGATGAATAGCTAACCATTAATCTTGAGAAATGTGATTTTATGAAGCAAGAATTGGTCTATCTTGGTTTTGTTGTATCAGGAGGCAATTTGAAAATGGATCACTCAAAAGTTGCAGCAATAACCAGTTGACCAACTCCTAAGACAACCAGTGATGTCAAAAGCTTGCATGGTTTGGCTCAGTTTTACAGGAAATTCATCAGGGGATTCAGTGATATTTGTGCTCCAATGTTGGAGACCATCAAAGGGGGTGTAAAGGTAAAGTTTCAATTGACATATGAAGAAAATAAGGGGTTTGAATTACTGAAAACTAAAGTAGCTACTCAACTAGTGCTCATTTTGCCTAGTTTTGATAAGCTTTTTACTATTGAATGTGATGCTAGTAATATTGTAGTAGGAGTTGTTTTAAGTCAAGAAAATAGACCAGTTGCATTTTTTAGTGAGAAATTGAATGATGCAAAGAAAAAGTACTCATCCTATGATTTATAACTTTATGCATTAGTACAAGCACTTAGGAAATGGAGACACTGTCTTCTTCCTAAAGAGTTTGTTGTATACAAAGATAATTAGGCACTCAGTTTCTTGAACTCATAGGATAAATTGAATCATAGGCATGTTAAATGGGTAGAATACTTACAAGCTTACACTTTTACTCTTAAGCATAAGAAGGGTTAGTTGAATAAAGTAGCAAATTCTTTGAGTAGAAGGTTGTTAACTATTCATGAGATTCAAGTTCAAAGCATTGGTATTGATAGTTTCAAAGACATATACCCTACTGATAATGATTTTGTTGAATCTTATAAAGTTTGTAAAGATTTTGAGAATAACTTCCATGGTGCATATGTTGATTTCACTTTGTAGGATGGTTTGTTATTCAGGGGTGGACAGTTGTGTGTTCCACAGGGTTCTATGAGAGAGAACCTCATTCAAGAGAAGCACAATGGGTGCTTAAGTGGACATTTTAGTCTCAATAAGACCTTAGAGCTGGTTCAAAGGTTCTATTATCAGCCTAAGATGTAGAGAGACATTAGGAGGTATGTTGAGTAGTGCTTGGTATGTCAGGAGGCCAAAGGTAATTCCTCTAATGCTGGTTTATATCAGCCTCTTCCCATTCCACATAGGCCTTGGGATTGCATTAGTATGGATTTTGTGGTGGGATTACCTAGAACTCAAGCATGATTTGATAGCATTTTTGTAGTGGTTGACAGATTTAGCAAAATGGCTCATTTTATTCCTTGTAAAACAACACATGATGCAAGTCATATTGCTTATTTATTTTTCAAGGAAGTTGTTAGAATACATGGATTGCCTACTAGCATTGTTTGAGATAGGAATGTTAAGTTTCTTGGTCATTTCTGGAAAAATTTGTGGAACAGATTGGGTACTAATCTCTCTTTTGGTTCAGCTTATCATTCACAAATTGATGGCCAAACTGAAGTTATGAATAGGTCTCTTGGAAACATTCTTAGGTGCTTGACAAAGGACTATGGGCAAAGTTGGGATCAACTCATTCATCAAGTAGAATATGCCTACAATGATAGTGTTAACCGGTCTACAGGTAAAAGTCCATTTGAAGTTGTTTATGGTATGCATCCAAGGGGTATAATGGAGTTGAGGGATATCACTAACTTGCAGCATAAGAGTGGGACAATAGATGACATGGCTCACTCCATGAAGGAGGCTCATGAACAAGTGAGACAAGCTCTCCAAGACACCTCTCAAAAAGTCAAGGCAAGAGTGGATGCTACAAAGAGAGATATTTAGTTTACCATAGGTGATTATGTAATGGTTCATTTGAATAAGGCAAGGCTACAAAAGGGAGTTCCAAGCAAGCTTCAAATGAGGAGGATAGGCCCTTGCAAGATCTTGGCTAAGTATGGGTCTAATGCTTATAAAGTTGATTTGACTACTAATGTTTCTTTGTCCCCCATTTTTAATGTTGCAGATCTGATTGCTTTCAAAGGGCAGCCACCTGAGGAGATTCGAATAGTTTCAGATGTTTCTCAATCCCTTTGTGATATATCTCTCCCTTCTCTTTCTTTTCCCCAAGCTGAACAGGCTCTAGACTGCAAAATTCTCAAAAAGACAAGGAATCACACCTACATGGAGCATCTCATCAAGTGGAAGGATCAGCCTATCTCAGAGGCCACTTGTATACCTGAAGATAACTTTCAGAAAGTTGGCATTTCTTCTTCTTTTCTGCCTCTAGGAGTCACATGACTTCTTTGTTTTTGGGGGAGTATGGTGCAGGAGCACCTAGTTGAGTCAAACTCCCATTTTTGGGTTTTTAATGCTTTTATGTTTGTAAAGTCGTGTTAGGTTTTTTTTTTTGTTTTATGTTGTTTTGGATCATGTTTAGTGGTTTTGATCTCATTTTGGGCTCTAGAGATCAAGTTTTGCC
Organism: Cryptomeria japonica; assembly: GCF_030272615.1. NCBI lineage: Eukaryota > Viridiplantae > Streptophyta > Pinopsida > Cupressales > Cupressaceae > Cryptomeria > Cryptomeria japonica. The sequence continues at coordinate 635,910,362 of NC_081414.1, forward strand.
TTTTAGGCCTTGAGTTGACAATTTTTGGTAAAACTATGAAAAATTGCCAGAAAGGTCTCCTAATGGCTTCAAGAGCATTGAAAAATGTTTTTTTAGTGTTTCTAAGCCTTTCTAAGTTGTTTAGGAAAGTTGATAAGGATAGGTTGTCAAAAATGCCTTTGTGAGCAAGAAAAGTTGTCATTTGGCTTAAGAAAGTTGTCAGAATTGTCATTTTCCTGAAAAATGTAATTATTGAAGCCTCTTGTCCATACAAGGGCATGGAAACCAACTGTATAAACTATATAAGGCCTCCCTTTTTCTTGGAAAGGGTTGGTGATTGTATTTTCAAGAGTAACTTAATAGAAACCAAGTTTTTTTGGCTTTTATGACAGTTTTTTGTTCCTTTTGAAGGGCAGTCCGTACTATAGTTGTACAAATCCATACTGTACCTTCTTGGAAGTTGATATGTTTATGTAATAAGGCTTCTCATGTAATTGTTTCATTTATTTTTCATTTGCAAGGTGCTTATTCAAAAATATTTGTAAACTGTGTATTTGCTGCCCTGCCAGGGGTTTGGAGTTGTAAAATGTGTCAACTTGGTTGATCCAGGCCTGGAATCCCTCCAATGGATTCTTCCAAGTTGATCCATGTGTATATAATGTACATTCCACTCTTTTTGTGCCAAAAGAATGGTTTGAAGATGCATTTGAGTGTGAACTAGGCAAGTTGGAGGAACTAGGCTAGTCCATGATTAAAACTAAAGATTGTCATCCAAAAGTAATTTGGAATGGACAAATCAATGAGGCAGAGGTCTAGGTGTGAGGTGAAGAGTGTTGAGCATCACCTTGGCTTGTTGGATTAAATTCTTTGTATCAAACATTCCTATTTTGTAACAAACAATGAGTACACTGTTTTGTATCAGGTGTTTGCAAAATGCTCATTGGGATGCTTCCAAAAGCATCATCCATGCCTTGTAATGGAAAGGGAAATGTAATAGGAGTTACTTTAATTCTTCTTAGACCTCTTTTAGGTAATCTCTCTATACAAATACATCCTTGTGTAGGTTTAAAGTGATGATAGCAGTTGACTATCAAAAGGCAGTAAAAAGACAATGATAGAGGCATTACACTGTTTTCCTTCTTGTCTGCCAAGTGTTTGACATTTTCCTTGCAGGGGAAAAGTAGGGGAAGGTTCCTTGAGATGTGGTAGAGGTCCTTTACCATGGAGGAGGATTGAATAGTGGAGTGAGAGAGACTTTCAAACATTGCTTGCTCCAAACCCTACAGAACCCTCCAATTGTGCCATAAAAAGTGGACAGTCTTAAATCTACACTAACAGTGGGATAAAGTAAAAAATCCTTGAGCATACACTCCTAAAAAATCATTCCAAACAATATTTGTGGTGGAAAAGACCATTGTTGACCGGTGGGAGCAAAATAAGTCCAATTGGGCCTCCACGAGCTAGTAGCCCTACTGCATAACACACAACAAAATGACAGTTTTTGTAGAATGCATGACTCCAATGGGAAAATGGAACTTGGAGGCTTATGAAACATAATGAAAACATTTCAAATAGTCGAACAAGTGTACTTGGGACCCATAGACAATGTGCAGCCTCAATTGGGGGTAGTTGAGCCTTATTAATGAATTTGAGCAAGTTGAGGGTTATAGACCTAAAACAAGATTATGAGCATTGAAAGGTGAATAATACCTTATTATCCTTGTATTTCCATGTGGAAGACCCCTAATACATGATGAAACTGAAGGTTGAAGGCCCCAAGAGCCAAGCAAGAGCAAGTGTAGCTAGAAGAGTTAAGTGTTTTGAGTAGTTTTGTGCATGGGCAAGAGTCATCACCAAAAAGGGAGTTTGTTAGGAAAGTCAACCATGGAGGACTTGGCATTACAACAATAGGATAGACTGGATAGTCATATACAATAGACACTACAAGTCCTTAGTCAATAAATTGTTCTTTTTGAGCAACTAGCCTTGTGAGTACTTACCTACCAAGCTCCCTATCAAAAAGGGATCAAAGGCTGAAGAACAAGATCAAACATGTAAAACCAACAAGTCAACCTCCACCAAAGAGATTCCTTTGAAAAATCAAAAGGATGAAGTGCGAATGAAAGGGAAGGTCAGCCACACACCAAGGAAAATTGGAATCAATGAACTAGTCTTCACAAGCTACAGAAAGGATCTAGTACATTCACCAATGCAAATAGGTCCAAGCGGTTCTGGTGCTAGAAAATTGTCTTGAAATCTAGACTCGATAACTTGTCGAAAAATGATCCAAATGATCTACGGTTTAGGAATAAGGAAGATGATCGTGTCTTCAATAAAAATCTAGCTCCACAAGATCTAGTGAGCCAATGCAAGAAAAATACAAAAATAAATGCTAAAAATGCAAAACAAAAAACAATTTGGAAAGGAAATGTTTTTGGTTGATGCAGGATTGCCAAGAACTGGTGATGCTCCTACATAAAATCCATAGGAGAGTCTGAGGTAGAGTCTAACTCCTCCAAGAATACTCTAATATGATACTGTTCAACATATTTACACGAGATAGAGAAGAATAAAATCAAGAACCCCAAGGACAAGAAGAGGTTGAGTACCTAGTTGCAAAACAACATCTACACCTAAATGAGATCCCTTCATAGACTAGGATTTGTCTCCATTGTAACTCTCCTACCCTAAGAATGGTTCTAGCATAAAGTGGTTTGGAGAGGTCCAAATCCACCAAAATTATCACATAGAAAGTGTGGGAGAAAAGACTAGTATTAGGGTCAACGACTAGTATTAGGGTCAACTTTGATAAAGTGGCTCAGCTTGTCACCAATATATTCATAGGCATTAGTGCGCTAGAAATGGAGAGGGGGTGGGGTAGTTTGGTCCAGGTAAGAGAAAAATCAATAGGATCCATAATGAAGGAGGGTGTCCAAGGGTGAACAGATAGCGCATGTGAACCCCATTTTTAAACATTTTGTGACAAAACAACATCCCTACATTTGTAGTGTCAAAGAAAATAAAATGGAAACATTAATGCAATGATAAATCTCTACCTTAATAGACACCAATGGGTTCTAGTGGTTAGAAATTCAAGAGTGCATTGTTGCAAGAGATGGCCACAAATGATTAAATCTTTGGACAACAAGAACCAACTTCTCAAAATATGAAATGCAATCCAATACCTCGTTACCGAAAACCACCATCAAAATAAAGTGAATAGAGGGAAGTCATTTAGCAGGTCTACTAGAGGAACCTCACGAGGGTTTATAGAGCAATTACATAAAGGATTTTTAAGTAGAGAGTTTACAAAAGGATTTTAAATAGAAGAAGTAGTAGGGTTTTCTAGTGGGGGGCAACTCTACATTTGAAATCTCCACAATGAGTTTGCAAATAAAGATCTATTGACAAGGGAATCAGTACCATGAGAGATTTCACTGCCAATCATTAAGGGTACGATACAAAAATTTTAATTTGGGGGACAGGACATTGAGAAGGAAGCCATAAAGAGGATCTATAATGTGAAACCTTCATATTTATGCCTTGTTAATTACGATAATTCTAACAAATTAAGTATGTAATAACCTCATAATTATGAAAATAAAATATAACTAATAATTAACTATTTAAATATTTCTCATCCATGAGAGTCCAAGGGATATTAAAATTTCTATCAAGAGAGGATATAGTAAGGGTATTGCATACACTTTCAAGTCCTACAAAAGAGCTATGCTCAAGGAGTGTCTAGAGGAAATCTTGGACCTTTAAGAGGTGGGTTTGTACTAAGAGATTCTAAAAGGAATCTAGTAATGCTTTCTTTATTTAATTTAATGGATACCAAATATGAAGCTAAATACTTTATTTTGTTACTACAATTACAACTAGATGGAATATACGAGAGTGAAAGTTCAAAGTCATGTCACACTTTTATTAAGGAAGTAACCAATGTTGATAGAAATTTTTAAGTTGAATCACTGAAAATGCCCTATATGTTTTATATTTTAAAGTGACTGTAAAATAATCAAATATAGTTTATTAATGTATTTTGTGTTTGATTTTTTTGATAAACTAAAAAAAAATAGAATATTTTCTTTTCAAAATTTAAAACTATAAGTTTTTGATGAAATGTTAAAAAAAAAAAGTAAATGGGATGTCATTCTTTATAGTACATTTCATTATTAACAATTATGATTTAAAAACTTAGTGCATGGATTAATATATTTCTATTTTGACCAAATAAATTAATAGATTTAAAAATTTGAATGTACTAAAAACATAAGAATCTTGATAAGAAATCATTTTTTATCTTAACTATTTATCCAAAATATAAAAAAATAATATCATTTTAACATTAAATATCCTCTCTAGTACATTATATATTTAAAAAAATAAAACTAAACGTTAATATTTTTATTGACAAGACAATAAATGTTATGTTTTGGTGTTGATTATCTATTTTAGTAAAAATAAAAAAATCACTAAACAATACTAAAAATATTATTTTTAACTATATTTATATATTGAAATAAAAGTTTTTTATATTTCTAAAAAAAAATTGTATATATGATTAGAAGTTATCAAAATATCATTTTTTAAAAATAATTTTATTTAGTTGATAAATTGCTCCCAAAATGATGCTACATATGTTTTTGGTGAACACTTTTATTTGAAATTATTTTTTCTCATATATACTATAGATAGAATGAATCTAACTAGACCATATGTTTAACTAAATTTTCCATTTAGTTATAAATTATTAAATTCACTTGTGCTAATAAGTTAGCATAGGGAGTGACATAGTTTTCAACTTTCACTTGCAACATTGACTCTATTTTTATCGAATAATATTCCATGGTGGTTTTCCACTCTCAATAAAAAATGTTAGAAATGAAAATACAAATACGCTCATAGAGGCATGACCTCTAGTGTATTCATTACTTTCTATTACTCTATACCATCATCATAGTAGGCCATTTTGTTGGGAAATAAACAAGTTCAATACCAAAGATTGTGAAGAATATCAATCTCTACCTAATATTAATGAAAGGATGAGATTTAAAGTCGGGCCTTGGATTGAAACAACTTGAAAATCTAAAACTCATATGCAAATCTGAAATTTAGTTTCCTTAGTTATCGAAAACCCATGATTAGATCCTTGTTCTTTATGAACCATGTTGAATAAATATATCCTATGTGAACTTAAAAAAAAAAAATTATTGACATCGATATAAGATAGCATCAATAAGACATAAATCAGCAACATAAAATCCACCAAGAACAGAGGAAAAGCTTGTATTAACAACAGTAAGAGTTCTTGCAATACAATCACTTGCATTCTCCTTTTTTCCTCCACCATATCAACACCTATGCACATGTGAACAACCCCCTTATTACTCCCATATATCCTTTGTTCCTACAAAGAAAAATACACCCAACTATTCTACATAATTATACACCCAATATAGGTTTCCGAATTAGAATCTTCATTCCTTACAACCATAACCCTCAGAATGCATCCACAAAACTTAAAAAATACATTTCTTTAGCTTCCAATACCTACCCTACAACATGGACACCTATGTTACAAATTGCATGTAGAAAAGATCAATTATATGCAAAGAAAGATTAAACTAAGGAATGAAAAACATAGAAATAACAACAGTGAGGAGAAATTTTTTAACTTGGTTCACCCAAACTTGGGCTACATCCACCAAACAGAGAGAACAATATTATTATCTATAAAATCAAATCATTTACAATCAACAATCCTTTGCAACTCAATACCACTGCAAAAATGCTACAAAATTCTCTATAGAAAACTCTAACCCTTAGCCATTTTATCAAGACTTATGTAAGTTACAAAAATAGGGTTAGAATGTGTCAGCCAATAGAAAAATAACTCCCAACGCCTTTATAAAATAATTAAAGTCCTTTGGACCCCGCAAGGGGCGTTGCCCCTTGACCCCATCTTGGGTCACTAACCCCAAACCCTTGTTGAGTAATTTGGGGATAAATATTGCCAATAAAAGTAGGGAAAATTTAACTTTTGAGGCTAATTAAGCTCCATATAATAACAACCTATAATTGAAAGATAAATATTAGATTGAATGTAATAAATAAGTGAAACTCAAGAGACACCAATTGCCTCTTCCATGATCCCACTTGGAGATGCTCATTGGTCACTCTTTTTCCACTTTCTTGAGTAATTAAATATCTTATTCTATAAATCCTTAAGTGGGAAAAATAATATTAAATAATTATGTTTACAACCCACTTTAACTATTGCTAGTCTAACCCATCACCCCTTATGAATGTTACAAATAATGGTGAGAATTAAATATTACAATTTTTTTTTTAATATATCCTAAGTACCTTTGGACACATTATAAGGATTTTGAAACCATGCAATATAATTCGCAAGGTAGATGACACCTTAATCCTAACATTCTCCCACTTGATGTATCATTTATTATAAATACATCCATAGGAATCACAAACAAGGGAAAAGAATCCCTTAGCCATCCATGTACCATTTGAATCTTCACTATTATCTCATATTCCAACAAGATACCTACAAATTCAATAATGATAATCATCATCAATAGAAATAATTCCTCACATCATCCAATATGCCACATATGGAAGTTGTAATGGTGAAAAAGGTGAATGATGGACAGATCAAGAGGAAAGGTTTTCTTCCCTCTGAGGAGAGATGAAAGTTTCACTATGAATTTCCCTTCAAACACTTTATCCACATTACATTTAAAGGGAGGGGAAATTCACTAGACCCAATCTCTTAGGGAAGAGATTGAATACTAAATGAATTGATAATGGGATAAAAATGACAAGTGAAACCCTCTTTTAGAATGGAAAATGATTGAATTATGTGTTGTAAAACTAAGTATAAAAGTATCAAAGAACTGATTATAACTCAAGATAGAAGCATCAAATGAAGCTATGCACCTGGATCTGGCTATAATATGTCAAGACAAAGCTGCCCTGCAAATTTGAGGAAAAGTTGTTGGGACCATGCTGAAAGTGTCCACAGTCCTCAAAAAAATCCACAAAATGAAAAGGGTTTTTTCGCCTCTGTAAATGGAGTCTCAATTTGCAAACATAGTTGCGTAGCTGCAACCTACAAAAAAAAAAGAGAGGAAAATGGGTTGGGATTGGGGGTTTGCCTTCAGGTCAAACCTTAGTTTTGGAATTAACCAAATGATGAAAGAAAGTACTTGCAAGTAAATTTAAATGAAAGACTGAAATGTAAGTCACCTCATGGGAGGTTGTAGATAAAATGTAGGTAGATTTTCTTTTATTGAATTGAATGTTGAAAGGGATCTCCTCTTCAATGGTTGAATCCTTGACTTGAATGAAACACCTAGCCTTGAAGGGAGACTTGAGAATGCTCAATGCTGGAAAGGAATGCTTGAATGCTCTTGAACTTATGTCCACCTTATCACTTATCCAAATTCTCACTTATGCAAATGGGAAGGACTATTGCATCCCTGCACTAAGTGTATTGATCGTGTAATTATAAGAAACCTTTCTATAAATGGTTGTGTTGTCATGTGCTCTTGAACTAGAAGCTTGGTTCTGATTGTGCTTAACAAATGGATCCTTATAGATGATGTGAGCCTAATTTGTAGATCCTTTGTTGGCATCAACTATGACATCCCCTTAGTCTATAAGATCTTGAATGAGGTGGTTTTGCTTATAACAACTAGATGTATTGTGACCTTTTGATCAATGGTACTCACAAAATTCATTATAATTCTACCATGCTGGTTTGAATGGACTTGGTTCATATTGCCATACCTCAAGAAATTTTATTGCATTGGTTTGCACAAGCTTCTTCAATGCAGATTCAATTGGCTCTCCCAATGGTGTGAATTTTTTTTTTTGTGCATTGGTAGTTGGAGGTTTGAAGATGTTAGATTGCATTGCATTTGTTTTGGTAGTTGTTGCATTGTTGACTTGTAATTGATTCTCATTCAGTGGAAGAGAATTTGTTGGTCCTTGCAACGATACTGCTAGTTGAGCTCTATTTACCACACGAGCATCTACCACTCCATCATTTGTCACGTCCTTATTTTTGGACCAAAATTTAGGTTTGTCTACACTTGTTGTGTTGGTTGTACCACCGTCCTTGTTGTTTTTAAGGATGCCTTGCTCTAGAAATCCTTTCTTACATTTTTACCCTTTTTCAGTGATCTCCTTGAAAATTCTCAAACATTGCATTTGTAAAGGATATTTTACTTGAGGTATGAGATTTTCATTGAAAATATCTACTTTCTCTGTTTCTGGTATATGACTTGGATATTGATGATATAGAGATCTCCACCTTTGTAAAAATGTAGCAAAGGTCTCACTTTCCTTTTGCTTTGTGGAATACAAGTCTATAAGGGTTACTGGGTTATCAACATTGTGAGAGAAGTTTGTAATAAACAACTCTCCTAGCTTTCCCCAAAAAGCAATTTGTGGTGGCATATGTGAAAACCGCTCTAATGTAGATCCTCCAGGACTCTTGGGAAAGAGTCATAAAAGGCATGTCTCCTCATGTGCTATTTCAATGCATGATGTGAAAAATTCTCTGCTATGATCTCTTGGATCATCCTTTCCTCTATATTTGACAAAACTTTGGTGTTTCAAAATGAGGAGGAAAGGGTGGAATGTATAAGGACCTATCAAAAGGATAAGGTCTAAGATCCTCCATGGTGTAACTCTTTTTATCTTTGATTGATTGCATTGTTACCATCTGCTTTTGTAGATTCTCTACTTGCTGGGCCAAGATCTCTATTTAGGTCAATAGTGTACTGACCCTATAGGTACTTATCACAAAAGGACTAGTGTTTGAATATCTTCGATCTTGTTGGAATGTTGACTGGCCATGCAATTGTGTGCCTTGAATTCCAAGTGGTGTGAAATATGCAAATTGTGCAATGACATTTGGTTGACTTGAGCAATTGATCCTTGTTGATCTTTGTTTCACATTTTGACCACTGTAGGTAGATCACATGGCAATTGATGTTGTAGGTTGAGATGTACTTGTAGAAATGGTAGTATGAGATATTGTTGTTGCAGCTTGGGTCAAAGCATTCAACATGCTTGACATTTTTCAAGATGTAACACTTGGTTTAGTTTGAGATGTGACACTAGTGTTTGAAGATGTAGTCATTGATTGAGCCGAACCATTTGTAGTGTGGGTTGCTACTGCTTGAGTTTGTGCCATACTAGGTGCTTGAGTTACATTTTGTGTCAATGTTACTCCTAGCGGCAAGATTGCCGAAATGTCAACACCTAGTGGCAACTTGGCCCTGTTTTGAACTAAAAGTGTGAGATATCAATCTCTATCATTATTTATGAGTGCATTTAAAATCATGAGAAGTGTCGGATCTTGTTGGACTACCTCCAATTCCTCTTGTATTATATGTTGAATTTCATCTATGGAAGGCATCCTCTTGGTGTTTGTTGGTAACATTGCAAGTCTTCTAGCTTGTGGTTGTTGAAATGTGGATAGATCCATATTCCAAGTGGGATTGACCAAGGGGTTGTTGTTCAGATCCATCTTATCTTTTTGCGATCCTGTTAATGGCATCAATGTATCTCCAAAGTGATCTTGACTTTCTATGACTCGCTATGACTCTCTAAAATGCAAATGGTAGACTAAGATGAATGTAGGACATATGCAAAGAGTAGCTATGTATGAAAAAAATGATGACACTCTAATGATGACTCCGATGAGGAATTGGGCTATCTACCATGAGTTTTTCAGGAAATTATCAAAATTCTTCTTGTTCTCTTTGTTCCTTGATTTATTTTTCTATTTTTACATTAAGGCAGAGAGATTTTCAAATTTCATCATCTATAACAGCTTTGACTTCCTCATATTAGGGAAGATCTATTTTCACTTCCCAAGCAAGATTATACAAACCATCAATTATTTCTAATTGATCATTGTTTGGACAAAGGTAGGGTTGTTCAAATGGGAAATCACCATCGCCTTTTAAACCCATGCAAAAGATATGCTCTTAAGACTTCTATTGAGTGATGAATTGAAATGCAAACTATGCAAGGATTAACCTTGAAACTAAGATGGTAGATGTGGATTCTAATGCACCCTATTGTGATATGCATGACCAAAGTGGGTCCTAAGATTAACTTAGATGATGATAATGCAATGACTAAACATGCACAATTTTGGTAAAGATTGAAGCTATTTCTATATGAAGTAAGGACTTGTGCAAGGATTTTGTGGAATATGAGGTCACTAAAGAAACTATGTATGGACTATGTGCCTAGGACCTAAGATCACAAAAGATATTGTCTCACAATAAAATGGTTAGTGCATGATTAATATTCAATAAAACCAAAAACCATTTAAATGAGATGTCAAGAAAGATTAAACAGGAACACCATGAAAACAAGACAACATAAATGGAATATACTCATGAAGCTCCCATTGCAAGTAACTCTTCCTTGTCCTCCTCGCCTCCATGAACTTTGCTAGCTCCAAATGTTGATTGATGGAGAGTTGGAGATAGATGGAGTGAATGTGGATTGCTCTCCCTATTATCAACAAGATAGGTTGGATCAATATTTGGATTGGATTGTGATAGATAGATGAGGATTTGGATTAGAAAAGGATGAGAGAAGAAATAGGAAGCATGGCAATGCATGAGAAGTAGCTAATATGTGAGGAGAATAGGCTCCAATTTATAGATTGGAGAAGGCCAATGGAGGGCCAAGAGTGATTTGATCATGAAGGGTTGAGATTGATTTTAGATAGAAGGAATGGATCAAGGGTGCCTTGGGAAAATAAATACAAATATAAAATTCCTTGGGAAAAGGGGGGGAGAAATTTGAATTTCAAATATGAGGAATTAAAAATTCCAAAATAAGGATGCATTGAGGGATTCAAAGAAATTTGAATTTCTTTGAGATGCTCAATGTTGATGTGACATGAGTGGGAAATAAAAATAGGAGAATAACAATAGGCATGATTATGAGAGATTCAAGAAGGATTAATTAGGTTGAGTGGGATTAGGAAAAGTGATTTGTAGGAATCACGTGACTAGGTTAATTAATTATAATTAATTAACTGAGTGAGTTTAGAGGAAATAATTATTGGAGGGGACTTTAGAAGAATAGGGGAATAATTAATTTATTTGATAAATTAATTTTTAGCCAATAGTGATAGAATTAATTAAACTAGATTTTATTAACATTGAGAAGAATAAGGATAACACAATTAAATCATTAATTATGTTGATAGGCTTAAATTAATTAAATATTGATTTAATTAATTTTAGGTGTCTACAAATATAATATTCTCCATTTATTTGAATGTGACAATGTTTGCTTTTGATTTTGATGTTTATGTTGATACTTGGAGTTTTCTTTGAATTTTGAGATTCTTGTTGATGTTTTTTGACAAAACTTGGTTGATATTCCACTTTGTAATGTTTGATCATGTAGCAAAGACACAACAAAATAGAAAGAAAAACCAATCTAACATAAAGATAGTACTGTCAAAGGATTTTTTCAAACCCCAATGAGTGTTGGAATATTTTTCAAGACCCTATTTCGTTTACGATAAACTTTGATCATTTCGATCATACAATAGTTAGATTCTACTAAGGTCAAAAGGTAAAGAATAGTACCACAACCCACATCTTTATACTCCATCGGACAAATAGCCTTGTCACACCTTAAGGTGCACCCGATTTTTTGCCTTTGTCTAGAAATTAAACCAAATAGGATTGCCCCTCAATTGGCTCGTTATCCTAGGAGATATATGGTGAGTGCCTTGGGGGCAAATTCTTTCGCACCCTTGCACTATGATACTATATGTGTCTGGTTACTAACTCGGATTGGCCTCTAATTTTATAAAGATATTAATCAAGGTTTCCTTCCAGTGGTCATAATTAGCAGTGTTTTCTACTCCATTAAGGAGGCCTCCCAATTTGTAGACGTTACACTCTACAAATTTTCTTTTACCATATAGGCATTGGGGGAGGAATGACGTTGTTATGACAATATGTAACACTCATTTCTTACAATTTTCATTGCAAACACATTTATTTATAGTGGCTAGGATTACTTGGCATTAGTTGTTGCCACTTAGATTGTTCCCTCTCACTCGGCCTTATGGGCTACTTGGGAGGCAGGTCTGCTAAGAGTTTTATCCTATTGCAAAAATTGACAAAAAGCATGAAAGGTGGGTCTGAATTTTTTGTCACCTAGTTAAGGGGAGAGCATATTCCTATCACCTTGAAAACACAAAAATCAAGAGAGTTCCTTTTATCCTTTCATTACAAAATTTCCTAATCTATTTGGAGGTGTTTCTCCAACAAGAATGATGTTCATTTTAACCACAAAGCAATGATGAGATAAATGAAAGTATATTTTTGTTATTCTTTTTAAAGAGCACCAAAGTAAGTGTGTGCTAATCTAGGTCCAACTATCCCTACAAAAATTCATGAAAATGTTAGCACATTATGGGCTCACAAGCCTACTTTTTTTTCTTTTGGTTACAAAATCTGGCTTCACTATCTATTAAAATAAAACATTATGATAGTAGAGAATCAAGCAAAGATAGTACAATGATCTTCCTTTAGCCTCTGACAAATGAGAACTACAATTAGAACAAGTGCGAACTATCATCTAAACAATTATGAATTATTGCATAGACAATTGTGAATTACTGCCCACACAAATGAGAATAAATGTCTGAGCAAATGTGAATCTCCCTTTGCACAAATACAAATTAAGACACATAAATAAAAGATAGAAGATAGAGTTAATCAATTATGACATGAGTTGAATCCATTATCATATTTTCCCTGATCTCAATGTCATCAAACACGTTGAATCTGTTCAGGTACTTGTGCACATTTTGATAATATTGGGATAGGGCGGCCAGTTCTTCAAGATATTGAAATCTCTTTTCTTCTCTTATCCACCATCCATGTGCTCTTCTTTGTCTTTTATGTTATTTCCTCTTTCTGGAACCTAAAATTTTGAAGCTCAATCTTCCTGCCATAGGGCTAGACACATCTTATGCATGAAAATATTTTTTTTCAAAATTGAAAGATTTTTATGGGTTGCCAGCACAAATGAATGAAAAGCAAGAACGACACTTAAAATTGAAATTTTGAGTTGTCCCTGCAAATGCGAATTGATGTCAGCACAAATGTGAACCACTGTTAGGACAAATGCACTCTGTTGTGAAAAAATACAAATTACTGCATATACAAATGCGTAGCATTTTTCCTGTATCCGTACAAAATCTGCAAAATCAAAGAAAAGGACATTAGAAGGTTAGTTCACGTCAGGTTCACCATTGTTTCTTAGGGGTAAAGTTAGTCATAAATAAAATAATCAGATTATAAGAGTGAATCACAACTCTAATCTAATTAAAAATACTCCTAAATGACAATCGAATAATGTAAAATGAATTGAATTGAAATGAATTCTAATTTAAGACTCCCTTAATCGATTTGACAAATCTTCCATTTCTCTTCTCTAAATTGTAGATGTAGGATGGCTCTCAGGTGTTGCACTGAAATTCCTACATAAGATAGACAATTTCTTTGAAGATTATAATTCCGTGATTCTAGATTGAATGAAGAAAATGATCTTGTATTTATAGATTTTTTAGACAGATTGGGTGAGAAATTGAACTGAAGTTTTGATTGATAGTTCATTGATTTCGATTGATTGGTTAAGTGAATCGATTGATCTGTTAACATGATAGATTGATCTGTTAACTCATTTGATTGATTAGTGGACTAAATAGATTAGCTAGTTGACTAGATTGATTGAAGAGAAGACTAAATTGATTGATTAGTTAGAAAAGGTGATTCAGAGCGAAAAGGGGATATTGGAGAGTTAACTAATTTGATCCATCAGTTAAGATTTTAAACATGTGTTGTAGGAGATTGATTTGAAATTCATTTTCATTTTGATTTGAATTTGAATTTAGATTTTCAAATCCTGAAATGCACGAGATTAACTAAAATTCATTGAGATTCAGATTTGGTGAAATGTGAATGAAATTAGATGGAAATATTTGAAATTCAAATTTTGGGATTTGGAGAATGAATTAATTAATGAATAAGTTAAATAAAAAATTTTAATCTCATTGGAAATGAGATTAATTAAATAATAAATATTATTTAACTAAGGAAATTAATCATAATTAATTAAATAATTAATATTTAATTTTAATTTGAGAAAAGGGTTAAATGATTAATTGATTAAAGGATATAAATTGCATGATTAGTAATATGGAAGGGTGGTGATTGAGTTAATTCAAAAGAATAATTATCTTAACTAAATAATTAAAGAATTACTTAATTAAGTAGGACGAATAATTAGTGTGCGATCTATGAGACATGTTTAGGTGTCTACAATGCTTGTTGAAACTGATAAATGCATGTAATTATTGTTTTGTGGCTTTTCAGGTTGAGTATCTATTGTAAAGTATGACCACTTTGGGCTTCCTTCACACCTTATTTAAACTTTTGTAATTATGACCTACTCATTAAAACACATAGCTCCCCAAGTACCTAAGAACAGTGGGAGAATGTCCTAGCTTTTTTGCCAAGTAGGTAAAAACATTTCTATTTCATGGTCAATAGATTCATATAAAAAAATAAAATAAATAAAAAGTCCAAGGGGTTGAGCTTAATTGGTTAAAACACTAGGTTCTCATTGTGGAGACCCAAGTTCAATTCCCAATAGGGACATCTAAAATGAATTATAAGTTGTATAATCAAACATAATAATAATAATTCAAAATACTGTGGCTTTGGTCAAATACCGATTAAAAAAAAAAAAAAACTTGTTAAAAATGAATATTATTCTATTTGTAAAATATTGTAAATTAAATTGAAGTATATTGTATGCACATATCAAATTACACTCTCTAACCTTTCAACTTCTATATAATTTTCTATCGACATAACCCTTACACCTTATTTCAATGCAAGTGCTAGTAAATAAAATAATTCTAAATTAATATCTTACAACATTTATTGGTAGATTTAATATATCTAAACTAATCATTTAAACATTTTATTATCATGTCGAGAGGCATCTACAATGACATCAAAATGTCCGTAAACAAAAAATCCATCTTTGAAACAATTTGACATGCAAATGACAGGTAAATGCATGAAATATGTCATGTTTTAGATTTTGTGGAGGTGTTATTTTATTACTCCAAATAAAATAGGACCCTCCCCACTTGTCTTCAGCTAGATTCACAGCTTCTTGCATTCAACTTTTTGCATGCAGGACTTCAATAGATTTGCATTCTTGGTGTTTTAGTATTTTAGAAGAAACTTTATTTTTGATGAATAGGCCTTCTCTATTATGTATAAATATTAAAGTATATATTCACAAAAAAAGGCTGGGGGATACAAGATCACCCTGTGAAAGTCACACAACAAGATGCCGGAGTCAATAAACAAAACTATTCATCAAAAAAATTCCTCAAGGAGCCAAAGCAAAGGCAGTCGAGGGAGGAGGATCTTGATCATCTTTCTTGCCCCATACATCAGCGGGGTCAGGAGTTGGATCTGGCACGGATCACCCATCTTCAGGTTATTTGTCTTCTTCTCCTTCCTCCCACTTGGGAAGCGAAATCACCAGAGCCAGGCGGGGAAACTTAGAGGTGGTGGTAGTAGGCCACCCAAAGCCATCACCAGCAGCAGAAGCCAAAGTGATAGGAGTAGCAGAAGGCCACCCTGAGGCAGAGCTACGATGCGAAGGAGAAGAGGAGTGGCGCCTCAACGCATTATCTCTCAGGTAAAAGTACAAAGCTATGTCACACTTTTATAAAGGAAATGACCAATGCTGATTCAAATTTTTAAATTAAATCAATAGAAAGTAAAATATATGTTTTGAATTTTGAAATGATGTAAACTAATCAAATTTATATAATTATGTCTATTTTAAGTTTGTAATTTTAACAAAAATTTAAAATATTATTTGAATATAGTTTTTAATAAAGTAAACACTATAATTTAGTTGCTGAAAAAATGCTGAAATTGAAGTTATACAAGCCACCACACTTTATTTAGTAAAATTTACTTTTTTTCCTTGAATTTTTTTTTGTATATTGATAACTTGAAACTTTAGTGCATCAATATATTGTTTACCATTTTATATAAATGTATATTTTTTGTTAAATTTGAAAAGTTGCATGTGCTAAAATATAACTGTTTCCAATTCCCACCACCTTTTTTCTTAATTATTTATCCAAATCATAAAATAATTATATCATCTTGACATAGATTCTTTTCTCTACTGCATCATATTTGTTTCAATTTTTTTTAATAATTTTTTGTATTTTTCCTTGACAAGATAATCAACCTTATATTTTAGTGTTGATGACCTACTTTCAATAAAAATAAAATATAAAACATAAAAACTATTTAAAATCTTAAAAGATATATATTTTGAAAAATTCACTTATAGATCTATAAAAGGGTATTTTTACATTTCAAAAAAAATATTATTTATAAAAGTAGGAGTTGTTGTAACATCGAGTTTATTTTTTTTTTGTAATTAGACCAAAAGTAGTATAAAATATATATTTAGTAGACACTTCCACTTGGAAAAGTTGTGGCCCATATATAACTTAGCTATAATGAATCTATATAGACCATATGTTTGATGAAAATTAATTTTTAGTTAGAATTACTTAAATTCACTTGTGCTGATAAGTTAGCCTAAAACGTGAAACAACTTTGTGCTTTTACCCTCTCCCACCAGAGAAGCGACGAGGAGCCTGGGACCATGGGGTCTGAGAGCGTCGGGCGGAGGAACTGCGACCATGGTGGTGGCCACAGGGCAGAGTGCGGTTGACGGAGAGAATCCGACAACACTCTAGCAACCGCACAAGGGGTGTTGCCCCAGTACTGGAGGAGCTCTTGTAAGTGGCCCACCTCAAGAGACACTTTGTCAGCGTGTACCTGAATCAACATTAATACATTATTACAAATGCAATCTTTAGCATAAAGTGAGACATTAATATCCAAAGAGATGTGAGTAAAAAGAACTGCATTTCTATCCTTCCAAAGAGTAAATAGGATCTCCATTCTGGAAGCATGCCATATCTGGGAAAAATTGAAGGGGATTCTAAGTGAATTGCCCAGAAGAGCCATATGCCAAGAAAAGGGCTCAGGCCGAAAAGGCCGAAAGAAATCATGGATCCATCTCCAGTATTGTTGAGCTCTTCTAAAAAACCAAAAAATATGCATAAAAGTTACTAGGTGACAACAAAAAGGGCACCAGGGATTAGGAACCCTCAGATGCTTAAGTCTAGAACCCAAATTCAGCCCTTGAAAAAACACACACCAAGCAAAGTGTGCAATCTTGGGTTCAGTTGTGACATATGAGACAACAAGAAACCTTTCAGGAATTCTGAGAAGACTGCAAGTGCCACTGCTGGTTGAGAATATGGACCATAGACAAATGGGGAGCCAACCAGAGATAACCCATTTTGGGTTTGTAGCTGGTGAAAGGAGTCCAAGGATACCACTTGTAATCTTTCCACCAAGGTTTGATAGACTGAATGCCAAGCTTATATAACAAATGTGAGGGTAAGGCCGAAACCAGAAGGTCATAAGTTGGTCGATCTGGTCGAGACATACGAAACTGGACTTGGAGGTCATCCCATGACCGGAGACGAATAGAAGCTCTGGAAAACAGATCCTTAGGTGTTCGAATGCCACGTTTGTGAAAATGCAGAGCACTAACACCTTGGATTTTGGCCAACGGAAACCCTTGCACCTGAAAAAGAGGTGACTACCAGAGGTTGGGTTGATTCATGGAGATCACATCACGAAAAACCATCACCCACCCATCGAAGCCAAGGCTTGATACCTTCCCAAGCATGCCAAGTGCTTTTAACAACAAAAGTACCCTGGATCTGAACAAGGTCTTTCATAATGAGTAGGGTTTGAAAACCAATCCCCTTCCAAGTTGGCCTAATGGTAGGAAATCCTGAAGAAATGCAATGCCGAAGAAGGATTTTCCAAGCCTCGCCACTAGATAAGGCTCTGATTATCCATTTAGCACATAATGCAAACACTTGTTTCTAGGTAGAAATAAGACCGAGCACTTTGGACTCCTTGGGAAGACAACAATACTCCCAAGCGACTATGTGGAAACCTTGATGGTCAGACCCAAAGGCCCAAAGAAACGACCGCAAAAGTCTTTCCAACTTCATGTAAGAGGCCTTAGAAGGAGCGCAACATGAAGAGTAATAGACATGGGTGACAGCCAGAACCTTCAAACAAATTTGAAATTTACCAGCCAAAGAGAGAGGCTTGGTAATCCAATGGGTCAACTTTTTCTCAATCCTGGCTAAAACAACATTCCAAAGATCCACTGGAGAAGCTTGAAAGGAAAAAGGAATGCCCAGAAAGTGAAAATTTTTGCCATGATGAAGCCATTTCCAGTCATATTGAAGAGCGGGGCAGGAAGAAAAGACCGCCTATAACATTGCATCTTGTGCCACTGAATGATCGAGCTAGAAGTCAAGCAAAAGGTGTCCAAACATTGAAGAGCGGCCTATATATTATCTTCTTCCTCAATGAGAGTGAGGAAGGAGTCATCCCCAAAACGGCTATTGACAAGTTGAGAAGGTGACTCAGGTAGGGAGATACCACGGACATGCCCAACAGAGATAGTATTAGCAAGGAAGTATCCAAACCCCTCCACCACAAGAACATATAAAGCAGGAGCTAGAGGACATCCCTAGTGAATGGATCTAAAAGGGCCAAAAGCATTAGACTGACGACCATTAATGGTGATATAGGCCGAGGCATCCCCGAATAACATCTGGATAGACTGAATGAATCTGGGGCTGAAGCCAAGAGCTTTGAGCATAGTTAAAATAAATGGCCACTCAATGCGATCATACACCTTAGTGAAGTCAATCTTAAGGAAGAAATCCCGTTGCTTGGAGCATCTAACCCAATCCATCCCTTCTCAAACAAAAATAATATCATCTAGAATAAACCTGGATTTAATAAATCTAGTATGCTCCGGATGAACAATCACAAGCAGGAGATGATGAATCTTGAGAGCCAAGGCTTTGGAAATGATCTATACGAGAAATTGAGCAAGGTAATAGGCCTCCAATTGCAAATGTCCTCTAGGTCCCTAGCCTTAGGGATAAATTTGATGTTACCTCAGTTAAGCATCGCTCCCAGGGATTGGGTGTGAAAAGCTTCAAGGTAGACCTTATGAAGGTTAGGACCAACACAAGGCCAAAGGGCTTTTAGAAATCGTAGGGGAAACCATCACACCCAGGGGCTTTATCATTTGCCATAGAAAAACGGCTTCCTTGAGATCATCAATGGTCAATAAGAGATCACAAAAGGTCTGTTGAGACTCGGAAAGTCATTTGGGAACAACAGCTAAGCAATCTTGCAAAGCTTGGGCTCTGGCCGGAGAGTCTCCCTGCGCTGTGAACACCTTCTCATAATGACGGACAAAAGCTTGCAGAATATCAGACAACTCGGTGAGAACAAAATGCCCTTCTTTGATTTTCTTAATCCCTATAGAGGTATGATGGGCACGCAAAGCCAGGAAAAAATATTTGGAGGCCCTATCGCCCACCTTAAGCCAATGTAACCTGGCTTTGATTTGAGCTCCTCTGGCAGAATAGCTATCTGCAACTTGTTTCTAATGATGGAGCTGGGCTAATTGAAGTTGCAAGTTATAATCAAAAGGATTCAAGGGCAGAGCTTCTATAGCAGCACAAAGATCTTTGGTCGTCACGTCATACGACCGCCTATGGTACATGGCAAGTTGTCTACCATAAATGTGCAGAAACCTCGCAGAGTGGGTAATGGCGTCATTCCACCACGCAATCGAACCAATGTGATGATGAGGCCTTGGTTCTAAATATCTCTCTACTATTATAAGATATCTCTCGACATATTTTACATATATTTTTAAAATATAGATATACTAGTTATTAGATATTGAAAAAGAAAAGAATATCATGAAACATTTTATTATTAGACGTTGAAAAGGAAAAGAAGTCAATAAAAATAAATGAATATCTATTCTAATTATTTTAAAATGATTATCATATTGAAAAATAATACAAATGAAGCTGAGCTGTTAGGCATTTAATGGATTTGCCGAATCTTTTGTTGTCATTGCATGCAAGTTGGAAGATAATATGTTATCTTAAGCCAAGGTGTATTATTAACATGTTCTGTCACGCACACAACTTGGTGTGAGGCCGACAAAACTTCATTATTTATCCCGCCATCACCCGCACACGCTTTCTTACACACAGACTCCTCTCTTTTAAATTTGGAGATCTAGTAGTGCAAATTTGGTGTGGATAAGACTGAGCTTTGTATAAAATAGAATTTTAATATTTTAATATCTAATCATTACTTGACTACCACTTTTGATCATATCTCCACCAAGTGTTGATTACTTCTCCGTGTCTGTTCCACAGTAATCCAATCTCCATATAAAGGAGAGTCGTGGTGTCGTTAAAATACCGTGTATTGATTGAATAGAAAAACAATGGGCCGACGTCCCTGCTGTGATAAAATGCAAGTAAGGAAAGGTTACTGGACTCCTCAAGAGGATACAATACTTGTTGATTTTATTCACAAAAATGGCCACGACAATTGGCGTACGCTCCCTAAGAAAGCAGGTTATAAAACACCACGTATATATTTTTCATATGTTTTCTCATTCGATGCTTTTCTTTTCGTAGAAACTGACAATCGTTCTTTCATGGCGGTTGCAGGACTTTTGAGATGCGGCAAAAGCTGTCGTCTGCGGTGGAGTAATTACCTTAACCCAGACATCAAACGTGGAAATTTCACTTGTGAAGAAAAGGAGGCCATTATTAAACTTCACCAAGTTTTTGGCAACAGGTTTGTATGATATAGTTTGCTACTTGGAGAATAGTCTTGAGGCCTATTAAATTATGCTACTGTATTTCTGTTTATCACGCAGGTGGTCTGCAATTGCCTCACGGTTGCCTGGAAGAACAGACAACGAGATAAAGAACGTGTGGAACACTTATTTCAACAAGGGTCGTCTCCGAATAGAAATCGAATCTGTTGCGCCACACAATTTGGGTACAACAATTCCATGTCAAAATAAGGCTTTGATTAATTCTCCAACCACACTCTGTAACTTGCCCTATACACACAATCTGTCAAGTGACAGTGAGAGTATCGCTGAGGATTCTGCTTCAACCTCAGAAATATGGGTTCAGTCCAAGTTTATTATAAACTCCTCTGTTGGGTGTGATCAAGATCAATCAACTGTTAGAGATGATGCTGATCAGCTCGAGGATTTGCTAACAGTTAAAACATTTATCTTGGAAAACCAGAATGGTGAATATGAAGGTACAAATCCGGAGGCGCTGTGGAATAGGATGTCGGAGGGGGATGATTACTGGTTGAACATTTTGAGTCAAGCCGGGACATCGCCTTCGTTATAGCAGGTCACTCCGCTTTGTTATTATTTTTCGGACCAACGAAGATTCCCTCTCGACCTGTTTCGTTCACAATGTGTAAAGTGAATGTGAAAGTGTAGATATTGTCGTGAATACTAGCAATGGTTCAATGGGCATGCTGGTTTTTTCTTTGTATAATCTTGTTTGCCAAATTGAATTTTTTATGTATTTTAATACTTAAATAGTATTTGTTGAGAATTCTACTTTTAATTGTTGAATAATTTTAAGATAAAATTTTAAAATTATAGTGATCTCTTAAAGGGTTCTAATAGAAAGAAAACAAGGAAAACATAACAAAACAACAAACTGTGATGAAATGCTTGAACAACCCATCAAGGTGTATAATAGGTAGAAAATAGGAGATCAGATCACAAAAAGGTAGAGAACAAAGAGACACTAGAAAGATAATATAAGCTATTTCTTTCTTAAAACCAAAAAAGACATTATTTTTATAAGAATGTAAAATCATATGATAGCTAACATCTTTCCTTTAAGAGGATTTCTTATACAAACAATTTTTTTAAACTATGTGCTTATAGTAGGATCCCATGAAATAACAACCTAATCATTTACAAGAACATCCAACTTTGTCACTTATTGGGAAACCATACAAGACTTTAGAAAGAGGCATAGATGGAAGAAGAAGTGAGAATCAATGGTTTGACATACAGTCAATCATAAGAAAACAATGTAAAAATGAAAAATCAAGTAGAATGATATCAAGAAGAAAGTTTGAAGTTGAGAAATCAATAGGAGTGGTAGTTACACTTAGGGAGCCAAGAAATGTATCATAAATTTTTTAAACAAATTAGGGGGGCCTCAATCATCCAGTCACATAGATTAACAATCATCCACTAGTAAGTAGGAAACAAGTCAAAACATTTTTTTTTTAATAGAAATCTTAAAATAGATGACCAATTTTGAAATTATTATTGCAATGAAAGGTGACCATTTTATAATCCAAATGTTTCTTCCAAACATAATCTTCCAATTTCAACCAAATCTCAATAGTAAGTCCATGAGAGAAATCTACCTTAACTTATATAAAAGAAAAGGTAGGTGGAGAGTTAGAAACATGATATTTGAAGAAATGAAATAAACATTAATGTTGAGTTGATATTATTAGTGAGACTCAAACCAAATCAATAGTCCAAATAAAGGTTCGGGAAATGAACCCAAACATGTATCTACAAGTAGAATTTAATTAAAGTTTTAAATAAGTGATGCAAGATTAAGCTAGATGAGATTTTTCATAAATCCATGAACTTACTCAATGATAAAATCATAATCATTCTTTCTAGAATAAAGTAAAAAATAAAATTCATTTAATATAAGGGCACAAACTATACACCCTTGCATGTGGAGGCGCTGGATAAAAAGATAGAGGATACAGTGGGACCATGCAAGAGAACCAAGGCTAATCTGAAGAAGAAAACTTCTAATCAGGACATTCAACAACTGAAGAAGATTGCATTAAATATGACTCAACTAGAAATAGAGGTCGTTGAGACCTTTAAGAACTTGTATTAGTTTCTGTCCTTTTGTTGTCTCTTCCCTATCTTTTGGTTTTGTGCTGGTTTTTTGTTGTATTTGGGCTGCAATGAATTGTTTATCTATATGCAACTTTTTGATGTGGTTCTCTATTTAAGGGTTTCGGGTCCCTTCAAAACCTATTCATTCTGTAATAAAAAATTCTATACCCTTGCAAATTTTATTTCCCTATTTGTATGATCTGTGAATTTGTTAGTGTGAAAAATGTCCTTATACATCTATTTAAAATTTATCTATTGATTAGAATTATAAATCTATTCACAATAATTTAAGTCCACCTAGCAATTTAGTTCTTTCACTTCATAAACACATGAAACATGCTCATCTCTTGTAGAGTTGGTTAGTGTTTCTATTCCACCTTCCCACTCTCTCCTTATCCTACATATATAATAAGAGATCATTGTACATTCACAAATGTTCTGATAGTTTCTTAGATATTTTTCTTGTTCTCAATGCTTTTGTGGAAGTTCTTAAATTTTACAATCACAACATGATGCTCTAATATGATATTAAAATATTGAATTTCAATTTCCTTCTTATTTGTTGGTGAATCTAACATTATGTCCTATCAATAAAGTTTCATGGGCCCAAACAAAAATTGTCATTCTGTTTGAATGATCCTAGAAATAAAAACTACCTTTCATTTCATAAAAAAATGGCAACTTTGAAATTTTCCAAATTTGTAACTGGCCCTACGGTGTACTATAAGAGATATATTCAAATATATACCATACAAATTTTTTTTTAAATATTAACCAAAGATGCAAATAGCCCTATGCCCATTTTCTCTTCTCAAGTTGAAATTTGGGTAAGTGCACAAAGTTGTGGTACCAAAAATGTGCCACTTTTTATCTTTTTATAAAAACAAGTCATCGGCATGAAAAGGTCATAGAAACCTTTGGGTTGTATTGGCAAATCCAACCCAAAGGGCTGGTATTCTCCAATGCAACCCATTTGGTGAGCGCCAATTATGGCGCTCACCAAATTCAAATTTTTGAATTTTTACATTCAGGGCACACTAAATTTGAAGCTCACCACCAAATTTGGCATGCGCTAAATATTCTGCATTGTCAAATTTGTGAATGTGCATTATTAATTTTTGCATTTTTCCAATTTAGGCACAAGTTATACCCACCCCAGAAGCAAAATATATACATGAAATATAACATTTAAGTATAAGTCACATTTCAATATGTCTTTTTCCTTTCTTATACATTAAGCTATATTTCATGTATATATTGGCAGTATGTTATAATGTACATTCTAGTTTTTAGAGGATCATATTAAATTTTAGATAGTCAAATTCAATAATCAACATGTCAAATTTTAGTAATCAACATGCTCCTATTAGCATTCTTTAGATTTGTATCTCACTCTCTTTATCTTCCCCAAACTCTAGACCTATCTCTCTCCCTTTCTTTTCTCTCTCACTTCTCTCTCCCCTCTCTAGGTTATATCCCACCCTCTCTACCTTTCATTCCTTCCTTACCCCTATTTCTATCCTTGTCTCTCTCTCTCTCTTCTTCTCTCTCACTCTCTTATAGCTTCTCTCCCTTGCCTCTCCATTCTCTTGTTCACTACCTATCCTTTCTATCCTCTCTCCCCATATCTAGGGCTCTCCCCCCTTCCCTATATTATTACCCACCTCTCTCTTTGTCTCGCTCTAGGTTTCTCACCCATCTAATTATCTACCCTCTAGTTCTCTCCCTTCCCCTTACCCCTATCCATCTCTCTCTCCAAACCTATCTATCTCCTTATTCTCTAGGTCTCTCAATCCCTCCATGTCTACCTCTCCATCCATCCCCCCATACTCATCTCTTTGTTCTTCTATCTTTTCTCTTCTCCCTCCCTCCCCTCTCTAAGTCTCTCCCTTCCTTTCATCTCCTCTCCCTCTCTATCTCCCTTGCCCGCTCTCTTGTCTTCTCTCTTGCTCTCTTAT
Source organism: Cryptomeria japonica (assembly GCF_030272615.1). Lineage (NCBI taxonomy): Eukaryota > Viridiplantae > Streptophyta > Pinopsida > Cupressales > Cupressaceae > Cryptomeria > Cryptomeria japonica. The sequence continues at coordinate 635,935,348 of NC_081414.1, forward strand.
TCTCTATCCCGATTGTCTATGTCGTCACCTCTCCATCCTAGCCCTTCTCCCCTCTATAGGTTTCTCCATCCCACCCTTTCTCCCCACTCTAGGTTTCTCCCTCCCTTCCTCTCCACCTATCTACCTCTACATATAGTTCCTTTTACCAACCTATCTTTATCCCCCTCTATCTATCTCACTCCTCTCTCACCATATAGGTCTATCACCTATCTATATGTCCCCTCTATAGTTCTCTCACTCCCTCTCTACCTCTCTCTCCCTCCCCCTTAATCTTATCCCTTTATGAACTCCCTCCTCCTCTTTTCCTCCCCTAACCTCTTTATGTCCTCCTTCCATAGGTCTCTCACTCCCTCCATGTCGACCTCTCCATCCATCCCCTCTTACTCGTCTCTTTTTTCTTTTATCTCTCCTGTTCTATCACCCTCCCTTTCTTCCCCTCTCCCTTGCTATCTCCCCATCCATACATACTCCCATATATATCTCGCTCCCCCACTTTTTTATTCTCTCTTCCTCTTATATTGTCTCACTCTACATTCTATGTCATCAACTCTCTCTCCCCTCTCTAGGTTTCTCACTTCCTTCCTCTCCACCTATCTACATGTACATCATATCTCAATACTCACCTCTCTCTATCCCCATCTATCTATCTTAATCATCTCTCTTGTCATCTAGCTCTCTCATCTCTCTTTCCCCATATAGTTCTCTCACCTATCCATTTGTCCCCCCTCTAGTTCTCTCCCTCTCTCTTCCCTTCTATCTCACCCCCCCTTTACCCCTATTTATTTTTTAACTCTCTCCCTCTCTTCTTTGTCTCCCCCCACCTCTCTATATTCTCTTTCTCTAGGTAATTCAATCCATCCATGTCTACCTCTCCCCTAATCCCCTCATACTCTTTTCTCTTTATTCTTTCATCTCTCCCCTTATCCCTCCCTCCCATTTCTAGTTCTCTCCTTCCTATCATCTTTACCTCTCTACCTCTCTCTACCTATACCATTATAAACATCACTCCCCCCATATCTGTCACTCTATCTATCCCCTAAGTCTATTTCCCTCTCTCCTTGAGCTATAAGACTTATATCTCTTCCCTCTCTAGTTCTTTACCTCCCTCTCTACCTCTGTCCTTAACTCCTTACCTCTCTTTCTCATTTTGAAAACTTCTTCCTCTCCCTCGCATTTATATCTATCCCCTCTCTAGGTATCCCAATCACTCCCTATATACCACTCTCTCCTTCCCTCCTTATTCCTCAATTTATCTTTGTTATTATCTCTCATTTTCTCTCTCTCTCCCCTCTCTTTGTCATTAACTCTCCCTCTCTTGTATATGCTTTAGGAAATACAGAGTATGATATACGGTTGAGGATATAGAGTTTAGGGTTGAGGGTATTGGTATGGAGTTTGGTGTACAAGATTGATGGTATTGTCCATATTGATACTTTCCTCTCTATCTCTCTTCTCTATCACCTCTCTCCCATCTCTAGGTTTATTCATCACCCTCTATCTCCCCCTTCCTTATTAGCCTCACATATATCTCCATCCCCTAATCTCTCTTATACTCTCTCTATTTCCTCTCCATCCTACCCTCTCTCTCTCTCTCCTTCTCTACCCTTTCTAGGTTTCACCACTTAGAAAGGAGAATTCACTAAGTCAATTTTCAATTGGAGGACTTTACATTCAAAAGAGGGGATGAATCTACTAGATCCAATCCTAAATGAAACAAGGATTGAATACTAAGTAAGCGGAAATAGTGAGCTACATACTCAAGATTTTTTCGTGCACTTAGATCTAAGAAGTTTGAGATGATTCAGAGATGCTCTCTGAAATTTGCCAAAAGTTGTAGGGACCATGTGTCCAGACCAAGTCACCCCCCTCTTGGTCCTCCAAACTTTTCGTGTGTTGAAAACAGTTTTTCCCTATCTATAAATAAAGCTTAATTCCATAATTACAACCACACACCTACTTCATACACATAGAAAGATGAAGAAAGGGGTTTGGAATAGGGGTTTTCCTATGTCAAACCCTGGTTTAGTATTAGCCTCGAATGAAATACTGCAAATGCTTGAAATGGCATTAACATATGCAATCACAAGAACATGACAAAACATATGTTGTATGAAATGGCATGAACTTGACAAAACCCTAACATGAACATGGATTCTTAGATGTAATCCACTATGTTGTATGAAATGGCATGAACATAACAAAAACCTAACACACACATGCTTGCAAATGAATGATGTAATTATGCTCCAATGGATGGATGAAGAATATGCATCCTTCAAGAATGCTTGATGATGAATGCTTGAATGCTTGATTGTAGTTTCCTTGCCTTCTCCACTTTGTCATGCTATGCTCAAATGAGAGGGGAAACCTCCTTATATACTTCCCTGTTATCAGTTGTTTAATTTTATGACAAAGGACGACATGGGGAAGTAATTTCCTGTTCATATTTGAGATAGGGCCTCAAGGCCAAAATAGGTCCTAATTAGGGAGGACTAGGGCGAGGTGCCCTAGTCTTGGTGGGGACCAAGGAGTGGCACCTTGGTCCTACCCTAATTTAGGCCAGGTGCAAGGGGCTATGCAAGTTACAAGATGTAAATATGAAACTTGGTTGCATAGGGGAGGCATAAATACGTCTCGATCAAGCATGGGGATGAGACTGATAAGGTGAGGGCCCCAAATGCAGTCAAAATTGCAAGGGGTACAATTTGAGGATGCTACAATTAGCCTCGACTTTAGTGGGAGTATGATCTTACACAAATAATCATGATAAAGTAGAAGAAGAGAGATGAGGAATGCGGAGCAAAATCACATGGAGTATAAGATATCACAAATTTTTAGGAACTAGGCCCCCAATATTAGGATCTTAACTCACTCAAACATATGTAAGGGCACACAAAACAAGACAAAACCAAAAATAAAAAGACAAAAAAACAAACAAAGGAAAACACACATATGCACACAAGACCCAAAGACCAAAAACAAGACCTCAAGTCAACTAGCCGAAGAGACCTCGATATCAAAATGTCTTAACAACTAATATCATTCTTGAAAATGCCATCTCTCAAACACAAATGATCACATAAAAGATAAAATAAAGCATCATCCATGAAATATCAATACAAAAACTATTACTTAATGAGACGAAGAAAAGAGAGCATGAATACTCACTAGATGTGTTTATCCAAGTGATCCATGATAAGAATTATGAGAGAGGGCATGGACTACTCACCCCTAGATTTTTTTATCTAGGAGATCCATGGGGAGAAAAGGACATGGAAAACTCACCCCTAGATGTTTTTATCTAGGTGATCCATGTGGGGAGGAGAATAAGAATAGTCTAGCTATTTTAAGCTAGTTCCAGCCATCCTCATCTGTGTGTGCAAGTGATGTCTGGTTTCAAGTGTATAACACCCCGTGTGATTCAACCTGTTTAAGGCATGTAATGTAAATGCTCATGCCAAGGGGCAATTGTGTGTGTGAAAATGTGTAAATACCAAGTGGAAGATACATGCATAGTTTCGAGGACATCCCATTTAAGACTTTGTTGTTTTCGGTGATGTATGACCCCGTCTAAGACATATATCAAATGCTATGTCTAGTTTCGACTGTGAAGCATCTCGCTCTAAGATTTTTTACTGTGTTTTGAGAATGAACACCCTATTCAAGACATGTAAAAATGATATGCAAGAGCTATAGTACAATATAATACAAAGGGAGAAATATGGGTGCCCCCACTTAAGATGTCAACATAGTTTTATGTTGATGTCTTAAGGAAGCTAGAAACAAGGATACCTTACCTTCAACACCAAGGAGATATCCTTTAGTAAACAATATCATAAACCCTAAGCTAGAGAGGGTGTACTCTTTAAGAAAGGATAATATAATTGAAAAAGATATATCTTGAAACAAGAGTAAAGAGGATCTTTGGAGAAGAAGAGATCTTTTCTCAAAAGACATCTACCTCCAAGAGGAGCTATCTTGAACAAACATAACATCTTCTACCAAAAGAAGGAAGAAGAACAAGAATTCAAACCTTCCTCCTATTGTAGGTGAAAGGGATTCTCGACGAAGGATGACACACTTTTGACCCAATGTAAAAGGGGTAATTTTATGGTAGATGTATATTGCCAGGTGAAGAAAAGGTTGCAGCCAAGGGCTTACACCTCTTGTAGAAGAGAGAATCCTTGAGGCAACAATAACTTCACACAAGGAATGACACAAAATCATGAACAAATACCACTCCACAAAGGAAAAGTAGATCCCTAGAGAGGAGAGAGAGAGGAGGAAAAATCAATCATTGCCCCCCAAGTGTAAGGATAATGAGAAGAATTACACAATCTTCTAAGAATAGATTAGGCATAAGGAAATGCATAATATACTCACATGAATGAATTTTCAAGGCAATAAAAGATTAGTTTATGTAAAATGCATCTCAAAAGAAGTGGTAATCTTCAAAGAGAGAGAGAGAGAGAGAGAGAGAGAGAGAGAGAGAGAGAGAGAGAGAGAGAGAGAGATCACATATTCCCCTAAGGAGGGATTAATCATAAGAGACATACCATTGCAAGAAAGGATATCAACACATGAAAAATGCAGCCCCTAAAGGGATTAATGATACATTAGATAGAAAGAAAGAGGTAGAATAAACCGTCCTTTCCTCCAAAGCAAGAGGACAAAGAGGAAAATTACACATCTTCTTAAGAGAGGTTATTCATAAGAGACAATATGTTTCAATCATAGAATAGTTCCTAACCAAGGGACAAACATGTGATCGCATGAAGGATAATTCTATGTAAGAAAGGACGTCTAGTGATGAATAACACTATGCAATAGAAGAGGTAATTTTCAAAGAGAAAGAAAGAGGACAGAGAAGGCTTACAAAATCTCTCAAGGGAGAGATCATTCATAACAAATGCATCATTTCAAGCAAGGAATAGGTCCCATCCAAGGAACAAATATATGCCCTCGCATGAAGGTTAATTCCATGCAAGGAAGAAAATTAATCTATGAAAAATGCAATCACAAATAAAATAGAGAAACTCGAGAGAAATAAGGGAAATCATGTTGCTACCTCAAGATATTTGATGTTGAAGAAGCACCACCTCTATTGACAAGGAGCCCCCAATTAAGTTAACTTTTTGTATCATAGGGTGAGGAGAAACTTGAGGTGAGAGGAGTGCTGAGGTGCTACCTCTACACAAAGAAAGATATCAAGATCTGTTGAAAGACATATACAGGCATGATCGTATTGTTCTTGAACAAATTCCTTAAATGCCTTACACTTTCCAAGAGAATGAGAATAACAATTATGAAAAAGACAATGTAGATCACCTTTCTTATGCTTATAAATGTTGATGCGCTGCTAAATGGACAAGGTTAGCAAGTGACAAACAACACAAGACACAATGAAATTGTTAGTGTTAGTCAATCAAAAACTAATCTAAACAGGCATATCAAAAGAGATGCTAAAATCATGCTAATATATCTAACAAATGAAATAAAGATAATAAGGCATCTCCAAATGCCTCTTAGCATGTTCTTAGCTCCTTCTCCCTTGTTCCTCTCCTCTCCAAGTTCCAAAATAGTGTAGCTCTCAGCAGCTTTTTGCACTATGGATGCTTATGGAGGATTGAGATTTGGGTATTTTGCTCCAAATGTAAAATGAAAAGCTAAAATATTAGATTCTATTAAAATGATTGATTTTAGCCAAAATAACAAGATATTAGTTTTGCTATGCTAAATTCTCTCTAAAATGCCTATAGGTTAAATGCATACCAATTTTTCAGGATCTGGATTATGAAGAAATGGGCTCTATTTATAAGGAAATGGAGCAATGGATGGTTGAGATTGAGCAATCTCAACAAGGGTCAGGATTGGATGATTTCAAATCCATGTGAGGGCTTTCAACCCAATCCCAGGATGACAAGTGTCAATGTGAGATAGGTTGAGAGGAGAGGGAATAAGCATTAAATGCTTGATATGACCTTGGGAGTTAAAGTCAAGGTTAGTTGAATGAATAAACACTTTATTCAAAGAATAAAGCTTTTATCCAATGGATAAACTCTTGTGAAAATGTAAAAAGGGATAAACATGGTCAAAGCAATAAATGTTTGGGGAGACAAGTTTGAAATAACCATAAATGGTTATGTAAGAGCCATAAATGGTCATGTAAGAGCCATCAATGGTTTTGGAAGACTTTGGGGTTAATTTGTTGAACACACAAAACATTAAATGCTTTTCAAAGACTTTTGAAGTCTTTGAAAAGTGACTTCATTTTGCTTAGGAATGTGACAATAATTAGGGGATGGATTAGGCTAATTAGGAAAGGGTTAGAAGAATCTAGAAGGGGATTTAGGAATGCAATTGGATTTGGTGGGTGAGGGAAAATAGGATTTTAATAAAAATTCATTTATTTCCATAAATGTGTGCAAGTTGCATTTGTAGGAAAATGCAAGTGGGGGGGGGGATAATGATTTAAATAAATGCTTAATTATTTAAAAGAGGAATAGGGGGATTTTAATTAAATAAATAGATTTTATTTATTTAATTGATTGTGAATTTGGTTTAATGAATTAATTAAAATAAATTGAATAATTTATTTAATTAATAGGAGAATGTTTGGAGATGAATTAATTAAATATTAATTTAATTAACTGATGGCTAGTGGATTTTTAATCAAATAAATAGCGAATATTCATTTAATTAAATTGGACAGATTTATGTGACTACATTTGCCCCTCTTTGAGATGGTGCGATTTATCGCGTCGTTTCAAAGAAAGAGAAATAGGTGTTAAGAAATGCCCCATAAAATATTTAATTTAATGGGTGGTATGCCCCCTTGAGAGATGGGCGAAAAAAATTTGAAAAAATCGGACGATCTCTCGAAAAAGAATGAAAATTGGCAGGGTGTTAGAAGAGAAGAAGTGAGTAATACGGGTCAAAAATAGAAGAAATCGGGGGAAAAATGGAGAAATGGGGGGCTTGGGAAGTTTATGGGGACCACGGTGGTGAGCGGGAGGGAGTTATGGTGACGGTGAAGGGTATAAATGGGGTGAAAGGGATGGAAACAGGATCATTTGTGACCGTGACTAGTGTGAAACCAGAGCTTTGATAGTGACATTTGGAGGAGCGAGCAGTAGTCAGGATGCTAGTACCAATTACAGAGCACAGATTTGAGCGAGTCCGACAGTTCCAGCAGCCAGATGACTACGGACCAGCGGTACGTAAATTGGAATTTTGAATTTTTATGCATTTGTGATAGGCTTTTTGCTAAGTCCAAGTTGAGTCGGAGTAGAGCAATAGTGCTGAAACTATGTTTTTGGTGCTATTGCCCAATTAATTAGCGCTACCGTGCCATAATGGCACTATTGGTTTATTGTTTGAGTGCTTGTGAAATGTTTTAGCACTATTGTATGTATGTTTAGGTGCTATTGATTAATAAGCGCTATTGAGGGCTACTGGAGAGGGTGGTATAGGTGAGGCTGCTATGGATACCGGGGAGGGAGCCACGAGAGATCTTCAAGATCACATGATAGCACATTTGCAGACTCCGGTAGAGGATTTGGAGGCAGAGGTGGCGGCTAGGGATGTGCAGCTATTTGCACGGGAGTCAGAGCTGGCTGTAGTGCTGCAGGAGAGGGATAGTGTAGTGGAGAGATTAGCAGAGCTATAGGAGAGAGTCCGGGTTGGAGTAGGAACACAGGGGCCTACGGGGGAGGTGATGAGGGAGATGCAACGAGCACAGGCAGAGATAGACTACTGGTGGGGTTTATATGAGTAGGTGGTGCCAGCTAGTCAGTGAGCTCTTAGCTATTCATGGATGCGGCAAGCCAGATCAGAGCGATCACAGAGGGTGCAGAGCAGTGGGGGTGTGATGGGTCCTCTATGGAGGGAGAGATCAGGGGATGCAGGAGTGAGTGGGGGTTCGATGAGGCCTCCACAGAGAGATGGATCAGGTGGTGCGGGTACCAGTGGGGGAGCAGGTGGCGATAGTGGTACAACATTTGGCTAGAGTGGCATTTGAGAGAGCATTTTTGCATATATGTATTGTATCATTGTTTATTATTTGGACTGTATCTTGGATGGCTCTTGGTAGCCGATTTTGTAGACTTCATTGTACTCTGATATATGAGATGATATATATGAGGAGATCCTATATTTTGATGATATGCAGTTGATATGTATGGATGTTTATGCAAGATGATGCGTTATTGCTTAGATGGATATGTGTACATGTATGCATTTGATGAGATGTTTCTTATATGCATGTTTTTATGATGATTTATGATGTGGGATACTGACATATGAACACAGGTTTATATATGTATGATTTGTTTGTTTTTTGATGTAATGCTTTATGTATGTAATGTCATGATGATGATGTATGCTTATGATAATTTATGAACAAGATTTTGGTGTTTCCTATTGCAATATAATGATGAGATAATTTATGTGATGATGTTAATGCAATGGTTGAATGAATGATGTTTATGTATGGATATGCATCTAGATATTTTTAGATGAATGTAATATGGATAAACAAAATGTAAAGTACAAATGTTTATATGATGATGCCTAAATGAATGCATATGTAAAATGGATATATATATATATATATATATATATAATGGTATATATATATATATATATATATAATGGTATGAACCAATGTGTTTTGGAAACAAATGAATTTATGATTCTAAATGTGTAAATATGATTAAGTAAAAATGATAATATGATGATATTACAACTGATGGTTTTAATAACTGCACCTTAATGCAATTAAAAAGAGGATAATGAATGCAATGTGAATGAATCCTAAAATGAGCATAATAAGATACTTTAATAATGGATGAATGAATGCACCTTTTCACTAATGAATGTATGCAATGATAAATGATAAATAATGATGAAATGATGATGGATAATTGACACTAAATGAATGCCTAGTAAATGATTTAAAACAATCAAAGACAATTTGATCCCACGAATGAATCTAATTATTTATGATTTATGCAATGATGCCAATGATTAATGAAAACTAATGTCAAAAGTGAACTATATGCAATATTAAGTAAAAAATGACATGAATGGACTTAATGCAAGATGCACCTAAATGCGACGATGATATGACCATGAGGAATGCAAGGTTTTTAAGACTTTGCATGATGCATTGATGATGTATCAGAGTACTCGGTCGTGATTGTATCCAAGACTAGCTTTAAATGGTTATATGTTGCATATAAATCATACATATGAATGGATGGATGGGTGATATGCAACGGAATGCAATACATAAATAGATGAGATGAAATGATGATCCATAGTGCTCTATTTTCATCATTGAGCTTTAAAATGTTGGAAGAGAATACAAGCATCTTGACATAATGATTCAAGATGACCTGAGTATTCCTTACATGGATTTTATATAGCAAGTTAATACAAACAACTTGATATAAGGGTCAAGTCGACCAGAGTATTGCTTGTAGAATAGACAAGGATTATCTCCGTTCATGCATGACTTGGATCGTCCTCCTTGATCTTAGGTTGATCATATCCTGAGACAAGTGCATACCATACTAAGAGATAAAAACCTTTATCCAAATTGGATGAGGGGGAAGGAACCAAAGGAAGAGCAATGTTCCTGCAAACAAATAGTATATACATAAAGAATAAAGAAATAAGGATCCTTGGTAATGGTTCATGCCCATACGGTTGAGGTATATGCTGTAGTCAGCAAGCTGTAATGATCTATGACTACATTTGGCATAAGATCACGTAGCTTGGTGAACTTCCCACGTAGACAACATTAGTACATGCCCCAGAACTTCATCGGAAATAATGCACAGACGATACAAAATAAGGCTAATAAGATCCTAATACAGATAAACGAATTAATTACTCACAAATCAACCAAGTATTTGATAGCTTAACATAATTTTCTTGTCAAAGAAAATGTCACTTTTGTCTTTGTTTTGGTAAGGAAGGATGCATCCTTGCTAAAGACAGTTTTGATTTGTTGATGTTGATTGTGTGGGTTGATTGATAAGTGGTCATCATGTGAGTATTTTGTCAATGTTTTGTTTTTGTATCTATTCGGATGAGTATGTACAAGGTGTTGCCATGTTTTTGTGTGATTTTCAATGGTTTTTCGATGTTTTTGGATTTTGTGAAATAGTTTTGAATGTTTTTGGTATTTTGTGAGACGTTTTTGAATGTTTTTGGTATTTTGTGAGATGTTTTTGAATGTTTTTGGATTTTGTGAAACAGTTTTGAATGTTTTACCTAATGAATCACCAGTAATGTAGAATCCACTTCCATCATCTAGATTTTAAGGGTATTGCCCCCAAGTGTAGACATGACTATGACAGAGTGGGATGCAAGACGCATGAAGTACTATCTCTTTATTGCAGATCAAATAACAAGCCATGGTTTGGATGGATGGATGAGTGTATGTATGAATGTGATCACAATGAGCTGGAAAGATAATGGAGCCATAGCCTTTACAAATGGTGCCTGTTTGCCAGGTTTCCACCATCGCACTTACCCAAGGTGCCACTGGAGTGTTTGTTCACCATTTGGATGCATGATTTTTCTTTACTTTTTTGATGTTTTTATATTTCTTCAGGACATTTTTCTAAATGTTTTTGGTATTTTCTGGTATGCAGGGGAGCCTGATGCTCTGTACAGCTTAGGTATAAAACCATTTGAGGTGCATGCTGTTGATTGGATCTACGAGCGGTTCTCCTTCTGATGTAGCCAACTGATATGCCCCGGACTCGAATACAGCAATGACAACATATGGGCCCAGCCAGTTTGATTCAAACTTGCCCTGATGTTCTCTGTTTGGTTGATTGCAAGGATTCTCTCATAGAACAAGATCACCTACCTCAAATGTATGAGGTCTAACTTGGTGATTGTAGCTTCTGCTCATGCGCTGCTGATAGGCTTTGAGATGGTTGTATGTAGCTTGTCGCTTCTCATCAAGTAATTCTAAGTCTTGGAGGCATGAGACTCTGTATGCTTTATCATCTATTAGATTATGCAAGGAAACCCATAGTGATGGTATCTCGACCTCAATAGGTAAGATAGCTTCAGTGCTATAGACCAATGAGTAGGGAGTTGCGCCTGTAGGGGTTCGAATGCTAGTTCGATATGCCCATAGTGTTGGATTCAATTGAACATGCCAATCACGGCCAACATCATTGACTATCTTCTTGAGGATTCTTAATATGTTTTTATTTGATGCTTCGGCCTGACCATTGCCTTGTGGGTAATAGGGGGTGGAAAAGTGGTGTTGGATGTGAAATTTCTCACAAAGTTCATGGACATCTTGATTTTTGAAAGGAAGATCATTATCTATGATGATGGACATGGGTACACCATACCGGTAGATGATATAGTTGAGGATGAATGAGGCGATCTACTTGCTAGTGACTTGGGTAAGTGGAATAGCTTTGATCCACTTTGTGAAATATTCGGTGGCGGTAATAATGAATTTATGGCCATTGGATGAAGATGGATGAATCTTACCCACAAGGTCAAGGCCCCTTTGACAAAAAGGCCATGGTGTGGTGATTGGTTGCAGTTCCTGTGCCGGTGCATGTATCATGTTGCCATGAACTTGACATTTTTTACATTTTCTGACAAAGTTGTAGGAATCTTTTTCCATAGATGGCCAATAGAATCCATTGCGCAGGAGTTTCTTGGCTAGTGATGGACCACTTGAGTGAGTCCCGCAAATTCCTTCATGGACTTCTTCCAAAGTCTTTGTTATCTCACCTTGTTCTAGACATCGAAGGAGAGTACCATCAAGACTGCGGCGATATAGGGTTTCAGTAATAATGGTATATCGAGCAGTTTGGCGAATGAAGGTTTTATGTTGGTTATTTGATTGGTTGGGAGGAAGGGTGTGATCGCGGAGATAGGTGTAGAACTCACCATACCATGGGGATTCAAAACTGACAGGGCAACATATTATTTCGGATTCGAGGATATCATAAGTGGGAATCCAAAGCTGTTTGACCAAGAACTTGTAGCATGTTGAATTTTGTGGAAGATCTAGGAGAGATACGATGGTAGCCATAGCGTCAGCAACTTGATTCTGATCTCTTGGTATCTGCTCAAAAGTGATAGTAGTAAATGATGTCTTTAGATTGTCCACCATTTGCTTATACGGCATGAGTTTATCATCCTTAGTCTGATATTCATCAGTTGCTTGTTGAATGACCCATTGGGAGTTGCGATATATTTGTAGTTCTTGTAATTTCCATTGTACAGCTAGCCTAAGTCCTATGATCAAGGCCTCATACTCTGCTATGTTGTTGGTGCATGGAAATGTGAGCCTATAAGACTTCGGGATGCTATCACCTTAAGGTGTGATAAATAGAATGCTTGCCCCCAAGCCATGCCTAGTGTATGAACCATCAAAGTATAGTTTCCATGGTTGTGTTGTTGTGATCATGAATATCTCTTCATCTAGAAAATTGGAAATGAGAGGATGATCGCCTATGAGGGGTGCATCGCCCAATTGATCTGCAATAACTTGACCTTTGAAAGCTTTACGGTCTATGTACTCGATGTCAAATTCACTCAGAATCATCACCCATTTGGCCAAGCGGTCTGTCAGTGCTACTTTGTGAAGTAAATACTTGAGTGGATCAATCTTTGTAATGAGTTGCACCTTGTGTGTTAACAGATAGTGCCTCAGTTTAGTGGCTACTAAGATTACTGCTAAGCAAGCTCGCTCAATAGGTGTGTAATTGAGTTCATAGCCTACTAGTGTGCGAGAGATGTAGTAAATAACACATTCTTTTCCTTCCGCATTATGTTGTGCCAGTAGTACACCCAATGTTGTACTTGTTGTTGAGATATATAGTAACAACGGTCTACTTGGATTTGGTGGGATCAGCAATGGTGGATTCATGAGATAGTCTTTAAGTGTTTGAAATGCTTGCTGGCATTGGGCATCCCATTGAAAGCGGATGTTCTTGTGTAGCAGGTGTGTGAATGGGTGACACTTATCAGCCAATTGTGCAATGAATCTTCGAATGGATTGAAGTCGCCCTTGTAATGTCCTTAGCTGACTGATATTCTTTGGTGGTGGCATGTCCATGATTGCTTTTACCTTTGCTGGGTCGACCTCAATACCTTTTCTTGAGACAATGTATCCTAGAAGCTTCCTGGAGGTTACTCCAAAGACACATTTCTTTGGGTTGAGTCGAACATGGTATTGTTCCAGTCTATCAAAGATTTTATCTAAGACATGGAGATGCCCTTCTCTGGTGAGTGATTTTTCTAGTAAGTCATCCACATAATCTTCCATCATAGTATGCATCATGTCATGGAAGATGGTGGTCATTGCTCTTTGATAGGTCGCTCCTGCATTCTTGAGACCAAAAGGCATTACATTCCAGCAATATGTGCCCCATGGATAGGTGAAGGCTGTTTTATGTTGATCTTCTGGTGCGATCTTTATCTGATTGTATCCTGAAAAGCCATCCATGAGTGAAAGCATGGCATGTTCTACTGTCAGATCCACTATGATGTCGATATTTGGTAGGGGGAAGTCATCCTTAGGACAGGCTTTATTCAGATCTCTGAAGTTAGTACAAATGCGAATGCCCCCTTTTGGTATGCCGACAGGCACAATATTGGAGATCCATTCTACATAATCAATTGGTATAATGAAACCAACATCTAGGAGTTTCTTGAGTTCTATTTTGACTAGTACTACAATCTAAGGATGCATCTTGCGAAGCTTCTGCTTGACAGGTTTGGCTCCTTCTGCGACGGTGAGGTGATGCATGACTAAATTAGGATCAAGCCTAGGCATGTCTGCATATGACCATGCAAAGTTGATCAGATGTTGTTGAAAGAACTCTATAAATTTAGGTTGTTCATCTAGAGTGAGAAGAGATGCTAGATGTATGAGATGAGAATCGTTGATCGTTCCTGGTGTGTACTAGCAGGGAGAATGTCAAACCCTTCATCCGTAGGCGCCTTAGAGAGGTTTTCACCGTTGGATACGCTCTTTCTTTTTACTTTTGTTGGATCAAACAGTGCCACAGTGTGGTTTTCACTAGAAGATCCATGTTTTATTGTTATATTTTTGCAGCTGAAAGGTTTGGCATCTGCCCCAAAGTATGCTGCGCTATTAAGTTCAATGGCAAATCCAGCTTTGCGATCCCTACTTGGTAGGTTATCCCTTAATTCCAAAAAGTCAATGATGGCCTCATCGTTTTGGAAGAAGTCAAGACATGGGGGATTTGGTTGGTTCCATTCGATGAGTTCAGGGTGGATAATGGGCATTACTTCATCGATTAGGTTAAGTGCGTTAGATGTATTAGTGAGGGTTAAGACGTTATGGTGAAGGTCGTTGATGGTACTCTCCCTGTCAGAATCGGGCGTAGGATGAGACGTAGGGTCTGCGGAAGATGTTTCTAGTTCAGGAACCCAAGAAGTCTTTATCTGTGCTTCTCCATAAACAAGGATGTCTTTGCATGGTGGAGGTAGTGATGCATCTTCCTCATCTGAAGTGTTAAGCTGTATAGAATCAAATTCCCACTCATGTGAGTCGGTTTCTGGGTCACTTTCCAACATCCGATTACTATACCATACTGGGATGTCCTTTGAGTTAAATACTACAGGTGTGATTGGTTGATGTACCTTTGTAGTGATCGATGCTGCAGGAAGGTCGATGGGGATTAAAGAATCTGGTACGGGGAGTATCGATAGTGTTGACTTAGTGGCTTCTGCTGGAACTGCTGGTGTCATAGATGTTGCTGCGGGTTCTGATATAGTTGCTACTACTAATGGTACTATTGATGGGATTACTGGTTCGCTTGGTGGGATGAATGGCATTGGTGATGGTTGTGTTGGGGTTTTGAGCCTCGATGGGGCAGTTGGGATGGTGCTTGAGGCTGCTTTGATAATGAAAGGTGTCCTTTTTGCAATAGGCTAACAAAATGGTTTGTTGGGTTTTCCTTTGAATTTGAGTTTAGGAAAGATCTCTTTTTCAAAGCCGAGGCCTGTACTACCTTTGGGTTTTAATTCCGGTAGCAGAGGTTCATGTCGTCCTTGTTTGCAATACCCCAAAGCACTCTAACCATCATACCCCATCCTTTGCATAATGAGGAGACCTTTGCCATACTGATCCATAGGAAGTTTAACTTGTGGTATATCAGTGGTGATGGGATCTTTATAGATCCATTCCGCTAAGTCCTCATCTTGGGTTTCTTCTTCTTGACTTTTTCCAAGGATGAAAGGCGTCAAAGCACACGCTGGCGTGATTAGTGGTTGCTGGAGTACCTGTTGTGGTTTACCATGTGTTCTAGGAGAAGTGGGCATTTGTCCCACACAAAAGAGTTGACTCAAGTTGTATTCCCCAGGACCTTCCTCTGCTATTTTCATTTTAAGCTTTTCTTGCTTTGGTATAGTGGTGTTTGAACTGGCACGAGAGGTGGGACTTATATATGATGTGGAGGAAATGGCTTCTCTATTATTAGGAATGGTAATCTCTGGTTGATGGCTGATATTATGGCAATATGCAAGGGGATTTGCATCGCCCAGGATTGTGATCTCTACACCGTTATGTGGAAACTTGATACATTGATGGTAGGTAGATGGAATGGCTTGCATGGCATGTATCCAGGGTCTTCCCAACAATAGATTATATGACAGAGGAAGGTCAAGAACCTGACAGATGATGTGCTTTACCATGGGGCCTACTCGGATTGGTAGTACCATAGCTCCTTTGGATGAACGCTCCGCATCGTCATAAGCTTTGATTGTGATCTTCTTGCGAGGATCCACTGATTCTATGGCATATCCCAATGCTGTGACCAACTGTAGTGTACAAATATTCAGGCTTGCTCCATTATCGATCAAGACTCGCTTGATCCTATGCTGGTTGATGAAACCTTCAATGTGTAGCGAAGCGTTATGAGGTTGCTGGAAAGAAGAGTTGTCACTTTCAGAAAAAGTGAGACAAAGTGATGACTTTAGACTTCCAACGATGGCTTGAAATTGGTCTGTATTCAGGTTTGCAGGGACTGACGCCTCTTGGAGTGCTTGATCCAAGATAGTTTTATGAGATGGCGATAGGCGTAAAAGCTCTAAAATGGATATAAGCATAGGCATTTTGTCTAATTGTTCCACAAGATTGTACTGCTTTGGGATGGAGGTGGTGCCTTGTGGGGCTGCCTTTATGGTGACCTTGCCACGACATGTAACAACATTGCAATTTGAGTTGGGATTTTTGAAGGTTATAGTTGCAATTTGTTCACTAGCATCATACAGATGATTTATAGTGTAATTATATGCAGCCTATGTATAATCAGTGGTATCAGTGCCTCGCCTGGAAGTGGAAGGACCCCTTTGATCTTGTGATGGAAGTGGACTTTTGAACATCAGATGATCATTATTTGTTGGTTTTGGGTCATGTCCTTCAATTTTAATTTCTCCTCGGTCAATAAGATCCTGAATAAAATCTTTCAATCGATGATAATTACTTATCTTGTGTCCTCTCCCTTGGTGGAAATCACTGTGTTCAGTATCTCGCCACCATGCAGGTTTGACCTGAGGTTCATAGTTTGATGTTTTAGGGAGAGTGACCAAATTTTGAGAAATGAGTTGTCGCAATACTGTTTCAATGGGTTCCCCTAAGGGAGTGTATGTGCATTTTTATTTTTTCTGATGAGGTCTTGGTTCATTGTGAGATGTGATGCGACCTTGATTGGTAGGAACACTTGTGTTATTCTGAGGTGGAGGATTCTATCCTGCAAACCGAACCACAGGTTGTGCATTTTGTATAGTCCTAGCATCCACAACCCCATTGTTGACAATATTCTTGTTTTTGTTCTAGAAGCTAGGTTTATCACTATTGAAGCGTGGGCGAGGACCATCCTTTGGTTCATTATAGATTTTGATGAGTCCTTTCTTGATGAGTGCCCGTTCACACTTCAAACCCTTGGTGATCATATCATTAAAAGAGTCTGTGTCTTTGACATCCAGGTGAAATTCCATTTCTTCGTTTAAGTTGGAAATGAATATTTCCACTAGTTCTCATTCAGGTAACTGAAGAGAACGTCTGCTAGACATTTGACACCATCGTTGTAGGAATACTGAGAATAGTTCACCTAGTTTTTGTTTAGTGTTGCACAGATTAGCCATGGTGATGTCGTGTTCAATGTTATGAGAGTAATGACCTAGGAACTTCTGGATGAGTTCCTCAAATGTTCTAATGCCACGTGATAGTCGGGAAAACCATGATGTGGTTGTTCCTCCCAAGCTTTGGGGAAAAAGGTGCATTAGGTAGGTGTCTTCATATGCCACTTCGAGGCAAGCGGAATGAAATTCTCTGACATGATCATGAGGATCTCCCTTTCCTCTATATTTTACGAATTTGGGTGTTTTGAATCCTCGTGGAAAGGGTGGCATATAAATATTCCTATCAAAAGGATAGGGATAGATGTCATTGAGTGAGAATTGGTTAGTCTTGACACCACTATGAAGTTGTTGGGCGAGATTCTCGACTTTTTGCCACAACATCTCCATTTTAGTTGGAGGAGGAGGTGGTGGGTTACCTCGAGGAATGTTATATCTAATGAGATCTCTACCTCTTTCCTCTTCATGGCAACTTTGTCTTTCTGATGCTTATCTTAATTGGGCAAGATCAAAGTCAGAGGGGAGTTTTTGCTCCTTCTTGAGCGAGCTTTAAAAAGTGAGCATCCGCATTGATCCTAAGTATTTCGTCAAAAAGTCTGTTAAAGAGAGGGTTATGCTGGGCCCTTTCTATTGTTGCAGGAGTAGGAGTACTTGGGTTTTCGTCATTTGCATTTCCTCCAAGTGCTTCTTGAAATTCATTGAGATTTTCCTCTTCTTCTTCTTCCATTTCGATTTCTCGTTGCCCTGACTGTGATCGGGTTTGAGCCATCTTGCTTACAAGCTTTTGTTGAAGTTGTGTAAAAATGATGATGAGTTTTTGATGAAATGAGAGATTGATGGTTGGTGAATTGTGTTGTATGTGGATCTCTAGCACTTTTAAGGTAGATGTAGCCGAAATTCCTTTTTTTGAATTGCTTGCTTGTTTGATAAGTTTTGATGTGATAAGGTGTAGAGAAATCTGAGATGTGTTACAGATTTAACTACTGAGCAATGAGAGGATTCACTCATGAACTAGTTTTAAATTGCGTAGATGTGTCTCTTAGGATGAACTTATCCTAGATGTAGAAACAATCTAAAAAGTGATGTGATGTGTTTGATTCAAGCAATATCTAAAAAGAGAACTTGGGACAAGAACCTCTTAATGTTTTGAGAGTTGGAATGGATTGATGATGAAGTGATGATATATGAGTAAGATAATGGATGAAATGTTTTCAACTTCAATAAAAACTTTGTGTCACAAATGGGACAAACTCTACCTCTTCCCTTTCTGGTGTTGGTGGTATTTCTCGGGCTACGTTGTATGTGATGCAAATGTTTGGGAAAAAGTTGGGATTAATCTTACCTCCTTGGTTTTTGTGATAACTCAGAGCTCTATGTTGCATAAAAGCTTTGCAGTTTAATGATTCTGAATCAAATTCGTTTGTTTTTCCTTGAAGGTAGAGACGCATGTGACGCAGAAAAACTCTATGGGAGACAAAGATTTGTCTATTTAGATAAAAGAATTTACTCCTTTTGATCAAAGCCTTTGAGCTTAATGGTCTTCTTTTCAAGTTGATATTCTGATAACGCTTCTTCTTTTGCAAGATGTGAAGAATGGTCACAAAATTTGACTCTTTGTTGTTTGCACTTTGTTTTTGATGTGTTTGGTTGTTTTGAGAAATGTTTGGTTGGATGAATACTTTGTTTTTGGAAGTGATTTTTCTGATTTTTCTTTGACAAGAAAACAAAGCAAGCACACAAACACAAGAATATGGCCTAAAAGGCACAAATGAGTATGGGTCTAGATTAACCCAATCTTTGGACTTGTATATGACCCTTCCTTTAGATGTATTTTAAGGTGTATTTCCAAAGCCTGAAGTCGGCTCAATTTGCACTTGGTCTTGACTAAAATGAACACACTTCAAACACTTTTTATCCCTAAGGTCAAATGGCCAGTTGTGATAAATTTAGCCCACATCTTGATATTTCTTCGACTTTGGTACTACATACCTTATGAATCCTGCCTTGGCATGTAAGGATGTGATATACTAAATCTTGCACGAGCATGACAAATAGATGATCCCTATGATGGGGGAGTCACGACTTTTATCAAGCCACAAGTGACTTTTCAAAAAGCTATGTTTCTACTCAAGGAAATATGTATGGTGAGTATCTTGGGAGCAAAACCATCTATGCTCTTGCACTAAATTATATCGCAAATATCCTCAATCAATAGAATGGGTGGGCTACTACTTAAAGGTGTTTAGTCATGTTCGATATTTTTGGACATAAGTTCATTCTGCAGTGACTCACTTAAGAGCCTTGTAACTAGTGGTGGGGCCCATTTGTCCTTTCGACTAGTTACACTGTAGGAACAACTATACCCAAGGCTACAACTTTTGTTCTCACCTGATTTCTATAGCAGCTCGAAGGATTTACCGCGCGAGGTCATTCCCAAGAGTGATGTTTCTCTTGGTAGGCCTCTCTTAAAAAGATAAAATTTTGAGTGTTACTAACACTTTTCTCTTGCACCTAGGACCACGAAAGCCAAGGGAGAGGATAGTGTGTGTTAGAAGTAGGACTACTTGACCAACTCTTTGCATAAGTGTGCCAAGCATGAAAAACACTTGTTCTTTTTAATCTACCATTGCAATGTGATCTAACTATTTGGAGATGTTGCTCCAACAGTCATGGGGTTATTTTTAACTTCAATGGCAAAATGTGTTGTAATCTAGAAATTGGAAATCCTGGTCAATTGAATTTGAAGCACGTATAAAGAAAAATCGCTTTGCAAAAAGGTTTTAAACAAGTTGATTGTGTATTTTATGTGCACCAAAAATAAAAGTGTGGATTGTAAATTCTTTTGATGCAAGAAAAATGGAAGTGTTGATTTTAAGCCCCAAATGAAGTGTGTTTCCTAACTTGCAAGAAAACAAATATTTGTTTTGTTCAGTTTTAATGCACCAAAAAAACAAGTGGCCCTAACTAGAAAGCAAGGAAAGTTTGTTTGTTCAAGTTTTAAAAAACCAAAATAAAGTTTGTGATTTTAAAGGGTGAGTTTTTAAACCTACACAAACAACAACCGGTTAGTAAAATCCATGTCTAAGGGGGGCTTCCACAAGCCTAAAAACTTTCACTCTTTTGGTTACAAGGTCCTTTGTACAACGTTCTGTTACAATAGCACTAGTCTGTGTTTGAACAGAAGCACTATTTAACACAAAAGCGCTAAAAGAAAAAGAAAGATAGAGAAGGCAAAAGCGCTGAAATAGGGTGAATAGTGCCAAAACAGTGTCAAATGCGCCAAAAGAGTGTCAAAAGCGCTAAACTTGATACAATAGTGCTATTGTAAGAACAATAGCGCTAGAACAACAAGTATCAATAGCGCTAGAATGAGATCAATAGTGCTAAAGCGCAACCTGTGTGACAAGTTCAACATTCAAACATGTTATTGGTTAAAAAAAATGATCTTTTTGGTGTTTGGATTCACGTCGGGTTCACCAAATGATGCGCTGCTAAATGGACAAGGTTAGCAAATGACAAACAACATAAGACACAATGAAATCGTTAGTGTTAGTCAATCAAAAACTAATCTAAACAGGCATATCAAAAGAGATGCTAAAATCATGCTAATATATCTAACAAATGAAACAAAGATAATAAGGCATCTCCAAATGCCTCTTAGCATGTTCTTAGCTCCTTTTCCCTTGTTCCTCTCCTCTCCAAGTTCCAAAATAGTGTAGCTCTCAGCAATTTTTTGCACTATAGATGCTTATGGAGGATTGAGATTTAGGTATTTTGCTCCAAATGTAAAATGAAAAGCTAAAATACTAGATGCTATTAAAATGATTGATTTTAGCCAAAATGACAAGATATTAGTTTTGCTATGCTAAATGCTCTCTAAAATGCCTATAGGTTAAATGCATACCAGTTTTTCAGGATCTGGATTATGAAGAAATGGGCTCTATTTATAGAGAAAATGGAGCAATGGATGGTTGAGATTGAGCAATCTCAACAAGGGTCAGGATTGAATGATTTCAAATCCATGTGAGGGCTTTCAACCCAATCCCAGGATGACAAGTGTCAATGTAAGATAGGTTGAGAGGAGAGGTAATAAGCATTAAATGCTTGATATGATGTTGGGAGTTAAAGTCAAGGTTAGTTGAATGAATAAACTCTTTATTCAAAAAATAAAGCTTTTATCCAATGGATAAACTCTTGTGCAAATGTAAAAAGGGATAAACATGGTCAAAGCAATAAATGTTTGGGGAGACAAGTTTGAAATAACCATAAATGGTAATGTAAGAGCCATAAATGGTCATGTAAGAGCCATTAGTGGTCTTGGAAGACTTTTGGGGTTAATTTGTTGAACACACAAAGCATTAAATACTTTTGAAGTCTTTGAGAAGTGACTCCATTTTTCTTAGGAATGTGACAATAATTAAGGGATGGATTAGGCTAATTAGGATGGAATTAGAAGAATCTAGAAGGGGATTTAGGAATGCAATTGGATTTCGTGGGTGAGGGAAAATAGGATTTTAATAAAAATTCATTTATTTCAATAAATGTGTGCAAGTTGCATTTGTAGGAAAATGCAAGTGGGGGGGATAATGATTTAAATAAATGCTTAATTATTTAAAAGAGGAATAGGGGGATTTTAATTAAATAAATAGATTTTATTTATTTAATTGATTGTGAATTTGGTTTAATGAATTAATTAAAATAAATTGAATAATTTATTTAATTAATAGGAGAATGTTTGGAGATGAATTAATTAAATATTAATTTAATTAACTGATGGCTAGTGGATTTTTAATCAAATAAATAGTGAATATTCATTTAATTAAACTGGACAGATTTATGTGACTACAAATGTAATTAGGTCTAATGAAAGGAAAAGAAATATTCTTATTATACTTTAATCTCCAAAATATTCTAGTCGCTAATATTCTCGATCATTAATAGATAAAGGTTTATTATTTTGAGATTGAGGACAAGAGTTGTTATTTGAAGAAGAAAGATTGTCATCCATGATTTTAACTTTACCGCTATCGATAAGTTCTTTTATTGAATTTTGAAACTCAGGAAAATTATCAACATGGTGATTATGGGTTTGATGAAATGAACAAAAATGAGTTTTTGAAGAAGAAGCTCTTTTGTGAGCACTAATGGCTTGTTGTCTTGCAAGATTATTTTTGATGTCTTGAATTATACAGATTTCATCTATAAGAATTTTGTTATCATTTCCTAGGCCTTTTATGGTGATTTGTGTGGGAGGGTTTATAGGGACTCAAATTCCTTGTTCAAATTTTCCAAGTCCTTGTCCTCTAAAACCCAGTTTTGATATTATGTTGAAGCCACTCCTATAAGAATCCTTTAATTGAAAAGGCAATGGAACATTATAATAAATTTATTTGAAATTTTTAGTCTAAGGATGTTTAGAAGGAATGAATGGATTAGTAGATGAAGAAGGAATACCCTATAGAGGAGGGTTTTCTTTTCTTTCATCATGCACATCCTATTTGGTAGATTGGGAAGGAAGATCCTTATCATCTAAGGTCTCATCTTTTCTTAATGTTATATGGGGAGAGAGATCATGAATGAAATGCATGACATCATCTTCCCTACAAATGTTTTGATGTTTAAGATAGGCTCTAGAAGAATAAGGAGGATCTAGATAGATAGAAACATCAATATTTTGATTTTTCTCCCCTTGTGCAAGGGTATGTGTATGAGAAGAAGATGGGGCCATGTTTCTCTTCACTATTTTCGCTCCATTAGAGAGATCTTGATAGAGTATTATCTCTTTCTTCATTCACACTAGATACCCTAAGAGATGTACAAGTATTATGTTTCTCATTGTCATATCTAGGATTAGAATCTACAAAATTTTTAGGTGATCTACATATGAAATGCATTTTCCTAAAAACATCACCATAACACAACATACATGATAAATGAAATCTTTGAAATCTAATCTATGAAAAGGAATCAACTTGTACATCCAAAGAATGCAATATGTCGAAGTGTTATGAATTAAAAGAAGTAACATGAAGTGAAAGAAGCCATTATCCAACACATGATTATAATAAATGTACATAAATATCAATGTATATGTGAAATAGCAAATAGAACAAATCCATTAATTGCCATGATGAATATTGAAAGAGTTTTTTTTTGAAAAAAATTAGAATTTTATAAATAAAACCACTTAATTTATCTAAATTGATGAGATTTAGAAATAAGACTTTGAAAGTTGAGATTTGGAAGTTGGAATTTGAATAATTCAAAATTTTAGAAAAATGATTATTCAATTTTTTTTTAAGAATTATGCAACCTCCTAGGAAATTTAAATATATAGTTAGGGCCTTGAAAATAACCTCTTAATTTAAATATAAAATTATCCACTAGAAGATTTGAATTTATCCAATAAAAAATTAATTTTAAATTTAGGGCTTTGTTAAATAACTTCTAAATTTTTAAAATTTAAATTTGAAATTGTCCACAAGAGAATTAAATTTAAAATTAGGATTTTGAAGAAAGAACCACGTAATTGAAAATTTAAATTTGAAAATAGATCTAAGATTGGAATTTGGAACTTGAAATATTGAAAAATGCACAAGATTAATTTAAATTTAGAAATTAGGGTTTGTTTAATTAACCACTTAATTTTAAAATTTAAATTTGAAATTAAAATATTGATTCAAGGTTGCAGTTTGAATTTTGAATTGAAATTAACAACCAAATTTGAAGAGGGAATTTCAAAATTTAAACAACCGACTAGCTCAATTTTAAAATTTTGAAAATTAGGGTTTTTGAAATTAACCACTTAATCTTAAAATTTAATTGTGAAATTTGTCTTGTAGATGAAAATTTGAATTTTAAAATTGAATGAATGCTTGTATTTAAAATAATTAATCCAAATTATACAAATCACAAAGTCAATTTTGAATTTAAAAATTAGGGTTATAGTGAAATTAACCTCTAAAATTTTAAAATGTACAATAAAATCAAACTTGTAAATGAAAATTTGAATTTTAAATTGCATACACTAAGATATGAAAACAAAAATAAGAATTAATGATGTAAGGAGTCAGGTTCACCAAAATATAAAGTGGAAAATTGGAGACTTAGCAAATTCACCACTCGGAAAGGAGAATTTTGTACGTCAATTTTCACTTGGAGGGCTTTATATTGAAAATAGGGGACGAATCTACTAGATCCAATCCTAAATGACACAAGGACTGAATACTAATTAGATTGATTTTATTTGGAATGTGTTTGAACCTCTTTTGTAAGTTGAATAAATAAAGTACTAGAATTGAAGACAAAGTGGAAACAATGACCTACACATTCAGGATTTTGTTGTGCACCTGGATATGAGAAGTTTGAGATGATTCAAAGATCCTCTACGAAATCTACCAAAAGTTGCATGGACCATGTGTCCATACCAGGTCGCCCCCCTCTTGGTCCTTTGAACTTTATGCACATCTCAAAGGGTTTTTTCGTCTCTACAAATAAAGCTTCCAAAAGTACAGTTGTGCACCTCCTACATGCACACTGAAAAAAGAAGAAAGAGGTTGGGAATAGGGGTTTGCCTAAGTCAAACCCTAGTTTGGGATCAACCTTGAATAAAATACTACCAATGCCTGAAATAAATGATGGAAATGTATACCTTCAGACTTTCAATAGACGATGATGATGCTTTGATTCTTAGATGTAATCACATATGTTGTATGAAATATCATGAACATGTCAAAACCCTAACACATACACATGCTTGTGAATGAATGATGTAATTATGTTTTAGTGGATGTATGAAGAATATGCAGCCTTCAAGAATTCTTTATGATGAATGCTTGAATGCTTGAATGTAGTCTCCTTGCCTTCTCCACTATGTCATGATATGCTCAAATGAGAGGGGAAACCTCCTTATATACTTTCCTTTCGTCAATTGTTTAATTTTTTGACATAGGCCAACATGGCGAAGTAATTTCCTACTCATATTTGAGATAGGGCCTAGGGGCCCAAATAGGTCCTGATTAGGGAGGATTAGGGCATGGCACCCTGGTCCTATCCTAATTTAGGCCAGGAACAAGGGGCTATGCAAGTTAAAAGATGGAAATATGAATCTAGCCACTTACCACCTTTTATGTATTATCTTGATTTATATGAGCAAAGGCTCACTATGTATTTTGATACTTATTTTTAGTCCTTATTTAGAATACGCTTTATTTTCTCATATTGATTTTATGGATTATTGTGCTTTCCTTTGACATTACTATTTTTGTACTAATGTGTTTAAATGGTATTAGAGAAAGGATATTGTCTAAACACATTCTTTTAAAAATTATTTGTAGATGAAATCTTGTATCTTTTAAATACAAAGTATGCTCTTATCTCAGAATTATGAAAGATCTAAAGAATTAGAAAAACATTAAAAAATAATGCATTCTAGAAGTTTATTATTATTATGTCTAATCTTGAAACTGTATTTTGGAGTATCCAATGAACTTTTCATTACATCTAAAACATTTAATAGAGTCATATGTACCATTTGTTGCATCACTATTGGACATCTCTTTTCCTTTATCTAACATGCATGTTGGTAGTAAATTATTGCATATTATTAACATTTGTAGTGTTTCTTCATCTATACTAAATTTGCCTACATCTATACTAAATTGATTTACTTCATTATATTTTTCTTTAGACATGTTTACATTTATTTATTTATTTAGACATATTTACATTTTATAAAGTATATATTATTTCTTTTTTACATTAGCTATTTGTTTTATTCAATGTTTGTAAATTTAGTTTTTAAAATAAAAAATACAAATTTGTTTATATTGATATCTATTTTAACAAAAAAATATTTAAATCATTTTATTATAACTTTTAATTTAATAAAAAAGTGATATTAAATAGATGAGTTGTCAAATAGAATGAGTATGCGATATTTTTATAATAATTAAAAAAATTGTGTTTATATCAGTATAACATACATAAAAGTCACTATAAAATATTCTTTCATGTCTTAGAAAAATATTAATTTTCAAGATACTTTTTGCATGCTTTGGAAGAGAATATATTAATATTTAATAAAAAAAGAAATTTTTTATTTCAAACCTTCAAACTTTTTATAAAGTTTGTTTGACTAATGTTTCATACATATCCAAATAACATATACTATAATATATCACAAGTATTAAGCATACAAAAATAACACTCTAAAATGTCTTTAAAACTAAAATAGGATGTAGGTAATAGATTAAGCATATCAAAGAAAGTAAGTTAATTCTATTCAATATTTATGATGTTATAGCCTAAAATGTCTCTCATTAAGTGTTTTCCTACTAGCCCTAAGAGGACTTATTACAAGAACCTACTTGGTCTACAACCACATCATGAAAAATATTATGAACTGATTAGAATGTTAAAATTATAAAATAGAGCATAAAAATATATTTTTTTTCAAATTTGAAATATGCAACTACTAATCTTGAAGATTTGTTAATAAATGAGAGATTTATCTTGGAAAACCAGAATGGTAAAGATGAAGAGTGGTGGTTCCCAATCCAAAATGAGAATGCAATCACATCAGGAGTAATGTGGGAGAAGCGATTAAACTTGTATGATCACTACCTAAATATCTAGAGAAGATATTTTGAGGCCCGCAACTATTCTATCTCCAAAACCGCAGTACGAGGTTAGTAACACGTAGGTTATTGATTGTTATACACTATTGATTTTGAAAAGAATGGCCATGATTTTTTAAGTTGTCAACAACATATTGTATGAATTGAAGGTTTTGGAGCTAGAATAGACTATTTTGAGTGGCATGGATGGAAAAGGAACAAATTCCAAAGCATTGTGGAATAGGATTGTGATGATGATGATAAAATGAATTAGTGGTTGAATATTTTGAGTCTTGTCGGGAGATCACCCTCGTTATTGTAGGTCACTCCACTTTGCTAAGATTGGTTTGTTATTACTTTTTGGATCTAGAAATTGGTCAACGAAGATACCCTCTTGACTTGTTTCATTGACATTGTGTAAAGTCAATATGAAAGTGTAGATGCTTTGAAAAAATTATAGAAAAATAGTTAAAAGCTTGCACCAAATAAAGGTGCAATGGTAACACCGGTAGCAATATGTAATAAAAGTTTGGTAGTTGTAAATATAATATAAGTTATTTGTATTGTAGTGCCCCTCCTAGACTTGCATTTTGATTTGTGCTCAAATAGAATTATTTAAACTTATGATGGTTATTTAGATGGTTATTTATGAATCTTCTGCTATCATAGATGGTATCATCGATGTTAGAACTTATGTGGATTATATGACTTGTGATGATACTAACCCTATTTCATGATGATGATTCTATGTGATGTTTGATATCATTTTGCATGACTGCCTTTGTGAGTAGAGACAGTGTCATATCAGTCATTGCGAATGGGATATGTCATCGCAATTCTCTATCACTTGTTTGGTTATATATATGTATCGTATATGTTGTGTTGGTCATTGATGTAGGTTTGCAGGTACCAGACATTGAATCCACCTAGCTTCATAGGTCTGAGCATGTCTTTATCCCAATGGAAAGTTGTGAGAGATGACATAGTTTACCTCACACACTCTAGGTCTAAGATGTGTACCTTGTCGATTATGTCACGTCGCAAGTTGAGATTAGAGTCTTGTGTTATGTTTGTCCCCTTGGCGTAAGATGACTGGAGTCTATGCTTATTCATTTGGGTAATGTGATTATTGTCTAATTATTTGATTATGGATATTTATTTGATTTTTTTTGGATGACAATTTATCATGAGATTTTATTTAACCAATTAGGATTTATTTAATTGCTTTATTGATTTAATCATGGGATATTTCTAATCATCAATTATCTATTTATTTTTGGTTATTTATGATTAGTCTTTTTATCATATGATGGTTTATCCATTATGGAATTATTATTTATCTATCTATTTATTTATTTATTTGAGAATTATCAATTATTTGATAATATTTATTATTTTAATTTATTAATGAGCCATCTATTTATATTTTTTTATTCATTGTTGTTGAGATTTATTTAATTATTCATTATTATTGATTTTTATTTATTGACTTTATCAATTTACTGGTGATTTGATTTTATATTTTTAATTGGGTTTCTATTTCTAAGGCTTTATGCTTTTAATTTATTAATTGATTATATTAAGTTATGAATCATTATTTAATGTATTATTATAAATTGATATTGTCGACAATAGCAAAATGAATATATTTACCTACCCTTGCATATGATTGGTGGAATTTAAATTGGAAGGTAAAATATAATGAGGAATAATATATGCCTCGAAACTATACAAGATAGGTAAATAATATAGTTTTTGGATTATTTTCATTGGTCAACTTGCAATATGGTTTTTGGTTTTAATTTGTGCATTTACTCGGCTTCTTGTGTATTCACGAGGGTTGGGGGAAAAATTCGTGAGATTGAAGATTTGGATTTTGGGATATTTTGCATTGACTTTAGATTCAATTTTGTTGAAGGTTTTCACTGGATCTGGATTGTGCTTCTAGTTTTCTCCTTTCTTCATCTCTTTCCAGGTTGGTTTTGTTTTCCAAAACTCTGCATTTTGATTTCAAGGAAAGATTGTATGCATTGTCTGGAAAATATTTTCTGGGGGAAATGGTTTCATGAATTACAATAGTTTAATTTCTTTTTGGTAGTGTTTTTTTGGGGGAAAATATGCAGTTAATTGATCCTATTTTCTGGATTGTATTGTCGGGAGCTCATTGTGTATTCTATGTGTTTGATTTTTATTTTGGCTTTTGAGAAAGTGTTGGATCATGATTGAAACTACATTTGGTTATTCTCTTGAGTAGATTGCAAAATCTTCCTTGGTTTGAGCTTGTTTTGGTGTCTTATTCTTGTTGTGTGGTTGAGTATTCTTCGTGACTGCACTATGAATGCGCATGACACATACAAACACTTGCATTAGCTGCAATGTTTCCCTATCTATCTTGCTTGAGTCTCCTTTGGGTGTATGCAACTTGATTATACTCTCTCTTGATCAGTTTGGCTTCCTAAACCTCAGCTTTGACTTTGTGGGAGAAGATCTTCTTACTGCAACTTTTTGCAAAGATTATGTACTTGTTATGTTTGATTCCCTTATTAGTAATTATTAGGTCCTAGAGACAACTGAGAGGGGGGGGGGGGTGAATCAGTTGTCTAATAAATTCAAACCAAAACAACTTAACCAACTTAATGCTTAATACTAGTAAACCAGTTAAGTATGCCAGTAGATAATGTTAATAGTTAATTGCTATACCGGTAAAGATTAATGCATGAAACATAAACATAAAGTTATCCACAACACATAACACCAATATTTGTACGTGGAAACCCTGTAAGGGGAAAAACCATGGTGGGAAACCTCACCCACAATCAGATGATACTACTGCAGATAGTAAGTGTACATAAATGGGGTCTGCACATGCAGAAAGGCCAATAGCCTAGAGCTCACTACTCAATCACAAAATGGGAGTCACATTGACTATAGTTGGATAGTTAAATCCAATAAGAATGTACTACACAAAATAGCATCCTCATATGTTGGATTGATTACCGGTGTAATGTCGATATGCTTCTACAAAAACCTAGCTTCACCTTCAAATGATGTCTTCGTGTATACCTCTGCTTAATCTCGAATATACATTCCCACAATTCTTTTTTCTGCATTTCACATTCCATCTTACAAATAAGATCTTACATTTATACCATAACCTAAGACCAATTTTAGTAGGTCGTCTCTACAAGATATTACAATAAAGACTTTTACAAATAATATAATATCCGATGCAATAACCAATTAAACATGTCGGCTTAATGCACTTTAGAACAATAATAAATCATCTCCATAGTGTGCCATGTTGATCTGGAAAAGATAAGCCTGCCGGTGTAACCCTAGGTAACCCTGGACCTATTTGTCGGTAAAACAAAATATGCAAATATGAATATACCAATGATTAATTCTTCAAAACAAAGTGTCCACACGATGTCTTCGACATTACCAAGTGTCTTCCATATCATTCCAAGTGCTTGTGATCATTATGTCCTGCCAGTGAACTATATACCAGTAACTGTACAATAGTTACTTGCTTGCCAGTGAATGCTACTAGATCTCCAAAGTGCTAGTGTTTTAGTAGGTGTTGACATTAATGACAAAACCATACCAAAATACCAACAATCTCCCCCTTTGGCATTGATGGCAACACAAGATGGAAAAACCATCAAAGTGCCAAAACAGAAATGCCAAATACCAAAAACCAACAATCTCTCCCCTGGGAGCAACATGTGTTATCAAAGATTTTCAATACCAAACTCCCCTTAAAAGATATTGTGTTTTTCCATATATATATCTCCCCCTTTTACATCAAATGCCAAAGTTACAAAAATCGAGTTCATATACAAAATACCAATCAATTCAATATACCAAATACTCCCCCTGAGAAGTAGCTTCCTCATCAAAGACCGAAGTAAAAGATTTGTCTTTTAATTCTGTCGGTTGATGACAATCATCAACTATCTAAGTCTCTACCTGTGGTGGTATGAATTCAAGCTGATCTCTGAGATATTCAAAAGTCTCCTTAGGCAAAGGTTTTGTGAAAATATCTGCAAACTATTCTTTAGTATTCACATAAACCAGTTTTATCTCCTTTTTTTCAACTTTTTCCCTTAGAAAATTCAGTTTGATAGAAACATGTTTTGTTTTAGAATGTAATACTGGATTCTTAGATATATCAATTGTTGTAGTGTTATCACAATATATAGTAATAGGTTCCTTGCATTTTACCTTTATGTCTTTCAACATATGCTTAAGCCATAGTACTTGTGTATAGTTAGTTGCTGCTGCAACATACTCTGATTCTACTATTGATAAAGATGTATAACTATTTTTCTTAGCCAACCAAGAAACTAATCTCTTTCCAAGAAAGAATGCTCCGCCGGTGGTGCTTTTTCTATCATCCACATCTCTTGCCCAATTTGCATCTGTGTATGCACTTAGATCAAAATTTTCATCTCTAGGATACCATAATCCAAGGTTTGCAGTGCCTTGTAAGCACTAGAAAATCCTTTTTACTACTGATTCATGATTTTCTCTAGGATTACTTTGAAATCTAGAAACAATACATACTACATTCATAATATCAGGTCTAGTTTGTGTCAAATACAGTAAACCTCATATCATAGATTTGTATCTAGTTGGATTAACAAGTGTAGATTTGTCCCTTTGAGATAATTTGTCATTTGTAGTCATAGGTGTGATTACCGGTTTAGAGTTCTCCATCCCAAATTTCTTTAGTAACTCTTTCAAGTACTTGGATTGACTCGAAAATATACCTTTGCCAGTCTGTGAAATTTGTAATCATAAAAAGAATTTTATTTCTCCAATCATAGACATTTCAAATTCTTGCCGCATTTTAATAGAAAATTCTTTACATAATCCATCTTCTCCTCCAAAGATTATATAATCAATGAATACTTCTATAATCAAGATGTCATGATTAGTTATTTTGTAATATAAATTGATGTCTGCATTTCCTTTAGTAAAACCAATCTTTAAAAGATACTTATCCAACCTTGCATAACAAGCTCTTGGGGCTTGTTTCAATCCATACCGAGCTTTTCTTAACCAGCAAAACATATCATTGTCATATGTGAAAGAAAATCCATCAAGTTGTTCAATATAGACTTCATCTTCAAGATCTCCATTCAAGAATGCACATTTAATATCCATTTGATAAACTTTGTAGTTCTTGTGAGCTACAAAGGCCAAAAATAATCCAACTGCCTCAATTCTAGCTACTGGTACAAAGGTTTCATTGTAATCAACTCCTTCTTTCTAAGAATATCCCTTACACACTAGTCTTGCTTTATTTCTGACAACCTTACCATCTTCATTAAGTTTGTTTCTAAATACACATTTGGTTCCAATTACATTTTTATCTTTAGGTTGGGGAACTAATGTCCAAGTATTATTTTTCTCAATTTGTTCTAATTTTTCTTCCATAGCTTTAATATAGATGATGGTTCAATTTGAGAAATAAGACATACCTCTTGATTTTCCAATCTTCCTCTTGTCATAACTCCTTTAAATTTGTTTCCACTTATCTGATCTTCAGAATGATTCAATTTTACATACCGGGGTATCTTAGTTTGTTGTTGTTCTTCAATTACTATGGAATCCTCTAATGGTGTCGGGGTAACTGGATCTTCATTCTATACCAGTGGATTTAGTGTAGGTTCATTTGTCACAATTTTTGTTGCCGGTTCAGAGTCTATATACCTTGAAGTTCCTCTGAATTGTTCATCAATCTTTACATTTGTACTCTCAACAATTTTCTGCAATCTCTTATTAAAACATCTATATGCCTTTCTCTTAGATGAATAACCAAGAAATATTCCTTCATCACTTCTAGGATCAAATTTTCCAATATACTCATCTCTTCTAATCTAACATTTACTTTCAAAAATTCTAAAATACTTAAGAGTATGAGTATTACCAAACCCTAGTTCATGAGGGGTCTTACCGATTTCACCTTTGATGTGAACTTTGTTGAATGTATAGACCGCTGTGATGACTGCTTCTCTCCAATATACATGTGGTAAATTTGCTTCAGATAACATACTTCTTGCTGCATCCAAGATAGTTTTGTTTTTCCTTTCAACAACTCCATTCTGCTGTGGTGTCCGAGGTGCTAATAGCTGTCTTCTGATTCCATTCACTTCACAGAATGTATTAAAGTCCTTAGATGTGAATTCTCCTCCTTGATTTGATCTTAAACATTTGATTTTCTTACTGGTTTCATTTTCAACCATTGCTTTGAATAGTTTGAACTTTCCAAGTGCTTCTGATTTTTCTCTGAGAAAAGTAACCCAACACATTCTAGAATAATCATCAATAATTAGCATGAAATATCTATCACCTTGTAAGCTTTTAGTTCTAGCTGGACCACATAAATCAGTGTGAATCAAATGAAGAGCATTATTGTATTTTTCTAGAATACTTTTGAAACTATCTCTAACTTGTTTTCCAAATTTACATTCCTTACATATTGTATTATGAGGTTTCACAATTTTAGGTAGATCTCTAACTGCCTTAGGAGTACTGATCTTTATCATGCAATCAAAGTTTACATGACATAGTCTCTTATGCCATAACCAACTTTCATCTATATGTGCAATCAAGCATGCCTTTTCACTGTTATTCAAATGAAAGATATTACCTCTAGTCTGATTATCGGTTGCAATTTCCAAATCAGTTCTATTCATGATTTTGCATTTTCCATTCTTAAATTGTAATTGAAATCCTTTCTCAACCAATTGACCAACACTCAAAAGATTATGCTTTAATCCTTCAACATAGTAGACATTGTCAGTGTTATGCTTACCATCAAGAGATATTGTACCCTTACGTTTGATTGAATAGGCTTTGTCATCTCCAAATCTTACTAAACCTCCATTATATTCTTGAAAGTTCAAGAATTTACCTTTGTCTCCTGTCATATGATGTGAGCATCCTGAGTCAATGATCCATTCACCCTTTACTTCAACTTTAGCTGCTAGGGCTTGTTCTACCAGTTGAGTAGTAGGTGTAGGTTGATCTTCTGTTATAGCAACAAAAACCCATCCATTGTTTGTTGCATCCTCATCAGAAGCATCAGTCACTCCTTCATCAACAATGTAACAAGATTTGTCTTTGTTCTTCTTAAATCTGTATCTCTGATATTCAGGATTAGGCTTGTATGTTCTTCTAGCTTCTTCTCTTAGTCTAGCATGTCTATCAGGGCATGTCGAAGCCATATGACCAATCTTATTGCAGTTAAAATATTTAAAGGGTGCTTTACCTTCATACTTACTTCCAACTGGACCTTTTGGCATTTTCCTTGCAAATAGTGCTTCAAGTTCTTCAAGTTCTCTTGCATAAAAGGCTTTCCAATATGATTTGTCAAATGATGGAGCAGATGATGTTGATGCTCTAAAGGCCAAATCTATCTTTATAGTAGTAATAGGACCAAATTCCTCAATTTCAAAAGCTAAAAGTTTTCCAATCAATGTATCCCTAGTTACTGATGTATTAGGCATTGTTCTTAACTCATTTATAGCAGTAACCTTCATTTTATATGCCGGTGGAAATCCTCTTAAGATTTTTGAAACAATTTCATCCTCACTCAAGGTTCCTCCACAACATTTAATACCCAAAACAATTTCATTTACTCTTTCCATAAAAGCAGAAATCCTTTCATCTTCTTCCATTTCTCAGATATTCATACCTGACTCGGAAGCTTTCAAGTTTTGCAATCTTGACTGTGGAATCTCCTGCATTCAATGTTTCCAAATGATCCCAAATAACTTTAGCAGTAGACCTATCTGATAATCCCATAATTTGTTGATCTGATAAAGCGCTCAAATGTGCTTCTCTTGCTTTGCAATCATTCTCCTCATCTTTAGCTAAGGTAGTTTGAGCGGTCTGACCAGCTACAATAGCAGTATAGCCATTCTTTGTAACTTCCCAGATGTCTTTACCAATGCAATTTAGATGTGTCTCCATCTTGATCTTCTTTATCCCATAGTTGGTTCCATCAACTTTAGGATTGTCCTTCCTGAAATAATTAGTAGTCATTGGATCTCCTCGAGTTGTTAAACTTCTGCAAAAGAGGACCTTGCTCTGATACCAATTGTTAGGTCCTGGAGACAACTGAGAGGGGCAAGGTGAATTAGTTGTCTAATAAATTCAAACCAAAACAACTTAACCAACTTAATGCTTAATACTGGTAAACTAGTTAAGTATGTCGGTAGACAGTGTTAATAGTTAATTACTATACCGGTAAAGATTAATGCATGAAACATAAACATAAAGTTATCCACAACACATAACACCAATATTTGTACGTGGAAACCCTGTAAGGGGAAAAACCACAGTGGGAAACCTTACCCACAATCAGATGATACTACTGCAGATAGTAAGTGTACATAAATGGAGTCTGCACATGTAGAAAGGCCAACATTCTAGAGCTCACTGCTCAATCACAAAATGGGAGTCACACTGACTACAGTTGGATAGTTAAATCCAATAAGAATGTACTCCACAAAATAACATCTTCATATGTTGGATTCAGTACTGGTGTAATGCTGATATGCTTCTACAAAAACCTAGCTTCACCTTCAAATGATGTCTTCGTGTATACCCATGCTTAATCTCGCATATACCTTCTCACAATTCTTTTTTCCGTATTTCACATTCGATCTTACAAATAAGATCTTACATTTATACCATAACCTAAGACCAATTTTAGTAGGTCAGCTCTACAAGATATTACAATAAAGACTTTTTCAAATAATATAATATTCGATGCAATAACCGATTAAACATGTTGGCTTAATGCATTTTAGAACAATAATAAATCATCTCCATAGCATGCCATGCTGATCTAGAAAAGATAAGCCTGCAGGTGTAACCCTAGGTAACCCTGGACCTATTTGCAGGTAAAACAAAATATGCAAATATGAATATACCAATGATTAATTCTTCAAAACAAAGCGTCCACATGATGTCTTCGACATTACGAAGTGTCTTCCATATCATTCCAAGTGCTAGTGATCATTATGTCCTGTCGGTGAACTATATACCAGTAACTATGCAATAGTTACTTGCTTGCCGGTGAATGCTATTGGATCTCCAAAGTGCTAGTGTTTTAGTAGGTGTTGACATCAATGACAAAACCATACCAAAATATCAACAGTAATTAGATGTCTCAAACCTTCTATATGCATTATAAGGGTCGTTTTGAACTCCTAAGCCTTCCTGAGACCCCTCCTTAGCCTTATGTCTCAGTATTGTGTAGTTTAATGCTATTCTCCCAAAAATGCTATGCAATCACCCAAAAATGCTATGAATTGGACTCAGGGGACTACCAAAAATACCAAGGGAACCAACCCAAACCCCAAAAGTGCCACTATTTGTACCAAGTGTGCTGAGAAACATACCAAGTGTGCAGGGGTCTTGATTTGTAGATGCAAGCAAAAATGACCAAGAATGTCATCCCAGAGACCAGAAACGCTATGGTATGAACCCAAAAAACCATGGTAAGTACCAAAAACACTAGCATACATACTAGGGGCACTAATCTATGAACTAGGGGTATTGAATTATCCTGGGGGTCTCTAAAAGTCAGTTTTTAGCTTGTTTGAGTGCATTTTTGGATTGTGTGATTACTCCAGAGGCTTGTGCAGTATATATTGACATTCTCAGAGTTGATTATGATTTATTTTTATCTATTATTATTTTTCATGTTCTCCGATAAGAGGTTTCATGCCTTGCTATTGAGGTGTTTCCTATGCAATTTGATGCTTCAACGAGAGGGAGAATGCCTCGATGTTGAGGGATTGATTATATGACTCCATTAGGATGTGTTATGACTCATTTTTGAGGATTTAATGTTATTTGGGTCTCTTTTATAGTTTTCATTTATGATTGGCTTATCTTTGATGTTGCATTTGTGAAGGCTTCCTTCTTTGAGTTTGATTCATGAGTGCATTTTTCTCAGATTGTGCTTAGTTTGTTGTGATTGTTATTGTATCTTCTTTGGGCCTTCATGATGATGTTATGTGTTTATTTTATATATATTTTCATCGTATGGTAATGGTCCATGGTAGGGAGAGTGATCTCTTGCATGTGTGGACCAGGGTCTTGAGCATTAGGCCTTTAGGAGGGGATCTATAATTGTTGGAACCACATGAGGAGCTTATTATAATTGCAAGTGATAACTTAAATAATTGATTAGTGGATTCGAGTATTTAGGAATTCACTAAACAAGATAATAATTGATTGTGTGGCCCTCCTCATAGCCCTAGAAGCATGCACACTCAGGATGAGCTTGGGAAGATTGTTGTAGCAGTAAATTGATCTCCCTTGAATGGATTTAAGGTTGATATGGTTCCAAATGTCTATCAGGGTGAGGCTTGGCCCCTTCTATTGTGAGGATAGCATGTGATGACACTCTTTCCCTACATGTTTCCATTGTCCATATGCCTTGGTTTATTGATTTGACTCTCGAGGGTATATAGATGAAGTGGAGAAGGGTAGACAAGTCTTCAAGTTGGATATCCATGGCTTGTACCTGGAAGGTAATATGTGATAGTTCTGATACTTAATCTAAGTACAGATCCAATAGCCAACAAGATGAGAGGGGTGGGTGAATCATACAAACTTACTCTTCCATAAAAACATCATATTCAACCTCGGTAACATATACTTTAGTAATATAACCAAAACTGCTAAACATGCAAACTCAAAAGCATATAAACATCATAAACCTCATAACACCAAATTTAATGTGGAAACCCAAATAGAGAAAAGCCAGTGTGGGATTTCGAACCCACTAAGAAATATACTCTTCTAGAGTATGCTCGGTTAAAAGAAAATCCTGTTAAAGATTACAAACACATTGCTAGATGTGACCCGGTTAAGGGATTTCCCTCAGATCTATTAGGATCTTCACCTTGTTAAAAGTGACCTTGTTAAAGGATTTCAAACACTCAATCAGAATGTCACCTTGTTAGAGAGTTTTTACAAATAAGACTGTTAAGTCCACTCGGTTAAGAGATTTTCTGTCACTTTCACAAAATAACAGTACTAAATATCTATCTGCAACTTCACATCTAAAATGCTAAAGCAAATTCTTATTTTCTCAATACAATCTAGACATAGAACTAATCTTGTCCATCTACTGGGCTTCTATACTCTGCTATGCAAAAAAGGTCTTCAAGCTTCTGTGCTCGCTAATCACTATGTAGCATCCCTGTGCATACATTGTTTATCAATAGTTCCCTATTTATAAACAATTTGCCAACTGCTTAATCTCCTTGATCACATTTCCCATGATCAATCATAGCCATCAGATCTTAAAACTTTGACCAGGTTCAATGTATCCTTCGATCTGAAAACGTTTTACCCTACCTTGGAACTTGCATACATTTCTTGGAACTTGTGCTAGGGTATTGCGGTTCAATCTGAGCTATAGATCTTCATGCTGATTTTCCTTTGCCATAGATTCATTAACAAACTTCATGCATGACATAACAATCATTTAATCAGTTCCAGCTCATTAGCTTCCTACATTAAATAACGTATGTAACCATTTAATGTATTCTATTATAGCTCGGTTACAACTTGGTAACAACTCGGTAAATACTAAACTTCACTTGGTAGACATTGTGCCTTCATTAACCGATAGCAATAACCTTAGGGTTTACCGACTAGGTTCTTTGCTCGGTAACATAGTATAGTATAAACCTTACAATTTACAACATATGTATGATGTTAAAACAATCTAAACATCATGATCCCATCATTGTCTGACTCGGTAATAGTTGCCCATTGAATACCTTATTCATCCCATTATTCATCGTATTCTTTCTGTGTCTTTTACCGACATCTTTATACTCTTCAAATCATACTTTTCAAGATATGGCAACATCATACTGAATTAGAAAATCAATTTCTTGACATCAATGACAAAATAATAATATCAAGATAGTAAACATCCTTAATCAGTTATATCCATAATCATCAACAACCTTCTCAATATCCTTATTGAAATGCCAACAATCTCCCATTGTCTGTTATAATGCCAAATGCCAACAATCTCCCCCTTTGGCATTGATGGCAAAACCAATTGATTTGACCTTAAAAAGATTCAAATTGCTGTGATTCTGAAATGTTGAAATGCTCTCTTGCTGTCAACAGACTTCTCCTATTTTCTTCAGTCTTCTCCCCTTTTTTTTAATCTTCAGTTTCAGTCTTTTTAATCAGTCTTCTCCCCCTTTGACAACAATGCCAAAAAGTAAAGAACTAAAACATAATTTCTTCCTGTAGGAAGTGATTTCCTGCTGTTGTGTATCAATTGAGTCTCAGTCAGAGCATTTTGCCTTCAATTCCTTTTCCCTGTATTGTATCCTACATTATTTCCTGCTCACCTTTAGAAAACATCCTAAAGTGTGTAAATCAGCATCAACTCTAAAAAGCTATTCGATAGATTCATTGAATTGATGCTTTCACCAAACTCAATCAGTGAGTAGAAGATAGGGGTAAGACCCCTAACTTACTTCTAAGATATTCAAAAGTGTTCCCTTGGTAGTGGCTTGGTGAAGATATCTGCTATTTGTTCCTTTGTGCTAACATATTCCAACACCACTTTCTTCTCTTCAGCTTCTTCTCTAAGATAATGATATTTGATTGAGATGTGCTTTCTCTTAGAGTGCATAACAAGATTCTTTGAAATGTTAATGGCACTAGTATTGTCACAAAATATAGTTACTGGCTCGGTAACTTTCTCATTTATACCTTCCAACAATTGTTTGATCCATGCAATGTTAGTACAATTCAATGCTGCAACAACGTATTCAGCTTCTACTATTGACTTTGAAACACATCCTTGTTTCTTGTTAAGCCAACTCAGTAGTCTTTCTCCTAAAAAGAAAGTTCCTCCATTTGTGCTTTTCCTGTCATCAATGTTGCCTGCCCAATCAGCATCAATATAAACTTTTAAATCAAAATCATTTCCTTTCTGATATACTAAGCCATAATCCTCTGCGCCTTTCAAGTATCTAAAAATTCTTTTCATTGTTGTCATGTGTGTTTCCTTAGGATCTGCAAAGAATCTTGCAACTATACCTACTGCATGTGCTATGTCTGGTCTGCTGTGAACAACATATTGTAGCTTTCCAATCATGGATCGGTAAAGTGTCTCATCAATAGATGCAAATTCACAATTCTTTGATAGTTTATAGTTGGTAGTCATAGGAGTACTTACTGATTTTGAATCCTCCATTCCAAATTTCTTCAAGATTTCCTTTATGTACTTGGATTGAGTAATGAAAATCTCATTTTTCATTTGCAGTATCTGTAAACCTATAAAATACTTTATCTCACCGATTAATGACATCTCAAATTATTTGCTCATTTCATTTCCAAAGTTCTTACAAAGAGAGTCATTTCCACAGAATATAATATCATCAACAAATATGGTTGAGATCACTATTCCATTTTCATCATTCTGCATGTACATATTGCTATTCTCACTTGTCCTTATAAAACCAATCTTAATCAAATACAAGTACAATCTTTCATACCATGCTCTAGGTGCTTTTTTCAGACCATATAATGCTTTGTTCAATTTACAAACCTGATCTTTATTATTGTCTTCAACAAATCCTTCAGGTTGTTCAATAAAAACTTCTTCTTCTAATATTCCATTCAGAAATGCAGATTTGACATCCATTTGATATACCTTGAAGTTTTTGAAAGCAGCATATGCCAACAATGTTCTTACTCCTTCAAGTCTAGCCACAGGTGCAAAAGTTTCACCATAATCAATTCCTTCTTCTTGGGCATAAACTTTACAAACTAGTCTTGCTTTATTTCGAATGACCTCACCTTTTTCATTTAGCTTGTGTCTAAAAATCCACTTTGTACCGATTACATTTTTGTCCTTTGGTCTTGGGATTAGTTTCTATGTGTCATTCTTCTTGATTTGATCAATCTCTTCTATCATAGCAATTATCCAATCTTCATTGTTAAATGCCTCTTTCACTATTCTCGGTTCAAATTCAGATATCAGACATGTGTTCTGTCTCAGTTTGTTCCTTGCCATCACTGGATCATCCTTATTTCCTATAATCTGACTTGGTGCATGATGTCTTCTGACATACTTGGCTAATACAGGCTTGGTAGGCTCTGTATGATCTTCTTCATCACTCAGTAACTAGATATTTTCTTCAATAGTTTTCTCGGTAAAACTTGTCGGTTGAACATTGACAAATTCATGATAATCTTCTGGTTCTTTGGAATTTCCTTCATCATTTCTTTCTGCAAATTTGTCAATTTTCACATTTGAACTTTCTACTATTTTGTTAGATGATTTGATCAGACATTTAAATGCTTTGCTTCTAGAAGAATAACCTAGAAATATTCCTTCTTCACTTTTCTGATCAAACTTGCCATTTCTATCATCTTTGTGTACATAGCATTTACTTCCAAAGATTGTAAAATAACTTACATTAGGTTTCTTATCATACCAGATTTCATATGGTGTCTTCAAAGTACCTTTCTTCAGTTTTACTCAGTTCAGGGTGTAAACTGTTGTGCTTATTGCTTCTCTCCAAAATGTTTGTGGCACTTTCTTTTCAATCATCAATGTTCTAGCACAATCCACAATAGATCTGTTTCTTCTCTCAACTATTCCATTTTTTTGTGGAGTTCTTGATGTAGAGACTTGTCTTTTAATACCATGATCATTGCAGAATAAGTTGAACTCATCAGATGTGAACTCTCCTCCTCTATCTGATCTAAGACATTTCAGTTGTCTTCCTGTTTCATTTTCAACTCTTGCCTTGTACCATTTAAACATTTGAAAAGCTTCTGATTTTGATTTTAAAAACATAACTGACATCATCCTTGAATAGTCATCCACAAATAATATGAAATATTTATCACCATAATAACTTTGAACTTTCATAGGACCACAAAGATCAGTGTGCACAAGATCTAAAATTCCCTTAGAAGTGTAAGACTTACTTGTAAATCTTGATCTTGCCATCTTACCCATCTGGCATCCTCGACACATAGCATTCTCAGGCTTTTCAAGACTCGGTAGACCTCTTACTTAGTGCTTCTTACTTATTTTGATCAGATTATCAAAATTTACATGACAAAACTTTTTATGCCATAACCAGGTATCATCTATCTTTGCATACAAACATTTATTTCGAGTTGAGTCAATGTGAAATGTGTTACCTTTTGTTTTTGTCCCGGTAGCAGCTAACTTTCCATTCTTCTCATGAACTTCGACAATTCCCTTCTGAAATTCTATTCGGTAACCTATATTGTTTAGTTGTGCTACACTCAACAAATTGTATTTCAAACCTTCAACCCAATAAACATCATTGCATCTTGCATTGTCAAGAAGTGTTATAGATCCTTTACCTTTCACGGGACATGGTGCATCATTACCAAATCTTACATAGCCTCCATCATAATCTTCTAACATAACAAACTTGTGTTTATCTCCTGTCATATGATGTGAGCATCCACTATCTATGATCCAAGAATCATTAGTATTTATGTGAGATATTAGGGCTTTTTCTTCATACCTTTCTTCATCTGATCCATCTTTGATAGCCACATAAACTACTTCCTCTATATCAGTTTCATCTAATTTATCATCATTGGATTCATCATCAGCTATTAAGCATGTCTTTCTATCTCTTCTTCTGAAGTCTCGGTGTCCTCTGTAATGATTGTCTTTCTGTCTTTTATCTCAGTAATCTCTCTTTTCAGTAGATTCTTTGCCAGGATAGTTAGAAGTCATATGTCCTATCTTATCATAATTGAAACATTTCAAAGGTAGTTTTCTTTTATACTTACCTTTGCCTCTCGGTAACCTTCTGGCTAATAGTGCTTCAAACTCTTCCTTCTTTCTGATTTCCTCATACAGTTTGTGTACTTCTTCCATGTTCTTACGAAATTTTTCACTTGCTCCATTGTGATCTC
The DNA here is from genome assembly GCF_030272615.1 of Cryptomeria japonica. Classification (NCBI taxonomy): domain Eukaryota; kingdom Viridiplantae; phylum Streptophyta; class Pinopsida; order Cupressales; family Cupressaceae; genus Cryptomeria; species Cryptomeria japonica. The sequence continues at coordinate 635,978,112 of NC_081414.1, forward strand.
CTTTATAGTACTTATACTTTCTTTCATTGTAATCATTAGATTCATCAAGATAAAAAGAAGTAAATGCAGATTCAACTTTATTTACTGAAGATCCACTATTATCAAAGTTACTTAACTCAAATGCATGTAGCTTACCAATAGTAGCATCTAAATATACTGGCATATTAGGTACAGACCTCAATTCATTGATTGCAGAGACTCTGATTGCATAAGCCGGTAGAAGGGTTCTTAATAACTTGTTATATCCTTTTCTTCAATAGTTCCACCTGCTCCTTTGATTTGATTAACAATCTCCTTTAGTCTTGTACTATACTGAGTTATGTTCTCACCTTCATTCATCCTCATAGATTCAAGTTGTCCTCTTAGACTATCTACTTTTTCTCTTTGAACATGTTCATCTCCTCCATATACTGATATGAGCTTATCCCACATAGCCTTTGCATCATTGCAGCCTTCTAGATCATTAAACTCTGAGTCGGTCAATGCAGAAGTTATTTCAATCATTACTTGGATATGTTCTTGATTTGCCTTTATCTCTTCCATTGTTAATGGATCGGTACTCAGTGTGATGAAATCATTCTCCAGATAATATACAACATATTCTCCAACTCCTGATAGGTGCAGCTTCATCCTTTTCTACAATGTAGAGAAACTTGACTTGTTCAGCTTTGGTGCATCCCTCTTATACATCTTTGGATATTTGCCTCAAGTACCTTTAAACCTTTCTTCCGGAGTCCAAAGCTCTGATACCAATTGATAGTTCTGATACTTAATGTAAGTACAGATCCAATAGCCAACAAGATGAGAGGGGGGGGGGGGTGGATCATACAAACTTACTCTTCCATAAAAACATTAGATTCAACCTCGGTAACATATACTTCAGTAATATAACCAAAACTCCTAAACACGCAAACTCAAAAGCATATAAACATCATAAACCTCATAACACCAGATTTAACGTGGAAACCCAAATAGGGAAAAACCACTGTGGGATTTTGGACCCACTAAGAAATATACTCTTCTAGAGTATGCTCGGTTAAAAGCGGATCTTGTTAAAGATTACAAACACATTGCTAGATGTGACCTGGTTAAGGGATTTCCCTCAGATCTGTTAGGATCTTCACTTTGTTCGAAGTGACCTTGTTAAAGGATTTCAAACACTCAATCAGAATGTCACCTTTCTAGAGGGTTTTACAAATAAGACTATAAAGTCCACTCTATTAAGAGATTTTTTATCACTTTCACAAAATAATAGTAATAAAAATCTATCTGCAACTTCACATCTAAAATGCTAAAGCAGATTCTTATTTGCTCAATACAATCTAGACATAGAACTAATCTTATCCATCTGCTGGGCTTCTATACTCTGTTATTCAAACAGGTCCTCAAGCTTTTGTGCTTGGTAATCACTATGTAGCATCCCTGTGCATACATTTGCTTGCATACATTGTTTATCAATAGTTCCCTATTTATAAACAATTCGCCAACCGCTTAATCTCCTTGATCACATTTTCCATGATCAATCATAGCCATCAGATCTTCAAACTTTGACCAGATTCAATGTATCCTTCGATCTGAAAATGTTTTACCCTACCTTGGAATTTGTGCTAGGGTATTGTGGTTCAATCTGATCTATAGATCTTCATGACGATTTTCCTTTGCCATAGATTCATTAACAAACTTCATGCACGACATACCAATCATTTAATCAGTTCTAGCTCATCACCTTCCTTCATTAAATAACATATGTAACCATTTAATGTGTTCTGTTACAGCTTAGTTACAACTCAGTAACAACTCGGTAAATACTAAACTTCACTCGGTAGACATTGTGCCTTCATTAACCGATAGTGATAACCTTAGTGTTTACTGACTAGGTTCCTTAGGGTTTACTGACTAGGTTCTTTGCTCGGTAACATAGTATAGTATTAACCTTACAATTTACAACATATGTATGATGTTAAAACAATCTAAACATCATGATCTCATCATTGTCTGACTTGGTAATAGTTGCCCATTGAATACCTTATTCAACCCCTTATTCATCATATTCTTTCCGTGTCTTTTACCGACATCTTTATACTCTTCAAATCATACTTCTCAAGATATGGCAACATCATACTGAATTAGAAAATCAATTTCTTGACATCAATGACAAAATAATAATATCAAGACAGTAAACATCCTTAATCAGTTATATCCATAATCATCAACAATCTTCTCAATATCCTTATTGAAATGCCAACAATCTCCCATTGTCTGTTATAATGCCAAATGCCAACAATATGTGTTCAAGCTTGATTGAATTGAAATATCTCAGCCATTTAGGTTTAGGGGGTAATAGATTTTGTTGGGAAAATCTGATGCCTTGAGGCCTGGATTCTTTTAGAAACCTAACGTATCTAGACATGTCTTTAGCGAAAGGTATATCCAGTGGGTTTACAAGGGAAAATAAGTTGAGCTTACAGTGCTTGTATTGCTTGTCACCACTACATATCTTGCATTGATAAGGTTATATATGCAGTGATCTGAAATAAACCCAGGTATCGGTATTATATCCAAGCTTACTCAAGGGAACCGATGATAAAAAAGGTGCTAGAAAATTTTCCTGACCATAGTCTGATGCATATTTCCGATGTGGGGTGCCCCCACAAGGGATAAGCCTATTAGCTAATTAGAGATAATATATCATAATTGAAGTTTTATCAGGATTTATTTGATAGTAGTATTTTTAATTTTGATCATCAATGCATATATTATCTAGTGTTTCTCATTAAGATAAATATTAACAGGTGAACACTGTAGGTCATTTGAATTCTTCTAACCTTGTAAATATATAATTAATGGTTGGTTTGAAGGCTACATCTATTCTGGCTCCAAAATGAACCTTTCTTATAACGTGTTAGCGACAGGTTAGTCAATCACAACCATTAATTGCAAAATCGACGGTGTAAAATGTGCGACTAACATGAGTGTTAGTCAATCCATACTGTTGTTTTGGAGCTAGAATATATGTGTCCTAGTTCGAATACGTAAGGTTAACTATAGAATTAAATTAGAAGAGGGAAATTCATTGAAACATAGAAATATTAGTTTATATTTCTAAATATTAAAAGAAGGTATTAAATAATTAGTCGGTATCATTCATTGTAAGTATATTAAGACATTAAAAGAATTTTGTTTTAATATTATTAAATCGTTAATTGATTTTAAAATAAAATTACAACGATCTATTAAAGGGTCCTAAGAAAAAAAGAAAAAAAAGATATACATAACAAAACAACAAACTATGATTACTTGAACAAGCCATGAAGGAGTATAATAGGTAGAAAATAGGAAATGAGACCTTGAAAAAGTAGAGAACAAAGACACACTAGAAAATAAATGTAAATTATTTATTTCATACAACAAAACAAGTTAATATTATTATAAGAATGTATTACCATATGAGAATTACCATCTTTCCTTTTAGAGGATTTTCTATACAAACGAATTATTGTTTGAAATATCTTCTTATAGTAGGATCCCAAGAACTAACAACCTAATCCTTTAAAAGAACATCCACCTTTGTGACTTCTTGGAAACTATACAAGGCTTTAGAAAGAGGCATAGATTAAAGAGGAGGCGAGAATCAATGGTCTAACATAGGATCAATCTTAAGGAAATATTGGAATTTTGAAAACTCAATAGGAATATATCAATGAGAAATTTTGAAGGTTGAGAAATCAATAGGAATGGTGATTACACTTAGGGATCCAAGAAATCTATCATATTTAAAAAATAGAATAAAATTAGGAGGCATTAAATAAACCCTTAATCATCTACTAACATGGATCGACAATCTTCAACCAGTAAATAGAAAACAAGTCAAAGGCTTTAATTTATAGAAATCTTGAAAAAGATGACCATTTGTAAAAAAACAAAATTGTAATGAAAGATAACTATTTTATAATCCAAATGTTGCTTCCGAACATGATCTTCCAATTTCAACCAAATATCAATAGTAAGTCCATAAGAGATGTCTATCTTAACTTAGATAAGAGAAAAGGTAGCATGAGAGTGAGAAACAAGATATTTTAACAAATGAAATAAAAATTGCCATTAAGTTTATATTCATGGTGAGGCTCAAGCCAAAGAAAAATTACAAATGAAGGTTGGGAAAATAAACTTTAACATGTATCTTCAAATAGAATTTAAATAAAGTTTTAAAATATGAGATGTAAGACTAACATAGATGATATTTTCAACAAATCCATGACACTTACTCAATGATCAAATCATAGTCACGCTTTCTAGAGAAATCTAAAATAAAATTCCTTTAGCATAAGGGAACGAACTATATATCATTGCAAATGTTTCTTTCTATATTTGTAGGATTCAAGAATTTGTTACTATGAAAGTGTATTTATACATCTAGTTATTATTTATGTAGTTCTTTGACCTATAAATCTATTCATAATAGCTTAAGTTCACTTAGCACTTTAATTGCTTCACCTCATAAACATATGGCACATGCTTTCACACTCGTCTAAAATGTTGTACATGTGTAACATCTCTTGACAGGTTAGTTAGTGGTTCCATTCTTCCTTTCAAATTTCTCTCTGTCCTACATATTAAAGGAGAGATCATTGTACATTCACACATTTATGATAGTTTCTTAGATAATTTGTCAATCTTAATTCTTTTGTGAAAGTTATAGAATTACACATTCATAACTTGATGCTCCAATTGTTGCAAGGTGTGCGCCCTTGGTCTCCTTGTGTTATGCAATGCATCACTCGAGTTCAAGACATGGCTTAACCGCCTCCTATGGATTCTATAAGTATAGTGGTTGTATCAAGCTTTAATAGGTTGATCTTTTGGTGCAACGACAACCACACTTGTAACAAGTGGTATCCAAGATTTGTCACAGGTTCAAACCCCTCGCTTGCATTAGAGGGGGAATTGTTGCAAGGTGTGCACCCTTGGTCTCCTTGTGTTGTGCAGCCAACGCTCGGGTTTCTGACATGGCTTAACCACCTCCTGTGGATTCTATAAGTCTAGTGGTTGTATCAGGCATTAATAGGTTGATCTTTTGGTGCAACATCAACCATGCACTTGTAACACAAATATGCTATCAAAAAAATGAATTTAAAATTCCTTTTTATTTTGTGAATCTAAAATTATGCCTAATCAACAAAGTTGCATGGCCCAAATAGACATTGTCATTACGGTAAAAAAAATCCTAGAGATAAAAATAACCTTTCATTTCATCAAACTGACAACATTGAAATATATGGTACCATATGGAATCTATTTAAATATATGCATCATCAAATTCAAGTTCTTGTAAGATAGATTTGGATTATTGGTTGTAGTTTGCTACAAATAATCTACAAAATGACTTCTTGTTTTCTTACATGTCATTCTTCCTTGGCAAATTTGCAAATCTACACACCCTTTCTATCTAGAGGCTTGTGGATCCTTTGCTACCACTGGATATTTATTTCAGATCTTAAATATCTAGCATATTCTTAGTTGAATTTAAAAGTGTTTTGTAATTTCATGAGTGTGGCTCTGTTTGTTTCTTTCTACATTGGGTTGTAATTATGGTCTTTCTATTAATATAATCATCAAATAACCATTACAATGAACTTGTCACAAGAGGTGTTGCAAAGAGGGGCTCCTAACAACTTTGTCTTTCTAACTAAGATGACAAGATACATAGTCAACACGTTAGTCTTACTTGCAACTTGCATCATTTACATACCACTTCTTTTTTTTAGGGGTTTTTAATCTATTGACTGGTCTTCGCCTGGACCTCTTCCTTTGTTCTCACATAAATAACCATGTTGCCTAGATCAAAGAATCTACATAAGACTTGAACAACGATTTTATGGTTGGCATTGTTGGCATTTCCATTATGTAGAACTTGATGGAAAGGAGTTTCAAAAATCATTGCGAGTGACCTCCTTAGTGGATCCATCTATGTCTATGTCTTTGAAAAAAATTTGTATAATATCTAGACTTATTAATATTTAATATAGAAAAAATTAAAGAGAAAAACTCATTAAGAAAACTCAATATAAATTTTCATTATTTTGAAACAATTACAATATTACAAAATAATATAAGCTAAGTCGGACAGTTAATGAAACAATTTATTGACATACTTAATATTTTGTATTTATATTGAAATGGAAAAGAAGTCAATGAAAATGAATAAATTTAAATTTTAATTGTTTTGAAATCACTGTTATATTGAAATACAATACAAAATAACCAGAGTTGTTAAGAATTTTATTGATTGGTTGAATCCTTGGTTGTCATTACATGCAAGTTGGAAGAGAATATATTATGCCGACATTATTCCCGCCTACTTCACTATTTATCCTTTTCGTCACCTGCACACGCTTTCTTATAGAGCGCCTCCTTTTACACACATACTATTATGTTTATATTTGTTTTACCTATGTTTGAATCGTACAATGGTTTTTCTCATTTAATTATTTTATGGGAAGCATCCAATAGCTTTTTATGTATTTATAACTTTTCACCTCTTACATATATTAGAATCACGGATCACTGAGAGGGGGCATGAATCGGTGATCTATCATAAATCAAATCCACAAACTAATTCTTTATCAATTGGTTAGCAATGCATAATAGAAAAGAACAAAAACATGTAACAAAGAATCCACAAATCCACAACACTAGAATTTTTACTTAGAAACCCTGAAAGGGAAAAGCCACGGTGGGGCTGGAACCCACAATATTCATATACTATGGCCAGGAGTACATAAATATTACATAGATGGGGAATGAACTTGCATTCAAGATCACTGCGTAGATCTCACTACTCAATTACAATTTCTTGGAAAGCTACAACCTTCAGGGAAGTCTGCTTGACTTACATATGATTACAATGAGGAAATATAATGAAATGAACTCTCAAGTAGCATCTCACAATGCAAGAATGAGTTCTAGTTAAGCACTAAATCTCTGATTGTCTTCACTCTACAGAATACTTGTTTCTGTCTCAATTAGCTACCAGATTGTTTGAAAGAAAAGTGCGCATGTGAAATTGTGCTCAATTGCACCAAAATGGATCACCATAATAATATTTTCACCAAAACCAATCACCAATTAGATCTTATATATCCGGTCAACACAAAAGTAATTTCCTTCAAGTGGACTTCAAGAAGAGTAACGTGTAGCTCCAATTCATCTTCAATCTCAAAAAAACATAGCATCGGACCAAAAGACTATATTCACATGCTTCCTAAGGATCTTCCCATTCATGAAGAACACAAAATCAACCACCAAAATTACCGCAATCATCAGAAATTATTCTGAACCAAAACATCATCAAGATACCCTATTTTGTCGGTTTACTCCAGCTTCTAGATAAGATGAATCATGACTACTAGATTGAGTCTCGAAGAAGAGTTTCCATCAATGAAACCCCTAGACCATAAATCAAGTATCTAAGATCACCGGATGAGTGTCAATTGGCAACAATCTCCCCTTTTGGCATTGATGGAAATACTTGTGAAACATGTACACCGGATGAAAGAATGAAATAGTTCTAAGGCTCCCCCTTAGATCAATAATCCAAAAGTCTGCATTACACTAGACTATACGCTCCATACATAAAATGAACCTGTACATTTTTCACCTCATCTCTCCCCCCTTGACAACAATGCCAAAGATAGGACCGTTTGCATCAAAATTGTCTATACATATATACACATTCACTAAATGATCAAATCTATACATGTTTTAGGATATCTACATATGTCATCTTAAGGAACTTGAGATATGTGTTCCATCCTCCTAGCAACTTCTCCAAAATTGAAACAAAACCATTCAAAAAATAAGCATGAAATTCCATAACCCCAATCTTAGTAGGAGTCTCTTGAGGCTTGTTTTGAATGCAATCCATCTTATGATACACTAAGGTGTCTAGCCAAGGACCAATTAGATTCTGAAGTTCACCTGTCCACCTGATCATCCTCTCCTTCTCCTTCTCAAATTTTCCTAATCTACTCCATGATATTCAAAATTTGTCCTTCAATACTGTCGGTTAAGTTAGCTGTAGGATCATAAGCTTGAGAAATATGAGCTAACTATCCGCTACAATTATCTATCTTCTTGTCTATTTCATTAGTAAAATTGGTCAAAATTAGACAAGACATAAATTTTACCACCTTCCGCTAAGGCCTCATCAATTACTTTTAACTACTTATCTAGCCGAGCCTTATCATTACTAATCATAATTTGCAAAAATGTTTGAACTTTAGAATCTTTAAATTTCTCCATAGCTTGTCAGGTTGATGCCTTCATCAAAGAATCAAACTAGGTGGATATATGATCTATTGACTTCTAAAGATTACTAGATGAAGTGGTGTTTGCATCAAGTTGCAGTTCTAGTACCACCTATTCCAAAACTTTAACTGATTTTTCAATGATTCTCTTCTCTTTAGATTTTGTCTGTGTTAACTCCTGACTGGCTTGTGCTTGGAGAGAAACAACAACAATCATGCTCTCTGTCGGAGACATCTGATTGAATGGTTTATCAAAATTGATATTGAACTACGGAAAACTCCCTTGTATTTGAATTTTAGCTATGTATATTTCCACAAGGATCGGATTTTTTGTTTCCTTATGCTTTCCTTTATCTGGTTCTTCATGTATTTCCTCTCCCTTTTTCTCAGCTTTGACTTGTCCAAATTTGCCTTCTTTAGGTGCCTCTTGTGCATCGGGGTCCCCACTTGGTGCACCATCCTCTGCCTCTGCTGATATATCATTTTATTTTGTAGGATCAACCTCAACAAAATCCAAAATTTGTTTCTCTGCAACATCCTAAGTATCCTCTTCCTTATTTACATCATTAACCAGAGGATTTTCTGACTGGGTGACTTCATCTTATGAGATAGTTTCTACAAGCCCATTCTCAGTAAGAAACTTCTTCCAGATTGCACTGGTTTCTCTCCTTATTTCTCCAACTCGGCCAACCATCAGATTGTTTATTTTGTTGATTGTTAGAATCAGGGATCACTGAGGGGGGGATTGAATCAGAGATCTACCATAAATAAAATCCACAAACTTATCCTTTATCCACCAGTTAGTAATGCATAATAGAAAAGAACATAAACATGCAACAAAGAATCCACAAATCCACAATATTGTAATTTTTATGTGGAAACTCAGAAAGGGAAAAACCATGGTGGGGCTGGAACCACAATATTCATATACTATGGCTAGGAGTACATAAACATTACATAGATGGAGAATGCACTTGCATTCAGGCTCACTACCTAGAGCTCATTGCTCTGTTACAATTGCTCAGAAGGCTACAACCTTCAGGGAAGTCTCATTGACTTACAATTTGATTACAATGTGGAAATAAAATGAAATGAAATCTTAAGTAGCATTTGCCAATGCAATAATGAGTTTCCATTAAGAAGTTAATCTCAGACTGTCTTCGCTTTGTTGAATACTATGTTTCTGTCTCAGTCAGTTACCAGATTATTTTAAAGCAAATTGTGCATGTCAAACTATGCTCAATCACATGAAAATATATCACCACAATAGTATTTCCACCAAAACCAGTCACCAATTCGATCTTATATATCTGATCTTAGCACAAAAGTAATTTCCTTCATGTCGACTTCAAGAAGTGTAATGTGTAGCTCCAAGTCGGCTTTAATCTCGAACAAAAAATAGCATCGGACAAAAATAGTGTATTCACACACTTCCTAAGGATATTCCCATTCATCAAAAACACAAATCAACCACCAAAATTACCGCAATCATCAAAAATTATTCTAGACCAAAACATCACTGAGATACCCTGTTTTACCAATTAACTGCCTACCAGTTAACTCTAGCTTCCAAATAAGATGAATCACGACCACTAGATTGAGTCTCCAAGAAGTGTTGTCATCAATGACAACCCTAGACCATAAATCAAGCATCTAAGATCACTGCATGAGTGCCAATTGCCAACAACATATATTTAATTCTTTAATTAATATCTTTATAAATAAGTAATATATGAAAATTTAAAATCTATTAAAAATAAAAATCTATTCAATTTACTTGATTTACATTTAATAAAAATATGAGATTTTTATGTTACAAAATATATTTATTGAAAATTTCATTGTTTCAATAAATATTTATAAAATTAATTGTTGAAATATACATTTCAAAATATGATATTGACAATATTAAAGGTTTTTTTTATATTTAGTTTATTATTATTTTATTTTGATTATGTCTAGTTAGGATAAACCTAAAATAGGATGTGGCTAGTTGATTAAACATATCAACAGATCTAATTTCATTCCATTCAATATTTATCATCTTAAAGATGCTACAGAGGTTGGGCTTTGGTCCCAATTTGTGTAGGCATGTTTAGATGGTTTTCAATGATGCTAATGCTCTTTTGAGGATCAATAAATTAATATCTGATCCACTTTCTCTTCATTGTTCAATAAGAGAAGGTTAACCCCTATCTCCATTCCTCTATGTTTTAGTTGTTGATGCTCTTGGTTACATATTGAAAAAATACAATCAAATGGGCCTAATTAAGTGTATTGCTATTCCTAATGGTTCAACTATTATAAACTCACAATTTGTTGATGATAGGTTGTCATTTCTTGAAAATTTTGAATCAAAAATTAATAATGTTTTTGGAATAATTGGATTTGTATAGCTCAATTTCGGGCTCTAAGTTAGCACATCATAAAATTCAATTTCTAATGATTCAATCTAATCCTTTACCACATTGGATTCCTAGCCAATGGAAATGGATTAAACATTGTCAAATTATATGGTATCTAGGTATTCCCTTTGGGTTTGGTGTTTGTCTTCCTGATATTTGGAATTGGTTTCTTGTCGAATTAAAGAACAAAATATTTAATTGGAGCAACAAGTACCTCTCACTTGTTGACAAAATTTAGGTTTTTAATCAGATCTTTTTGGCCTCTCATGTTCACTATTCTTCATGTTGGATGCCTTCCCAAAAAGGGTATGAGGACCTTAACAAAATCATTGGTCAATTTTTATGGAATAATTGGGAAGGTAAAATGGGCTATAGTTCTTCTTATTGGTGTCACTGTATTTAACCAAAGCATAGAGGGGGGCTGGGCCTTTTGGATCCTAGGACTCAAGGGATTTGTTTTGCTATGAAGTGGATAATAAGAGTTTTTTTAGGTGATGAATAGTGATAAATCTTGGTGCGACAAAGAATAGCCCTTTCCAATATCAATAATAAATGGCATTCAGTGGGTTGGATGGACAAGATCTTGCTTGCTCCCTTTTTTCATATTAAAGCTTCTTTTCCTTTGCAATCCATCTAAAAGGCTTGGAAACGTGTATGCAATTGTCTGAATTGCAAAACAAATTTATTACAACATGGTTTCAGTTTCTCCAATTCTTCTATTTGGTGGAATCAACTTGTACAATATCATGGGCAACCATTGGCTATAGTTTTTCATAAATAGGCCAAATCTATTTAAACAAGGATTGAAACACTTCAATGACCTTTGGGATTTAAGGACTCTAGATTAGATCAACTGGCAATGTGCTAAAAATACTTTTAATTTAAGTAACAAACCCAAGGGGTTTCTAATTTTTGTTAAGTCTTTGGTTCCTATGGATATCCTAATGAAGTTGTGCACTCAATCACAGTGCAGTGTTTTCTAAGGCTATTTATGGCTGGAAAATTTTCCTTCTTCTTGTTTTCCTTGAAAAAATATTTATCTATAGATTTTTCCTTCAATGAGACTAAACCCAAGACTTAACATTAAGTGAAATTGTATATTTCAAGAAAGGACATGGAAAAGGTTTAGGGGTTAGATTTGGCTTTCTAAGGCTAAAGCAAATGCTCAAAATTTTTCATGGAAACTTCTACATCATACACTACCAATAAGAGATAAATTAAAGATTCTAAGGTTGTATTTAGCTAAATGCCCATTTTATCAACAACGAGAAGACTTCAAACATAATTTTTGGGGTTGTTCTAGAGTTAGAAAGAAATGGAATATCATGTTTAATCATTTTCTAATTATTTTTAATCATCTTTTGAGGTGGAAGGAAGCTATTTTTGGTTTTGGTCTTCATAGGAATGTGATTGCAGACTCTACGAGATAGTGCATTTTGTTACATATATGGAAAAGTAGATGTCAAGCAATTTTTTCTAATCACATTTCGCATCAGGAAGTAGATATTTTAATGTTTTACTTGAAAGTCTTAATCCAACTCATTTTATTATGCCTAGAGTTGAAGATTGAAAAGAGAGATGGTGGTAGATTTTGTAGATAGCTGGATGAGATCAAATATCAATATATCCATAGCTTCAAGAGGGAGAGATCAAATGTGCAAATCAGCTACATAAGTTTCTCAATTTTCACGTCTGCAGTTTTTTTCATGTGCCTATTTATGTATTGTCCATACCAGTCTTTTTTGTTGGTCACTCCCAGTAGTGTTGTCATGTATATGGCTGTGAAGTTTCTTATATATGTTGTTTTGGTTAGACAGATGTTTAGATCAACTAGGCAAGTAATTTCAAGTTTTGTAAGTCATTGATTCTCGTTGCTACATGTGGGTTATAGTTTGATTTTGCAATCTTATTCTTTCTAGGCATTCATTTCTTGGAGTACTATTTATTTTCCGTGTAATAATTTTGCTTTGTTCAATACAAAAAATGTATTATTAGAAGAGTTTTACATTTTGTGGTAAGTGTCTAGTTTTAATTATTTATTTTTTCAATGTCAATTAATTTTATAAATTATAAATTTAGTTTATGATAGTATGTTACTAAAATTTAAATAAAAATGATAGCATAAATATAAAATTTAATATTTAATATATAAGTTATGTTAAGATTAGAATTCATTTCCAAATTTTCTAAAATTAAATAAATAATTATTAATATTATTTTGAAAAAAAACATTTAATTGAAATTTGTTAACATTAATTTTTTTTATAGTTAATTTTTTTTAACATTCATTTTATTTATTTATTTATTTTTATAAGTTTCACAAATAAAATTTAATAGCATTCACTTTTAATAATAAAAAAAATAATTATCAATGTTGTAATAAATAAATAATACTATCACTAAAAGTGAATAATGTTAAACTTCATTCTTAACAATTGCCTTTTATTTATTAAGAACAATGTTTATCTATATACTTTTGGTTCGTAGCCATTTATTTTTTCAATGCCAAATCATTTTAAAAATTGTAAATTTGATCCAATGTTACTAAAATAAAAATATCAAGCTTTCAAAAATTAAATTAATAATTATCAATATTATTGTGAACAAGAACACTTTAATTGAAATTTGGTAACATCTATTTTTAAAAGTTGATTTTTTTTAACATTCATTTTAAAAATCAATATTGTTGATAACATTTATTTTATTTTATTTTTTCTAAGGAGGTTTTCTTGGAGATGCGGAGAGGAATTTTGAATTCTCTTTAGGCGGGAAACCCTGTCCTGGCCCTGCAATCCGGGTTACTAGTGGTAAGGATGGATCACGTGAAGCTTCTAAGACTGCAGATCCTTAGGAGGATGGCAAGGATCTAGTCATCGGGGACCCAATACATAATGAAGACTCAAGAAAGGGGCCCAATCAGTTGGACACGTCTCTTCCCTGGTCCTCTTTGTTTGGATTCAAACATGCAGGAAGTCTTCTCTCCCTGAGGTACGTAATATTTCCGACCCTGAGAAAGGGAAATTTTCTATTGAAGTCTTGGATCCAATGATTGAGCACAATATTGCTTTGATGGCCCTAACTTTGGTCAGTAAATTTCTGGGTCCTAGACCTAATATTGATGTTTTTAGGGAGTATGCTAGAAAAAAGTGGGTTCTTAAGGGATGGGTGGAAATAATAGCTATGCCGAAAGGGGCTCTTTCCCTCAACTTTTCTTGTGAAGAAGATATGACTAAGATTCTTTGTGGTGGTCCTTGGGTGATTGGCAAAACCTCTTTGGCACTTCAAAAGTGGTCACCATTGTTGGATCTTAATGCTCCCTTATTTGCTCAGGCTCCTATTTGGGTAAGACTCCTAGGTCTGCCCATGTAATTTTGGGTTGAAGATGTCTTTAATGGTTTGGCATGTTCCTTTACTAAACTCCTCTCCATTGATCCCACTACAGCTGCCAGAAGATGACTTACCTATTCAAGAATTTATGTGGGTGTCTCTCAAGGAATGGACATGCCTCTCTCCATTCATATTAACTCTAGGATTGGGAAATGGATCCAACCATTAGAATATGAGAGCGTTCCATTTGTGTGTTTCCATTGCAAAAAAGCTAGACATATTGCCAAGAAATGCCCCCTGCAGGCTGAAAAGGATAAAGCCAAAAGAGATAAGAGGTTGTAGTGGAAAGCTAAAAATACCAACAAGAAGGAAGTAGAGATCCAAAATGCCATTACTCTTGATACCTTTGATCAAAAGAAAAATGATAATATGGCTTGTACCGAGGACTCAAAGAAGGTTGATTTCGAAGGTGACCAGGTTAGATCCAACAAAGGAGAAAAGCCTAGCCCCAACTATGATGAGAAGAATGATGAAGACCTAGAGGAACGTGAAATCCATGTTGTTTTTCATGATAACAATGTGGAGGAGGACTCTAACTCTATTTCTAAGGAATCAAATAATGAGGATCCTTATCCCAGCTTTGAAGATGCCCAACAATGCAATACTCTTGGTGGAAACTCCTCTTCTGAATCCCAAAAGTCTATTGGGTATGTTAAATCCATTTTTTTGTTGTCACCGACGACTTCTCTTCTCAATATAAGCTCTTAATGGGCATATGAAAAAGGAAAACCCAATGCTTTACAAAAAGCACCTACCTAGAACCCTATGGATGATGAAATCCAGATCAATGATGTCACAGAGAAAAAGCAGGTAGGAAAAAAGGGTCCCAAATATACACCCCAGACTACTTCTATGAAAACTAGGGGGATGACCAAAGCTGATGTAGGTTCAAATCCAGGAATGCCAGGAAGGAGATCGAGTACTCAAATGAGGGAGTTGGAACCCAACAAGAATATAGTGGATGGTACCCAGTTGACCATCCATGAGGTATGCTCTTTTAAACGAATATGAAAATTATTTCATGGAACATTCACAGACGTAATGTTCTGTATAAATAAGAGACTCTAAGGAACTTAGTTGGGGATCATAAACCTCATATTGTTTTGATTCAAGAAACTAAAATGCCTAAGGATAAAGTGGAAAAAACGAAAGTGTTTAAGAATTGTGGGGTTTTTAGGGGTAGGTCGGATGATCCCTCTGGAGGTATTGCTCTCTTTTGGAACCTTCAGCACGTCCAGGGGAATCTAGTTTGGCTTGACAATAATATGATGTTTGTTAGATTTCATCACATTAAAGATGGGACTACTTAGCTTTTATCTAATATCTATGCCCCGAATTCTAAACTTAGAAGAAGTAGATTCTGAAAAAAGTTAGATTCTATCATAACTCAATTCAATTCTGAAGGTTGGCTAGTGATGGGAGACTTTAACACTCCCCTAAAGGAAAATGAGAAATTTGGGGGGATTTCTTCTCAGCATGATAGTAGGATGGATTTGATGAACTTCATTGATAATCAGGCGCTCCATTATGTGGATCTCTAGGGTGATAATTATACTTGGACTAATAGAAGAATTGGCTCTAATCTTATCCAGGTGAGACTTGATAGGGCCCTTATCTCTAATGACTTGTTCAATTATTACACCCGTTCCTTAAATGCGCTTCCTAGTATTGGCTCAGACCACTATCTGATTTCTTTTGTGGCAGACTCTATCTCTAGAAGGAGAAATTTCCCCTTCAAATTTGAAAAAATATGGATGAACCACCCCAATCTTGAGGAAGCTATCAAAGATTGGTGGAACATTTCAGTGGAGGGATCTTCCATGTTCCAAGTGGCCAAACTGTTAAGGCATGTGAAGGACAAGGTTAAGACATGGAATAAGGAGGTTTTTGGTGACATTTTTGCCTCTAAATCTACAATCTAGCTTGACCTTAAGGATATTCAGGCCAAAATCCAAGCTAATGGCTATAGTGAGGTCTCCTTCACTTCTGAGAATGAGATATTATCTAAATATCATGATATCATTAAAAAAGAAGAGATATTCTAGAAACAGTGCTCTCATTCTCTATTGCTTAAGAAAGGTGATAAGAATACAAGATTCTTTCATATGACTACCATGAAACACAAGGCAGCCAATAGAATATCAAAAATGTCCATAGGGGGGACTCTATCCTTTGTGGAAGATGAAATAAAAAAGAAAGCTAGATCCTAATTCTTGTCTCTCTTATTGATGGATTGCAATCTAGATAAAAGTGCCCAAGACTTATTCCTTGCTACTATCCCAAAGATGTTTGGGAGAGACCAGAATAAATTTCTCTTTGTTATCCCTTGATGCTGAGATCAAGCGAGTTGCCTTTTCCTTTGAAGGTAATAAAGCCCCTAGCCCGGATGGCTTCTTGATGTTCTTCTTTCAATCATTTTGTCACATCATTAGCTAGGACATTGTTAAGGGTGTTAAAGAATTATTTGGATCTAAGCTACTTTTGAAAGAAATCAATGCTACATTTTTGGTCCTTATCCCTAAGACCCCGATAGCTGACTCTGTGGATCTTTTCAGACTGATTAGTCTGTGCAATTCCTTTTATAAGATTATATCTAAGGTTCTCACTCTTAGATTGCTCTCCATTCTGAACCAGATATCATTTTTCCACAACAGACCAAATTCATTCCTAGAAGGCAGATTCTGGATTCCATCATATCAGTCCATGAGGTTATTCACTCCCTGGAAGTCTCCAATAACCAAGGTGTCCTAATGAAACTTGACAGTTTGAAGGATTCTGATTGGGTGGATTAGTGATTTCTTCATAGAATCCTCAAAGCTTTCAGATTTTTTGAGAGAATGATTTAGATGATCTCCTAACTAATCTCTACTCCCTCTCTGTTGGTTATTGTTAATGAATCTCCCACCTCCTTCTTCAGGTCTTTTAGGGGTCTCAGACAAGGGGATACTATATCTCCTATTTTTTTTGTTATCTTGGTTGAAAGTTTGGGAAGATATATCAACAAACTTGTTTCTAAAGGTCAACTGAAAGGTGTGGGTAAAAGTACAAAGTTGTGTCACACTTTTATAAAGGAAATGGTCAATGCTGATTCAACTTTATAAATTAAATCAATAGAAAGTAAAATATATGTTTTGAATTTTAAAATGATGTAAACTAATTAAATTTTTATTCTTTTGTCTATTTTATGTTTGTAATTTTAAGAAAAAATAAAAAAATCATTTGAATGTAGTTGTTTATAAAGTAAACACTATAATTTAGTTGCTGATAAAATGCTGAAATTGAAGTCACACAAGCCACCACACTTTATTTAGTAAATTATACCTTTTTTTCTTCATTTTTTATGTATATTGATAATTTGAAACTTTAGTGCATGGGTATATTTTTTATTGATTTTTATAAATATATATTTTTCAATAAATTTGAAAAGTTGCATGTGCTGAAATATAACTCTTTCCGATTCCCACCACTTTATTTCTTAACTATTTATCCAAATTAGAAAAGAATTATATCATCTTGACATGGATTCTTTTCTCTATTGCATCATATATTTTTCAAAAAATTTAAATGAATTTTAGTATTTTTCCTTGACAAGATAATCAACCTTATATTTTAGTGTTGATTACTTATTTTCGTTAACAATAAAATATAAAATATTGAAAATTAATTAAAATATTTAAAAATATATATTTTGGAAAACTCACTTATAGATCTATAAAAGGGTATTTTTACATTTCAAAAAAAATTTATTTATAAGAGTAGGAGTTGTTGAAACATCGAGTTTTTAATTATTTTGGTAATTAAACCCAAAGTGGTATAAAATATACATTTAGTAAGCATTTCCAATTAGAAAAGTTGTGGCCCATATATAACTTAGCTATAATGAATCTATATAGACCATATGTTTGACTAAAGTTAATTTTTAATTAGAATTACTTAAATTCACTTGTGTTGATAAGTTAGCCTAAAATGTGACACAATTTTGTGCTTTTACCCATGTCAGACCATCGTCAATTGACAGGATGTTCTCCCATCAATAATTTGTTGATGACATAGTGTTGATGGGCGCATTTCCTATCAAGGAAGCCAGAACCTTAAAATCGGCTCTGGTCAACTATTGCCAAGCCACGAGTCAGCTGATTAATTAGATGAAAAGCTCCCTCTTCTTCCTCAACACTCCTGAAGATAGGCAAGGAAGAATTGCTAGAATTTTGGATTGTCAGATCATCTTGCTCCCCTCCATCTACCTGGGTCTCCCTCTATGCAGAAATGCCCCTAAGATGTTTTGGAGTAGCTTGGTGGATATATTCCACAAAAAAATAGCCAACTGGAAAGGGGCCCTTCTAAGACAAGCGGGGAAAATCCAATTATTAAAATCCTCCCTCCAAAGTCTTCCTGTGTATGCTTTAAGTCTGTTTAAAATTCCAACCAAATTTGTTGATGCTATTGAAAAGATTCAAAAGTCCTTCCTCTGGTCGGGAGTTGAGGAGAGGAAAAGGATATCTCTGATTGCCTGGGACAAAGTTTGTAGACCTAAATAATTGGGTGGCCTTGGTCTAAGAAACATAAAAACCATTAATAAAGCCCTTCTCGCCAAAAAAATATGGAGATTATTTGGAAAAACTAGTGAATGGAATTCAATCTGGTAAGCCAAATATATGCAACCTCATACATCTCTTACATATTTTTTAATTCCCATGATGCTCGATTTGGCTCTACTATTTGGAACAATGTTGTCCAATCTAAAATGGTCGTTGGATTAGGTAAAAGATGGACTATTGGTAATGGTAGAAAAGTCAATTTTTTGGAGGATTCTTGGTTGTTGGAGGCCCCCCTCTCTAATAAGGTTTGTTTTTATCCCTTTATCTCTGAGTGCAAGGCTAGATTTGGTACCAAGGTGGTTGATTTCTAGAGGGATACCCACTGGGTGATTCTAAGTTCCATAGACCCAGCCCTCAACCCTAGTATGGTTCTTCTTAATTTTGTTTTGATTGACCCTCTTCTTGAAGATAAAATAATTTGGTCAGGAACTTCCTCTAGTACTTATTCGGTTGCCTCTATTGTTCTGTTGTTGTCCCAATCTCTTGAACCTCCCCCTTGCTGGTCTAAAGCTTGGATTAGTGGTCTTACTCCCAAGATCAATATTTTTTTTGGATCCTTCTACAAAATTAAATCCTCACCACTACTAATATTTGCAAAAGAGGCTTCCATCTGCCCAATAGGTGCTACCTTTGCCATGATGAGGAAGATAATGTTAACCATATAGCTATGCAATGTCCCTTCTCCCATGCTATTTGGTTATAGATTTTGCAACTTTGGAACCTGAATTGGATCTTTCTTGCTTCTATTCAAGAATGTTTCACTAGTTGGAGATGCCTTTCCTTGAACAAATCCATCAAATTTCTATGGGAGCTCGCCCTACCTCATGTGGTTTTGGGAATATAGAAAGAAAGGAACAATAGGATTTTCAGAGACTCCTACTCCTCTCCTGAAGTGGTGTCTACTAAAATTAAGCAGTCCATTGTGGAAAATTTGAAAG
Organism: Cryptomeria japonica; assembly: GCF_030272615.1. Taxonomy (NCBI): domain Eukaryota; kingdom Viridiplantae; phylum Streptophyta; class Pinopsida; order Cupressales; family Cupressaceae; genus Cryptomeria; species Cryptomeria japonica. The sequence continues at coordinate 635,997,746 of NC_081414.1, forward strand.
ATGATGGAAAGCCTCTTCTTTTCAGGAGAAAGAATGATTCAGACCTCTTCAAAAACTAGAAATTTTCTTCTTACATAGACAGAGATGATAAGAGAAATAAGAGAGAAATTAGTAAGTGGTTTTTTCCTCTAATTGGTTGGATCAAAGATAATTTTGATGGGGCGGCCAAGGGAAACTTGGGGACGACTGGGTGTGGGAGAATGATAAGAAATGAGGTTGGCTATTGTATTTCGATGGTTGCATTCCCCATCGGATTGCAGGCTAACCACTTAGCTGAGACCATGGCTGCTTACCAAACCCTTGCCCTTGTTAAATCATTGGGATTTAGTAAAGTCTATCTCAAGGGAGACTCTAACAACATTGTTCACTACCTAAAGGTTCTATCCTCCCCATCAAAGACCATAAAAAATATCATATCTTAGGATAAGGGGATAATTAAGTCTTTCAAACAATGTGTTGTATCTCATAATTATAGAGAAACCAATAGTATGGCTGATTGGGTGGCCAACATGGTTGTTCACGCTGATCACATGATGAGCTGGAGAGGTGAGCTAGATCTTTTTGATGAGGCCCACGCCTTCCTCATTTATGATAGAGGCCATAGTTATGAGGGAGTGATAAGGAATAATGACAACATACTTATCAATGAAAAAGGCCATAATGACTCGAAAAGAGCGATGCTCAAAGATTGAGCTAGCGTTTAATGTGGACAAGCCTTAGCATGCTTTGTGGGTACCTATTTATATTTTCAAGACCCTCCTGCTCTACACTTTGATATCTATTTTTTCCTTGTTCTACATTGTGAAGTTTAGGAATAATCTTGTAGTTGATGCCATCATAGGTAACAGGAAAACAATTGAGATGCTCTCCTATGATGAATGGAAATCTAAGCCAAAGGCATGGGCTATTCTAGAAATGACCAAGATGATAGGGTATATGGAGAGAATTGTTGGGAAAAACCACCCCGTTACCATAATTTTTAAGAATAATTGAAAAGATGGTAAAATTATGATAGGAGGAAGAAAGGTGAAATTGACAAAGGGATGATCATGGAAGTCACTTGCATGTCAATTAGAGGCAGGAAGTTTTATAGAGACAAAAAGCTTACAGAGGCTTCTATCAAGTGATTCCCAAAGGAGGAGTCTGAGAAAACCGAGTTGGTGAAATCCGACAAGACCTAGTACTCACCAAAGGTGATAAAGAAGGTATGGAGATGGGTTATGTTTAGTGTCATGCAATATGTAACTCTTGATGGTAGATACTCTTGTGTCTATGGTTGTCATTTTGTGCTTCTAAATCATTTTTGCCATAAAGATCTTGTGTCTATACCCTTCTATCTGTTTAGCTCTCTTAACACTAGCATTAAGGATTTCAGGGCTAATCTAGATATTAACCCTCCCATGCATGAAGGCTTAATGTTTCTTTTATACAACCATGTCAAGGCCTCCTCTATGGAGTATTCTATCACTGATCTTTCAGACTTGGATGGTGAGTCTAAGAACTTAGAAGACAGTTAAGATGAGGGGTCTAATATTGAGTGGGAAGATGATGGTGACAAGATTACCTCTACTAAAGGTTCTAGCAAGGGGAAGGACAAAGATATGGCTTCTGGGTCCAAAAAAAAGAAAGCTGGAAAAGGGGTTAAAGGAAAAAGGTGTAAGGTTCAAGAGGAGGACAAATAGATTGAAGATGATGAAGAGGATGACGAGGGGATGTAGATTGATAGTGATTATGTTACCCCACCACCTACTAAGAAAAACAAGCAGAGCCCTGTTATCACTCATATCAACGCAGATAAAGGGAATGATTTTCTAAATGTCCAACCCAATCCTCTAGACCCCAATAAAAGGAGAGATGATTTTGGAGAAGATGGGAAGATGGCTAAGGAAGGTGATACTTTGTCTCCCAATGATAAAACTACTAGTGCTAACGTGGAGACCCTAGATAATACTACTCTTGAGATCATCATTGATAGCAGAAACTCTCCTTTAACCATACTGAAAACTGCGAAGAGTGGGATCATGGAGTTCTACAAGGTTATTTATTGGGTCTATTTGGAGATGGATAGCTTGAAGAACAGGGAGGAGGATTCATCAAAGAAACTAGATACCTTAGAATTTTTTGGAACAGGTAAGCTCATTACCCTACCTAGCTACCTGAATTAATTGACAAAAGTCATCAGTTATGTGGAGGCTATCACTAGTGTGTATTGTTAGACAGTTCAGATAGCCAAAAGACAACAAAGAGGGGGGAGGGAGTGAATCAATTGTCACAGATTATAGGAACCATTACCAATTTGAACAATAATACCAGAACCCAAAACATTAACATGGGAATAGAAGATAAACCAATTAAGCATAAACAATAATAATAGAATGAAAGCCATCCACACAACACCAAGATTTGTATGTGGAAAACTTGGTAGAGTGAAAAACCATGATGGGAAGCCTACCCATAGTTAGATAATACTTTTGCAATAAGTATGTGAATTACAATGAAGGGGCCTACACTTATAGGAAGGCCAACAACCTAGAGCGCACTGCTCATCACAAAAGGAGTCTCACTGATGACATATAAATCCAGACTACAATCTAGAGAAGTGTTGAATTGCAAAAGATAGCATCTCCTATGCCTGAGTATAGTTCTGGTTAAGCTGAATACCGAAGGACTAGATCCTATTAGATAAACCCAGTTAGATCTCCAATGATTGACCAACTCCTCTGCCTGAATGATATTACATTATTCACACATTACATTCCTTGACCATGACCTCTTACATTAACCATGATGATCTATAATGAGATCTTACATCTATTTATACAAACTCTCGACCATAAATCATTAGGTCGGCCACTAGACAATAAATTGATTACATAATTACAAACCATGTCGGTCTTAGATAAAAAAATAATATCAACACATAAGACATCCCGTAAATACATCAATAGGTCATGTCCACGCATTACATTAAAAGTCGGTTCGTAACCTAGATCAACCGGGACCAAGTATAGGTCCATATGACAAAACAATTATCTCCAACTGCCAAGTCTCGAACACGATCACCACCAACATCCTAAAAATCCACCAAAAGTTGCACCAAAACCACTTATGCAATTCATCAAAGATGTCCATCAAAAGCTCTACTGGTGAAACCCTCGTCGGAACCAGAAACTAATCTTCTAAGCAAGCAAGATAGCATCCGATCTCCAGACCAAAACCAACTGACCAAATATGATTATAATTATCATGAAAAAGCCAATTCCATCATCAAACTATACCAGAGCCTACCAGATCATGCCAGAACCAAGTTAACCAAAAACCACTCAACCTATTGGGACCAGAAGGGTGTCGATAAAGCATCCAAATAGCTAGTATTGATATCAATGACAAAACACCAATGAAACACATAATCAATTCCACCATATGGCCAACAATCTCCCCCTTTGGCATTGATGGCAACACTAGATGTGAAAACATCTAAGTACCAAAAAATGCCAAATAAGTCTCCCCCCGTGGAAGACAGGCAACAAACTCCCAAATATAGCTCTGAATATCACTCCCTCTTTTCACTTTCTTCTTCACATCAATATCACTCCCCCTTTGACATCAATGCCATAAATCTGATAGAAACATCAAAGTAAAAACATAAGCTTTTGAATCACAAATCTGACTACTCCCCTTGAGTAGTAGCATCCCACATCAACGTTGGAATGAATATTATCTTTAATAATGCATGTCAGACTAATTCCAAACCGCATGAATCAAGTCTCTATCGGAGGGGTAGAAACTCCCAATTTGTCTCTGAGGTACTCAAATGATTCCTTGGACAAAGGTTTAGTGAAAATATTTGCAATCTTCTCTTTAGTGTTCACATAAACTAGTCTAACTTGATTTTCTTCCACCTTCTCCTTTAAAAAGTTATACTTGATAGATATGTGCTTTGTTTTAGAATGAAATACCAAATTCTTTGATATATCAATAACAACAGAGTTATCACAGTGAATAACTTCCAGTGCATCACAATCCACCTTTATATTCTTCAACATTTTCTTCATCCACAAAACCTATTTACAGTTAGTAGTAGCAGTAACATACTCAGCTTCAATAGTAGATAAAGAAGTACATGACTATTTTTTGCTGATCCATGAAACCAACTTCTTTCTAAGAAAGAAATCTCCACCGGAAGTACTTTTCCGGTCATCAACATCTCCAACCTAGTTAGCATCTGTATATGCACATAAAGTAAAGTTATCATCTTTAGGGTACCACAAACCATATTCTGATGTACCTTGCAAGTATCTTAAAATCCTTTTTACTGCCATCTCATGATTCTCTCTAGGATTAGTATAAAATCTTGAAATAATAAAAACAACATTCATAATGTCGGGCCTAGTGTGAGTCAAATAAAGTAGACCTCCAATCATAGATTTGTATCTTGTAGGATTTACCGGTTTAGAAACATCTTTTCTTGTCAATTTCTCACTTGTAACCATAGGAGTACTTACCGATTTAGAATATCTCATACCAAATTTCTTCAGTAATTCCTTAGCATATTTAGTTTAACAGATAAAAATACCTTTGCCAATCTGAGTAATTTGCAAACCTAAAAAAAAAAATCATCTCACCAATCATAGACATCTCAAATTCTTTCTCCACATTCTTAGAAAATTCTATGCATAACTTGTCTTCACCTCCAAAAATAATGTCATCAACAAATACTTTAACAATCAGTATATCATCATCAGTGATTTTATAATATAAACTGTTGTTAGCACTGCCTTTAGTAAAACCAAGCTTCAAAAAATATTTATCTAACCTTTCATACCAAGCTCCAAGTTCTTGTTTCAGTCCATATAAAGCTTTCCTTAACCTCCAAACCATATCCGTATCATCTAATAGTGAAAAACCATCACGTTGCTCAATATAAACTTCCTCATCAAGATGCCCATTTAAAAATGCACATTTTACATCCATTTGATAAACCTTGTAGTTTTTATAAGTAGCATAGGCAAGAAATAATCTTATAGCTTCAATCCTAGCTATAGGTGCAAAAGTTTCTCCATAATCAATTCCTTCCTTCTGAGAATATCCTTTACAAACCAATCTAGCCTTATTCCTTATAACTTGAGCATTCTCATTCAATTTATTCCTAAAAACCCATTTAGTTCCAATAAAATTTTTATTTTTAGGCTAGGGAACCAAAGTCCATGTGTTATTTTTCTCAATCTGATCTAATTCTTCTTCCATAGCTTTCAACCAATGTTCATCTTTACATGCCTCAATTAGTGATATACCGGTTATACTTGTGGAATTAAACATACCTCATTAGTTGTCACTCTTCTTTGTTTCATCACTTCAATGCTCTTATCACCAATGATTTGATCTTATGAATGATTCAATCTCACATAACTAGGGGTCTTCTGACTTTCTGTTCCTCTTCCCTATTCTTCAGTTACTATAGATTTCTTTGATGTTTCCGGAGTAACTAGTTCAACTCTCTGTTCCAGTAAAGGTGCTACTGGTTTAGATATAATAATTTTCACTATCGATTCCTTCTCATAAACTCTAATTTGACTTTTGTTCATCTCATTTACTTTGAGATTAGCACTCTCTACAATTCTCTACAATCTCTTGTTATAACATTTATATGTTTTCTTTCATTAGAATAACCAAGAAATATTCCTTCATCACATCTAGGATCAAATTTGCCAGTGATATCATCTCTCTTGATATAAAATTTACTACCAAATTCTGAAATACTTAACTGTAGGTGTATTGCCAAACCATAATTCATAAGGTGTCTTACCAGTTTCTCCTTTGATATGTACTTTGTTGAATGTATAAACCGCTGTACTCACTACTTCTCTCCAATAGATATGAGATAGACTAGCTTCCATCATCATTGTTCTAGCAACATCCAAAATAGTTATGTTCTTCCTTTCCAGAACTCCATTTTGTTGAGGTGTCTGTGGAGGAGAAAATTGTCTTCTTATACCATGCTTGTCACAAAAGTTATTAAACTCATCGGATGTGAATTCGCCACCATGATCTGATCTCAATCATTTAATCTTCAATCATGTCCCTGTTTCCACTTTAGCCTTCAATATTTTAAACTTCTCAATTGCTTCATATTTTTCTCTAAAAAAAGTAACCCACATCAATCTAGAATAATCATCAATGATTAGCATGAAATATATATCACCATGAAAACTTTTAACTTTAGCAAGGCCACACAAATCAGTATGAATAAGATCAAGAACATCATTTGATTTATCTTGTATACTCCTAAATGCAGTTCTGACCTATTTACCCATTTGACATTCTTTACATACCGGATTATAGAGCTTCATAATCTTAGGTATATCCCTAACTACCTTAGTTGAACTGATCTTTAAAACGCAATCAAAATTCACATGACACAGCCTTTTATGCCATAGCCAACTCTCATCAATTTGTGTAATGAAACATGTCTTCTCACCGCAGTTTAAGTGAAATATATTACCTTTTGTCTATGTACTGATTGCAATCTCCAAGCCAGATCTGTTAAAGATTTTGCACTTTCCATCCTTGAACTGTAATTAAAATCCTTATCTACCAATTGTCCTACACTCAAAAGATTATGCCACAAACCTTCAACATAATAAACATTTTTAGTATTGTTCTTACCATCCAATGATATAGTTCCTTTTCCTTTTATCATACATGCCCTGTCATCTCCAAATCTAACTAGACCACCATCAAATTCTTGAAAAGACAAAAACTTCCCTTTATCTCCAGTCATATGATGTGAACAACCACTGTCAATTACCCATTCATCCTTGTCTTCAATTTTAGCAGCAAATGCCTTCTCTTCAGGTACATTCTCTTACAGTGCCAGATCATCTTCCTCGATAGCCAAGAACACCCATTCCTTCCCATTTTTGGATCCACTAGTAGAGTTCTTCTATTGGTTCTTCATCTGAATCAATAATGCCTTCCTCATCCACTATGTAGCATGATTTATCTTTGTCTTTCTTATATTTATACTTGTTCTGATATCCAGGATTAGAATTAAATGATCTTCTAACTCTTTCTTCAAATCTTGAATTCCTTTCAGGACATCTAGATGCAAAATGACCAATCTTATTACATGCAAAACATTTAAAAGGTGCTTTTCCTTCATACTTACTTCCTATTGGTCTTTTAGATACTCTTCTAGAAAATAGTACTTCAAGTTGCTCAAAATCATCATCTTCTCTCTTCATATCTTCCAATTCCTTTGCATATAAAGCTTTCCAGTCTTGCCGATCGGTTGTAGATGTAAATGCATGAAAAGCAGGTTCAGTCTTCACAGCTCCAGAAGGGTAGAATTCTTCAAGCTCAAAAGCAGATAGTTTCCAAACCAAAGTATCTATGTTGATAGATGTATTAGCCATTATTCTCAACTCATTAATAGTAGTAGCCTTAATTTTGTAAGCTAGTGGTAGGGCTCTCAAGACTTTAGAAACAATTTAATCTTCACTCAGAAATCCACCACAACATTGAATTCCCATAACAATCTCATTTACCCTTTCCATGAATGCAGTAATCCTTTCATTTTCTTCCATCTTCAGGTTTTCATATCTCACCCGGTAACCATCAAGTTTAGCAATCTTCACTATAGGGTCAGGTCTTCATTAAGAGTCTCTAAATTATCCCATATAGCCTTTCCAGATGATTTGTCAGTTAATCCTATTATTTGCAGATCAGAAAGTGCACACAAGAGGGCTTCTCTTGCTCTACAATCATTCTCAAGCTCCTTGTCCAGGTTTGTCGAAGGAGGATTACTAGATCCCAGATTATAGGGTGTGATACCATTCAATGTGATCTACCAAATCTCCTTGCCAAGACATCTCAGATGAGTCTCCATCTGAATCTTCCATATTGTGTATTTTGTTCCATCAAGCCTCAGAATATCCCTTTGAAAGATAGCTCCAAAAGAGCTGGATGAACTTGAACTGTTAGTCGACATAGGATCTTCTTTAAGAAGTTAAGTTTTCTGCAGAGAGGACCAAAGCTTTGATACCAAATGTTAGACAGTTCAGGTAACTAGAAGACAATTGAGAGGGGGGGGGTGAATCAGTTGTCATAGATTACAGGAACCATTAGAAATTTAAACTTTAATACCAAAACGCAAAACATTAATACTAGAATAGAAGATAAACCAATTAAGCATAAACAATAATCATAGAATAAAATCCATCCACACAACACCAATATTGTACATGGAAAACCTGGTAAAGGGAAAAACCACGGTGGGAAGCCTACCCAGAGTCAGGTAATACTTCTACAGTAAGTATGTGAATTACAATGAAGGGGCCTGCAGTTGCAGGAAGGCCAACAACCTAGAGCGCACTGTTCATCATAAAAGGAGTCTCACTGACTACATATAAATCTAGACTACAATCCGAAGAAGTGTTGAACTGCAAAAGATAGCATCTCCTATGCCTAAGTACAGTTCCAGTTAAGCTCAATACCGAAGGACTAAATCCTCTTACATAAACCCAATTCGATCTCCAATGATTGACCAACTCCTCTACTTGAATGATATTTCATTATTCGCACATTACATTCCTTGACCATGACCTCTTACATAAACCATGATGCTCTACAATGAGATCTTACATCTATTTATACAAACCCTCGACCATAAACAATCAAGTCAGCCACCAGACAATAAACCAATTACATACTTACAAACCAAGTCAGCCTTAGACAAACAAATAATATCAACACATAAGACATACCCGAAATACATCAATAGGTCCTATCCACATGTTACATAAAAAGTCGGTCCATAACCTAGATCAACCAGGACCAAGTATAGGTCCATACACCACAACAATGATCTCCAACCACCAAGTCTCGAACATGATCACCAACAACATCTTGAAACTCTACTAGATGATTCACCAACACCACTTATGCAATTCATCAAAGATCTCCATCAAAAGCTATGTCGGTGAGACCCTCACTAGAACCAGAAACCAATCTTCTAAGCAAGGAGGATAGCATCCAATCTCCAGACCAAAACCAACTGACCAAATATGAGTATAAGTATCATGAACAAGCCAATTTCATCATCAGACTATACTGGATCATATCGGATCCAACTTAACCAAAAACCACTCAACCTACCAGGACCAGAAGGGTGTCGGTAAAGCATCCAAACAACTAGTGTTGATATCAATGACAAAACACCAATGCAACACATAATCAATTCCACCATATGGCCAACATGTATGGCTCTCAATTTAAGGCTGCGAAGGATAGATTCAATTATTTGGAGAAGCGAGTTCTCAATCATGAGAACACCTTGAAGAAAATTGGAGAACAAAGGCAAAAAAATTTGAAAGCCTCTACTGACAGCTTCCGTGTGATGATCAACAAACTAGAACAGATCCATCAAGAAAAAAACACTATTGGTACTACCGAGGATAAGGTTCCAACTCTTGAAGGGGGGACTATTGGTCACGGAAAATGAACTCGAGCTAGTACTAGGAAGATGATGCAACATGCCAAGGACCTGGAGGAACTGAAGAGCGTTGCTACCTCTATGGTCCAACTAGAGCAAGAAGCGACAAAGTTTATCATAAACCTTTCTTAGGGTCTATAGCTCGTGGGTGTCCCTTAGTTTTTTATGTGTTGTCCCTTTTCATCATTTGTCTTCTTGTTGGCTTTTTGTCTTTGCCAGTTGTCTCTTTTTTGTGTTTTGCTCTATCTAGCTAGTCTTTAATGTCTTATCTTTTTATTATCTTTCTGTAAAACGGCTTCAAGGCCCCTTCAAAACATGCTTTTCACTTAATCGAATATATTTTATTTATTTATTTAAATTTCACCAATAAAACTTAATAGCATTCACTTTCAATAATAAATATTAGCACTACAATTTATTTTCATAAATTAATATTTTTAGTAGCACTTACTTTCAAAAAGTAAATATATTTATTAATGTTATTTTGAACAAGAATACTTCAACTAAAATTTGATAATATTCATTTTTAAACAGTCATTTACAAGGGAAAATGTTTTTAAACCTTTTAAACTTACTTGTTGGATTTATTTTAGTTGTATCATTATATTTATAAAAAATCTATTATATATTTAGAAATTTTTAAATATATTATTTTTATTTTAAATATTTTAATAATGAATATATATATATATATATATATATATATATATATATATATATATATATATATATATATATATATATATATATATATATATATATAATTTTAATAATACTAGCTAGTATTTGTATAAGATATAAAACTAAAGAAGCAATATTTTTAACTCATGGAAATGATCAATTTTATTTTCATTTCATTCGATGATTTTTTGAATACTCGAAAGGTTTTATGGGTTATGACCTTCCCATTTCATTATTACTCCATAAAATATACTAACTAAAGAAAATGGACTACTATCCCATTCTTTGGTCAGCATCAATATAAAAAGGAAGAGAGATCTTTGAAATTATTATCATAGTTCTTTCAAATTATTGAGAAGCTTTGTCACCTGAAAGAGATTGAATTTTTTATTTTTTTAATTAGAAGAAGAAATAGGGCCTAAAACACATGCATGCGTGTACACACACACACATGTGCATGTGAATTTCCCCCTCTATATTTGTCTTAAATCTTCCCTCTCCCTCTCTATCTGTATCTAATTATCTAAATATCACTCCATGTATCCCCTATCTCTATTTCATACCCTCTCTCCATGTATATATCTACCTCTCTCTACCTATTTGCTTCTCTCTATATATCACCTCCTATATCTTTACCTTTCTATCTTTCCATTTACCCCTCTCATTATCTCCCTCTTTCTATCTCTATTTCTCCATATCCCTCATACTCTCCCCTTTTTGAAATATTTCTCTTTCTATATATTTACATCTGTTGGCAATATGAAGGAATTGATTGTGTTGCATTGATGTTTTGTCATTGATGTCAACACTAGGTGTTATGATTGGTTACCGACAGACAGATTTTGGTTACTGGTAGAAGAAATAGTGTTACTGGCAAAAGGGACTATCAGTTGGATACTATCGACATGTTTGGATCAATGAAATATGTTTGGTTTGATTTTTCTGGAGTGTGTTTTGGTCAGTTGGTATTGACTTGATGATCGGATGCTATCACACACTCTAGTAAGCCCATACCGGTAAGAGTTTAAGGTTTTACTGTCAAAAAATTTACTGAGAATCTTTGACATGATGCATAAGTGGTGTTGGTGCGCCTTCTAGATGGAATTCAGGATGTAGAAGGTGATCTTGTTCATGCCTCGACTGATTGGAGACATTGTTTTGGCATGGTGAATCTATTTGGGTCCAGGTTATGGACCGGTATCATGTAACGTGTTCTCTACACATTACCATGATGATTTATGGATTGGTTAAAGTTGTTTTCATCTAAAGCCGACATGGCATAACATTCTAATATGAATGTATGTAATGATCTTATTGTAATATCTTTTAGGTGGCCGACCTAATTGTTTAGGCCTTAGGGTTTGTATAAATTGATGTAAGATCTCATTATAGATCATGGTCGTGGTCATGGAATGAAAAATTATATGCGAAGGAGATTTAGTTGATCATAGGTGATCGAATTAGGTTTATGTAAGAGGTCAAAGGCCTTTGGTATTGAGCTTAATCGAGACTGTAATCAGGCATGGTAGATGCTATCACTAGCAATTCATTCTTCTGGATTATTGTCCAATTATATTGAGGTGGTTATAACCTCTCTGTAGTCAGTGAGACTCCTTTGTAATGAGTAGTACGCTCTAGGCAGTGTGCCCTCCTGCATGTGTAGGCCCCTTATTGTATCACATACTTTTTGTAGAAGTATCATTTGACTGTGGGTAGGCTTCCCACCGTGGTTTTTCCCTTTACCGGGTTTTCCACATACATAATTTACTTTAATAATTATTTTTATGTCAAGGATGTTTCATAAATGCAATCAACTAGCTATTTATTGAAATACATAGTTGCGAATGTAAAGAAAGGTGCAAGATGCTACAAATAATCTCCATTGTCTATGTTTCTTAATTTTAGCATGACTGCTTGCATGCAAGTCTGAACCTATCCAAACACACTTGTAAAAAAAATGCATTCAAGTAGACCAAATCGATTGAAAATAAGATGGATGAAAATGCTATGCTCAAATTCCTTATTGCTACAAACATTTCCCTCCTACACATCACCAAAAAAAGGGAGCTAGAGTATGTAGAGAAAGTCATTTACTATATCATTAACTATAGCTACCAATAAGCGTGTGATTAATATAGAACATCACAAAGAGAAATTAGCTAGATGATTAACGATGTAGATAAATACTATATATTGCCACTACTTTAACTATAATCATTAACTACACTACCTAACAATAACTATTATAAGAAAGACTTGACACAATGCATTAATTTGATATGGATTGTGGAAACTTGATATCATTAATCGATGCCCTTCATGGGAGGGAATTGTGCTTTAAATCTATTTTCATCCTGATGATGGACCACGGAGTGTGATCTCAAACGTTGATGCAAAAAATTCTTTACACAGTCGAATCTAGAAATAGCTGCATTAATTTGACATGGACTGTGGAAACTTGATATCATTAATAGATGCCCTTCATGGGAGGGAATTGTGCTTTAAATCTATTTTCATCCCGATGATGGATCACAAAGTGTAATCCGAAATGTTGATGCATATTTTTTTTTACACGGTTGAATCTAGAAATAGATGCATTAATTTGATATGGATTGTGGAAACTTGATATCATTAAATGATGTCCCTCATGGAAGGGAATTGTGCTAAAAATCTACTTTCATCTAGATGACGGATCACAGAGTGTGATATGAAGCATTGATGCAACGAATTCTTTACACAATCGAATTCATAAATAGCTGCATTAATTAGATATGGATTGTGGAAACTTGATATCATTAATCGATCCCCTTCATGGGAGGGAATTGTGCTTTAAATCTATTTCCATTCTAATGATGGATCACAGAGTGTGATCCGAAACGTTGATGCAAAAAATTCTTTACACAATCGAATCCAGAAATAGCTTTATTAATTTGATATGGATTGTGGAAACTTGATATCATTAATTGATGTCCTTCATGGAAGGGAATTGTGCTTTAGATCTATTTTCATCCTGATGATGGAACATGGAGTGTGATCTGAAACATTGATGCAAAAAATTCTTTACACAATTGAATCTAAAAATAACTGCATTAATACGTCTTTTATTATTAAAATACGATAATCCGACTACCCAGCGGTTGCAAATTAGACTCTGCCGCTTTGGTGTGGATAAGTTTGAGCTTTCTATAAAAGAAAATTTAAAATTTCATTACTAGTTGACTACAACTTTGACCATATCTCCACCAAGTGTTCATTACTTCTCCGTTTCCATTCTAGAGTCAGCCAACCTCCATATAAAGGAGAGTCGTGGTGGTGTTGAAATACAATCTATTGATTACTGGTTGAACATTTTGAGTCAAGTCGGGAGATAGCCCTCATTATAGCAGGTAACTCCACTTTGCTAAGCTTAATATGTTATATTTTTCTGATAAAAAAACTGACCAACGAAGATTCCCTCTGGATTTGTTTCGATGACATTTTGTGAAGTGAATATGAAAGTATAGATGCTTTAGTAAACACTAGCAACTGAAATAATTTTTGTAGTAAAAGTGCAGGAAAATAATTAATATTAAAAATCATACATCATCGTTGAAATTTTATGGTGAAGATTTCTTTGATAGTTTCTTTTAATTTATAGTATCAATGTATATATTTCATCTAGTGTTTCTTACTAGAATCATGCTTGTCGTGATGTAATAATTAATTGGTCAGTATTATAGATCATTTGATTCTCGTTAACATATAAATATACAACTAGTGACTGATTTAAATGTATAAAGTAAAATATAACATTAAATTAGAAGAATTATATTTTAATATTTTTACTATTTGTTAATATTTTAAAGTTTTAATTATTGATAAATTGGAAGATAAAATTATAGTGATCTATTAAAGAATCCTAATGAAAAGCGAAAACAAGAGAAATATAACAGAACAACAAACTATGATGTGTTGCTTCAACAATTCTTGAAGGGGTATAATAGATAGAAAATGCAAACAAGACCACAAAAAAGTAGATAACAAAAGCATACTAGAGAAATAATATAAACTATTGTTCTTTTACAACTAAAAAATTTAATATTTTTATAAGAATGTAAGATTATATGAAAATTGGCATCTTTCTTTTAAGTGGACTTCCTATACAAGACAATTGTTTAAAATATGTGCTTATAGTAGGATTCTGAGAACTAACAATCTAATCCTTTAAAGGAACATCCACCTTTGGGACTTCTTGGAAAACTATACAAAACTTTAGAAAGAGGTATAGAGGAAAGATGATGTGAGAATCAATGATCTGACATAGCATCAAACTTAAGAAGAGATTGTAAAATTGAACAATCAATAGAAATGATATCAGGGAGAAATTTTGAAGTTGAGAAATCAGTTTGAATGGTAGTTGTACTTAGGGAGCCAAGAAACGTATCATAAAGTTTAGAAAAAAAAAAAATACACATTAGATAAACACTTAGTCATCTAGTCACATGGAAGTTTTTAGATAAACACTCAGTCATCTAGTCACATGGATCAACAAACTTCCACTAGTAAATACCTGAAACAAGTCAAAGGCTTTCATTTAGAGAAATCTTCAAAAAGATGATCAATTTTGAAAATATTCTTGCAATGAAAGGCAACCATTTTATAGTCCAAATGTTGCTTCCAAACATGATCTTCCAATCTCAACCAAATCTCAATAGTACATCCATGATAGAAATCTATAAGGTAGGGTGAGAGTGAGATTTACATTATCTTTGAAGAAATGAAATATAGATTATCATTGTGAACTGATATTCATAGTGAGGCTCAAACCAAACCAAAAGTCCAAAAGATGGTTGGGGAAATGTGTTAGTCTAAATTGTCTTTGATGTCACAAAACCATACAGTGAAATTCTGTGTATTTTAAGACATGCTCATAGAATGATAGAATGTAAATATGGTAATTGTTTCCATCATGTTCAGTTTCTCATGTTTGCATGAGTTCTTAGAAGAAGTCTGCACTTTGCATTCTTATACAACAATATAAGGGGCTGCATATAAGCCTTGTGGTTTGCAGAGAAAGACGAGGGTTATTTCTGTTCACATACAGAACGTGTTTGTTTTTGGCACAGACAGACTATGTATGTCGAACTTGGTTTGTAGAGAAAAACCATGGTATCACCAGTTAGCAGTCAATGTAATATTTTTAATCTCAAAAGTATTCTGACATTTTGTTACAACCTTTTAAGTTTGTATTTCGGTTATGAGAAGTTACGTTACGATTAAAAGAAGGCAACAAACTTATCGCTAATATAATGTTATAAAACGAAAGATGTTTAAAGACTTTGGTTCAGATATAACTAAAGAATATGGTTGTCACAGGTGTAACTTCTCAACAAACTATAACTACATTGTCCATTAAGAACTTCTTCTTCTTATTGATAGAAGAAAGTTTTATATAGATCATTTTTTGAGTTCCATTGGAGAAATGTGGTGAATATGTTTTCTTTTTTAAATGATTTGATATAGAAGATTTAAGGTTCAAAATTGCTACCATGTGAAGGAAAGTAGAGAAACATTTTGAAGATACAAGCTACTGTAAAGAAACATACTTGGCATGAGAAAGAAGAGTCATTTTCTGCCGTGAGGTGGAAGATATCATATTTCTGAGAGAAGTGTCATTATTAGCGTAAGTGACTAAATTACATCATTCCGAGTTCGACTTCTTGTTCTATTCAGTAATATTCTTACAATCTGGATTTTAAGAATATTACTTAAATTGTCTAAAATTTTTGAAGAGTTTTACATGTTTATTCAAACTGGTTTACCAAAAATCGGTGTGTAGCAACTTTCAGATTATACGCTCAAGAAGATTGGGGAGCAGAGTCATAAGATCTTAAAGGCCGCCTCTGCAAGCATGAAGGTTCTCATCAGCAAGCTTGATAGTGATCAAGGGGAAAAGGCCTCTAGGGACATCACTGAGGTGAAGGTAGACACCCCTAAAGATAAAGAGACCAGTCATGGTAGAAGAACTCGTGCGAGCACCAAGAAAAACAGAGCCAAAGCAGGGAGATTGAGGAAATTAAGCGGACTGCTGAGAACATGGAGTAACTGGAGCTGGAAGTTGCTGAGCTACTTAAGAACTATACCTAGCCTTGGCTTTTTCTCTGTCGGTCCTGTTTGATGTTTGTTGTCTTTCTGTTGCTGGCCTTTTGCTTGCTGGTCAGCTGTCTTTTCTATGTTGTTGTCTATTGCTTTTTGTAGTGTTTTAATGGCTATCTTTTGATCTTATGTTGTAATGGGTTTGAGGGGCCCATCACAACCTATTTTCCCTTAATAAATTTTTTTCAAATTATATAGAAGAGACATTGGTTTCTAATTAGATCTCAGATTTGTCAGATTACTTTCTTAGTCTTCAATGTGTTCATCTTATGTTTTACAAAGAATAATTTGTTAATCAGTCTGTGATAGCATATTCATATTAATCTTTGTAAAATTTGTGGTACTTGAAGTTGGTTAACACTACCTTATAATTCTTTTAGAATTGGTATTCTAATTTGTAAGAGTTGGTGCTCTAAAAGGGTTTGGTGACTCTGTAAGAGTTGGTTCTTTAAAGGGGTTTGGTGATTCGTTAGGATTGGAGCTTTTAAATATTGTAAACAATTTTAAATGTGAGGCTGGATTAGGCTAGTAGATCCTAACAATATTTGTCACCATTGTTTTCTCATATTGGGTTTCCACATAAAAACTTATGCATTCTCTCTTGTGTAATTGGGTTGATACTGTTCTCCTTATTATTTTCTTCGAGATTGCAGAGTAAAGGTTAAAAAATTAAGTCATGAACCCAAACATGTATCTTCGTAAAAAAATTAATTAAAGTTTAAAAATTAGAGATACAAATGTAACTAGATGATATTTTTAATAAATCCATGAAACTTACTCAATGATAAAATCACAATAATTCCTTCTAGAACAAACTAAAATAAAATTCCTTTAGTAGAGGGCACAATCTTTATACCCTTGCAAATGTTTCTTTCTATATTTGTATGATCCACTAATTTGTTAGTATGAAAAGTGTGTTTATACATCTAGTTATAATTCATCTAGTTCTTAGATCTATAAATCTATTCACAATAACTTAAGATAGCTTAGTGGTTAAGTTGTTTCACCTTAAAAACACATGATGTATGCTCTTATACTTGTCTAAAATGTTCTACATGTGTAATATCTCTTGAAGGGTTAGTGTTTCTATTCTACCTTTCTACTTTCTCTTTTTCTTACATATAAAATGAGAGATCATTGTGTATTCAAACATTTTAAAATATTTTTAAAAATAATTTGTTGTTCTTAATTCTTTTATAAAAGTTCTTGAATTTTACATTCACCATTTAATTCTCCAACATGATATCAAAACATTGAACTGCAAGTTTTTTTTAAAAAGAGTCTAGTATTAAGCCCTATCAACAAAGTTTCAATGGCTGAAAGATACATTGTCATTATGTTCAAAACATCATGGAAATAAAAATTACCTTTCATTTCGTAAAAAATCATAAATTTAAAATATACGGTAGTATGTTGAATTTATTCAAATATGCATCACCAAATTTGAGTTCCTGCAAGATGGATTTGGATTATTAGTTGGAGTCTGTTCCAAATCATCTACAAAATGGCTTCTTGTTTTCTTGCACACCATTCTTCTTTGGCAAATCGACAGATCTCTACAGCCTTTCTATAGAGGGTTGTGGATCCTTTGATACTACTTGCTATTTTTTTTCTAAGATCCTAGATATTTCCCATAGTCTTTAATTGAATTTAAAAGTGTTTTATAATGTCATAAATATGGCTTTGTTTGTTGCTTTTTACCTTGGGTCATAATTATGTCCTTTCTATTAGTTCAATCACTAGTTAACCTTTGCAATGAACTTGTCATGACAGGTGTTCTAAAGAGTGGCTCCTAATGCTCTTCTCTTTCTAACTAGTGCGACAAGATACCTAGTCAACACCTCAGTCTTACCTGTGACTTGCACCATTTACCTGTCTTATTATTTTGTAGGGCTTTGCAATCTATTCATTAGTCTTCCCTAGACCTCTTCCTTGGATCTCACATAAATAACCATTGTTCCTATCAAAGAATCTACATAAGAAATTGGTTGGCATTGTTGCCATTTTCATTATCCACTCTCCTATATACCCTTCAATTTATGTAGAACTTGGTGGAAAGGAGTTTCTAAAAGGGTTTGTCAAAAACCTAGAACCCATTGGGCACTAGAAGATTTTACCAATAAAAGTAAATTCTACCAATGATAGTGACCTCCTCAATGGGTCCATCTATATGTTTGCACAATGTTGATTTAGTCTTCACAATTACACAGATCCTTCCAACAACACCTTTTGACCAGGCAACCTTATCTCAATGTAATCAATCCCTTGACAAGGGCTCTTTGTCTCAATAGTTATAGTTAGCTATAACAACTATGTTGGTGTGTGAAGTTAGCTATAACAACCACTAGTACACTTGCCCTAGTCTATAATTTTTTGTTTTCATTTAAAAATTGAAAAAATGTCATTTATCTTTATTTTTATTGGTTAATTTTGGGAATAGTCATGGCAAAAATCAAATTATTCTTTATTTTTTAATAAATTTTGTTAGTTCATATAATGACTTGAGTGACATATAAAATATTTATACATCATCATTAAAGTACATTGTTGATTTTAACATTATGTTGTCTCCTTAAATGACATTTATGATATCACTCATACATATCAAATAAAATATACAATTTAAAAAATCTTAGGCACTATGTAATTTGAAAAATACCTACCTACTTTATGTATGCTCTATGTAACAATTACAATTTTTTTTTACATTTTTTTTTTTTTTGATAAAAGTGGATAGAACCACTAAACTATATTAAATTTTAAAAGTTTTTTTTACAGTGTCTAGTTCAAAAAGCACTGAAGGGAAAGAACCAGTAAGAAAACCCTTTAGTATTGCTTAAGTAAAACAAGCCTATTCTACCCAATACCAAATGCCCATTGGCATAGTACATCAAAAAACTCATCCCAATTACACAAGCCACATTAGATATAAAGGAAGCCACCAATAGAAGCATATAGAAGGAAGATTAAAGTATGATCACTGAAGGATGCATATCCATTGCTGCCAAAAAACACCAGTCTGAACCACCCCTGTCTATGAAACACAATTCTCCAACCACTAGTTAGAATGATACCACATAGCAGAAATGAAACCATAATCAGCCACCTTATCAAAATAAACATTGTGATCTAGCATAATAGAACCCACCCCAAAGAAAAGCCACACCAAATAAGGAGGTAGATGAAGACAACAATTATGCCCTTCTTTACTTAAAAAATTCTAAAACCGAGGTGATAGTTCTGATACTTAATGTAAGTACAGATCCAATAGCCAGCAAGATGAGAGGGGGGGTGAACCATACAAACTTAATCTTCCATAAAAACATCAGATTCAACCTCGGTAACATATACTTCAATAATATAACCAAAACATGTAAACTCAAAAGCATATAAACATCATAAACCTCATAACACCAAAAGTAACGTGGAAACCCAAATAGGGAAAAACCATTGTGGGATTTCGGACCCACTAAAAAATATACTCTTCTAGAGTATGCTCGGTTGAAAGCAAATCCTATTAAAGATTACAAACACATTGCTAGATGTGACTTGGTTAAGGGATTTCCCTCAGATATATCTAGGATCTTCACCTTGTTAGAAGTGACCTTGTTAAAGGATTTCAAACACTCAATCAGAATGTCACCTTGCTAGAGGGTTTTACAAATAAGACTGTTAAGTCCACTCGGTTAAGAGATTTTCTGTCACTTTCACAAAAGAACAGTAATAAAAATCTATCTGCAACTTCACATCTAAAATGCTAAAGTAGATTCTTATTTGCTCAATACAATCTAGACATAGAACTAATCTTGTCCATCTGCTGGGCTTCTATACTCTGTTATTCAAATAGGTCTTCAAGCTTCTGTGCTCGGTAATCACTATGTAGCATCCCTATGCATACATTTGCCTGCATACACTGTTTATAAATAGTTCCCTATTTATAAACAATTAGCCAACCGCTTAATCTTCCTGATCACATTTCCCATGATCAATCATAGCCATCAGATCTTCAATCTTGTCCAGGTTCAATGTATCCTTCGATCTGAAAAATGTTTTACCCCGCCTAGGAACTTGCATATATTTCTTGGAACTTGTACTAGGGTATTGCGGTTCAATATGAGTTGTAGATCTTCATACTGATTTTCCTTTGCCATAGATTCATTAACAAACTTTATGCATGGCATACCAATCATCTAATCAGTTCCAGCTCATCAGCTTCCTTCATTAAATAACACATGTAACCATTTAATGTATTCTGTTATAGCTCCATATTTACTCGGTGAATACTAAACTTGACTCGGTAGACATTTTGCCTTCATTAACCGATAGTGATAACCTTAGGGTTTACCAACTAGGTACTTTGCTCGATAACATAGTATAGTATTAACCTTACAATTTACAACATATATATCATGTCAAAACAATCTAAACATCATGACCTCATTATTGTCTGACTCGGTAATAGTTGCCCATTGAATACCTTATTCATCCCCTTATTCATCATATTCTTTCTGTGTCTTTTATCGACATCTTTATACAATTTAAATCATACTTCTCAAGATATGGCAACATCATACTGAATTAGAAAATCAATTTCTTGACATCAATGACAAAATAATAATATGAAGACAATAAACATCCTTAATCAGTTATATCCATAATCATCAACAACCTTCTCAATATCCTTATTGAAATGCCAACAATCTTCCATTGTCTGTTATAATGCCAAATGCTAACAATCTCCCCCTTTGGCATTGATGGCAAAACCAATTGATTTGACCTTAAAAAGATTTAGATTGCTATGATTCTGAAATGCTGAAATGCTCTCTTGCTGTCATCAGAATTCTCCCCCATACATTAGACTTCTCCTATTTTCTTCAGTCTTTTCAATCAGTCTTCTCTCCCTTATATTAGTCTTCTCCCCCTTTGACAACAATGCCAAAAAGTAAAGAATTAAAAAATAATTTCTTCTTGTATGAAGTGATTTCCTGCTATTGTGTATCAACTGAGTTTCAGTCAGAGCATTTTGTCTTCAATTCCTGTTCCTTGTATTGTTTCCTGTATTTTTCCTATACTATTTTCTGTACACCTTTAGAAAACATCCTAAAGTGTGTAAATCAGCATCAACTCTAAAAAGATATTCGATAGAGTCATTGAATTGATGCTTTCACCAAACTCGATCAATGAGTAGAAGATAGGGGTAGGACCCCTAACTTACTTATGAGATATTCAAAAGTGTCCCTTGGTAGTGGCTTGGTAAAGATATCTACTATTTGTTCCTTTGTGCTAACATACTCCAACACCACTTTCTTCTCTTCAGCTTCTTCTCTAAGATAATGATATTTGATAGAGATGTGCTTTGTCTTAGAGTGCATAATAGGATTCTTTGAAATGTTAATGGCACTAGTATTGTCACAGAATATAGTTACTGGCTTAGTAACTTTCTCATTTATTCCTTCCAACAATTGTTTGATCCATGCAATGTTGGTACAATTCAATGCTGCAGCAACGTATTCAGCTTCTACTGTTGACTGTGAAACACATCCTTGTTTCTTGCTAATCCAACTCACTAGTCTTTCTCCTAAAAAGAAAGCTCCTCCACTTGTGCTTTTTTTGTCATCAATGTTGTCTGCCCAATCAGCATCAGTATAAACTTTTAAATCAAAATCATTTCCTTTTTGATATACTAAGCCATAATCCTTTGTGTCGTTCAAGTATCTAAAAATTCTTTTGATTGCTATCATGTGTGTTTCCTTAGGATCTACAGTGAATCTTGCAACTATACCTACTACATGTGCTATGTCTGGTCTGCTGTGAACAACATATTGTAGCTTTCCAATCATGGACCGGTAAAGTGTCTCATCAATAGATGCCGATTCATCATTCTTTGATAGTTTACAGATGGTAGTCATAGGAGTACTTACTGGTTTTGAATCGTCCATTCCAAATTTCTTCAAGATTTAATTTCCTTTATGTACTTGGATTGAGTAATGAAAATCTCATTTTTCATTTGCAGTATCTGTAAACCTATAAAATACTTTATCTCACCGATTAATGACATCTCAAATTCTTTGCTCATTTCATTTCCAAAGTTCTTACATAGAGAGTCATTTCCACAAAATATAATATCATCAACAAATATGGCTGGGATCAGTATTCCATTTTCATCATTCATCATGTATATATTTCTATTCTCACTTGTCCTTATAAAATCAATCTTAATCAAATAAGAGTGCAATCTTTCATACCATGCTTTAGGTGCTTGTTTTAGACCATATAATGCTTTATTCAATTTATATACCTGATCTTTATTTTTGTCTTCAACAAATCATTCAGGTTGTTCAATAAAAACTTCTTCTTCTAGTATTCCATTCAGAAATGCAGATTTGACATCCATTTGATATACCTTGAATGTTTTGAAAGCAGCATATGCCAACAATGTTCTTACTCCTTCAAGTCTAGCCACAGGTGCAAAAGTTTCACCATAATCAATTCCTTCTTCTTGAGCATAACCTTTGCAAACTAGTCTTTCTTTATTTCGAATGACCTCTCCTTTTTCATTTAGCTTGTTTCTAAAAATCCACTTTGTACTGATTACATTTTTGTCCTTTGGTCTTCGGATTGGTGTCCATGTGTCATTCTTCTTGATTTGATCAATCTCTTATGTCATAGCATTTATCCAATCTTCACTGTTAAATGCCTCTTTCACTATTCTCAGTTCAAATTCAGATATCAAACATGTGTTCTATCTCAGTTTGTTCCTTGTCATCACTGGATCATCCTTATCTCCTATAATCTGACTCAGTGCATGATGTCTTCTAACATACTTGGCTAATACAGGCTCGGTAGGCTCTATATGGTCTTCTTCATCACTCGGTAACTGGATATTCTCTTTATTTTCTTCAACAGTTTTCTCGGTAAGACTTGTCTATTGAACATAGAAAAATTCATCATAATCTTCTGGTTCCTTGGAATTTCCTTCATCATTTCTTTCTGCAAATTCATCAATTTTCACATTTGCACTTTCTACTATTTTGTTAGATGATTTGATCAGACATTTAAATGCTTTGCTTCTAGAAGAATAACCTAGAAATGTTCCTTCTTCACTTTTCTGATCAAACTTGCCATTTCTATCATCTTTGTGTACATAACATCTACTTCCAAAGATTTTAAAATAACTTACATTAGGTTTCTTGTCATACTAGATTTCATATGGTGTCTTCAAAGTACCTTTCTTCAGTTGTAATCGATTCAGGGTGTAAATTGTTGTGCTTATTGCTTCTCTCCAAAATATTTGTGGCACTTTCTTTTCAATCATCAGTGTTCTAGCACAATCCACAATAGATCTATTTCTTCTCTCAGCTATTCCATTCTGTTGTGGAGTTCTCGGTGCAGAGACTTGTCTTTTAATACCATGATCATTGCAAAATAAGTTGAACTCATCAAATTTGAACTCTCCTCCTCTATCTGATCTAGGACATTTCAATTGTCTTCCTGTTTCATTTTCAACTCTTGCCTTGTACCATTTAAACATTTGAAAAGCTTCTGATTTTTCTTTTAAAAACATTATTGACATCATCCTTGAATAGTCATCCACAAATAATATGAAATATTTATCACCATAATAACTTTGAACTTTCATAGGACCATAAAGATCAGTGTGCACAAGATCTAAAATTCCCTTAGAAGTGTAAGACTTACTTGTAAAGCTTGATCTTGTCATCTTACCCATCTGGAATCCTCGGCACATAGCATTCTCAAGTTTTTCAAGACTCGGTAGACCTCTTACTGGGTGCTTCTTACTTATTTTGATCAGATTATCAAAATTTACATGACAAAACCTTTTATGCCATAACCAAGTATCATCTATCTTTGCATACAGACACTTGTTCCAAGTTGAGTCAAGGTGAAATGTGTTACCTTTTGTTTGTGTCCCTATAGCAGCTAACTTTCCATTCTTGTCATGAACTTTGACAACTCCTTTCTGAAATTCTATTTGGTAACTTGTATTGTTTAGCTGTGCTACACTCAACAAATTGTATTTCAAACCTTCAACCCAATAAACATCATTGCATCTTGCATTGTCAAGAAGTGTTATAGATCCTTTACCTTTCACTGGACATGGTGCATCATTACCAAATCTAACATAGGCTCCATCATAATCTTCTAACATAACAAACTTGTGTTTATCACCTATCATATGATGTGAACATCCACTATCTATGATCCAAGAATCATTAGTGTTTATGCGAGATATTAGGTCTTTTTCCTTATACCCTTCTTCATCTGATCCATCTTTGATAGCCACATAAACTACTTCCTCTATATTAGTTTCATCTGATTTATCATCATTGGATTCCTCATCAGCTATTAAGCATGTCTTTTTATCTCTTCTTCTGAAATCTCGGTGTCCTCTATAATGATTGTCTTTATGTCTGTCATCTGGGTAATCTCTCTTTTCAGTAGAATCTTTGTCTGGACAATTAGAAGCCATATGTCCTATCTTATCACAATTGAAACATTTCAAAGGTAGTTTTCCTTTATACTTACCTTTGCCTCTTGGTAACCTTTTGGCTAATAGTGCTTCAAACTCTTCTTGCTTTCTAATTTCCTCATATAGTTTGTGTACTTCTTCCATGTTCTTACGAAATCTTTCACTTGCTCCACTATGATCTCCTTCAGAGTACTTATACTTTCTTTCATTGTAATCATTAGATTCATAAAGATGAAAAGAACTAAATGCAGATTCAACTTTATTTACCAAAGATCCACTGTTATTAAAGTTACTTAACTCAAATGCATGTAGCTTACCAATAGTAGCATCTAAAGAAATTGGCATATTAGGTACAGACCTCAATTCATTGATTCCAGAGACTCGGATTGCATAAGCCGATAGAAGGGTTCTTAACAACTTACTTGTTATATCCTTTTCTTCAATAGTTCCACCTGCTCCTTTGATTTGATTGACAATCTCGTTTAGTCTTGTACTGTACTGAGTTATGTTCTCACCTTCATTCATCCTCATAGATTCAAGTTGTCCTCTTAGACAATCTACTTTTTCTCTTTGAACATGTTCATCTCCTCCATATACTGATATGAGCTTATTCCACATAGCCTTTGCATCATTGTAGCCTTCTAGATCATTAAACTCTGAGTCAGTCAATGCAGATGTTATTTCAATCATTGCTTGGATATGTTCTTGCTTTGCCTTTATCTCTTCCATAGTCAATGGATAGGTTCTTAGTGTGATGAAATCATTCTCCAGATAATATACAACATATTCTCCAACTCCTGATAGCTGCAGCTTCATCCTTTTCTGCCATGTAGAGAAACTTGATTCGTTCAGCTTCGGTGCATCCCTCTTATACATCTTCGGATCTTTGCCTCAAGTACCTTTAAACTTTTCTTCCCGAAGTCCTATGCTCTGATACCAATTGATAGTTCTGATACTTAATGTAAGTACAGATCCAATAGCCAACAAGATGAGAGGGGGGGTGAACCATACAAACTTAATCTTCCATAAAAACATTAGATTCAACCTCAGTAACATATACTTCAATAATATAACCAAAACATGTAAACTCAAAAGCATATAAACATCATAAACCTCATAACACCAAAAGTAACGTGGAAACCCAAATAGGGAAAAACCACTATGTGATTTCGGACCCACTAAGAAATATACTCTTCTAGAGTATGCTCGGTTAAAAGAAAATCCTATTACAGATTACAAACACATTGCTAGATGTGACCCGGTTAAGGGATTTCCCTCAGATCTGTTAGGATCTTCACCTTGTTAGAAGTGACCTTGTTAAAGGATTTCAAACACTCAATCAAGATGTCACCTTGCTAGAGGGTTTTACAAATAAGACTGTTAAGTCCACTCGGTTAAGAGATTTTCTGTCACTTTCACAAAAGAACAGTAATAAAAATCTATCTGCAACTTCACATCTAAAATGCTAAAGTAGATTCTTATTTGCTCAACACAATCTAGACATAGAGCTAATCTTGTCCATTTGTTGGGCTTCTATACTGTGTTATTCAAATAGGTCTTCAAGCTTCTATGCTCGGTAATCACTATGCAGCATCCCTATGCATACATTTGCCCGCATACACTGTTTATCAATAGTTCCCTATTTATAAATAATTAGCTAACCGCTTAATCTCCTTGATCACATTTCCCATGATCAATCATAGCCATTAGATCTTCAATCTTGTCCAGGTTCAATGAACTTGCATACATTTCTTGGAACTTGTGCTAGGGTATTGCGGTTCAATCTGAGCTGTAGATCTTCATGCCAATTTTCCTTTGCCATAGATTCATTGACAAACTTTATGCATAGCATACCAATCATCTAATCAGTTCTAGCTCATCAGCTTCCTTCATTAAATAATGCATGTAACCATTTAATGTATTTTGTTATAGCTCGGTTACAACTCGGTAATTACTCGGTGAATACTAAACTTCACTCGGTAGACATTCCGCCTTCATTAACCAATAGCGATAACCTTAGGGTTTACCGACTAGGTTCTTTGCTCGATAACATAGTATAGTATTGATCTTACAATTTACAACATATGTATGATGTCAAAACAATCTAAACATCATGATCTCATCATTGTCTAACTCGGTAATAGTTGCCCATTGAATACCTTATTCATCCCCTTATTCATCATATTCTTTCTGTGTCTTTTACCGACATCTTTATACTCTTTAAATCATACTTCTCAAGATATGGCAACATCATACTGAATTAGAAAATCAATTTCTTGACATCAATGACAAAATAATAATATCAAGATAGTAAACATCCTTAATCAGTTATATCCATAATCATCAACAACCTTCTCAATATCCTTATTGAAATGCCAACAATCTTCCATTGTCTGTTATAATGCCAAATGCTAACATGAGGAAGGGATCTCATCCACACTTACCTCCCGCATATTAGTATCAATATCAATGCCTAAATTAGCGAAGAAATCTACAATCTTATTCACTTCCCTATAACAGTGGGAAATCAAAAAGGAATAAAAAAAGTCTAATTTTTGCAAAATATGATCAAGTATATATTGTAATTGCCAACAATTCGACTTCTTTTTCATGACACTTTGAATAATAACCATAGGATCACCCTCAATTATCAAGTCCTTAATTCCCAAAGATATAGCCATATCCAAACCAAAGGACAAAGCAAAGAATTTTGCACAATTGTTAGAGTTGAAACCAATCACATGACAATGAGCCTGAATAAATCTTACCTTATGATCATAAATTACCATACATGTCCCTGCCAGGCCAGGGTTCCCATGAGAAGCACCATCAAAATTCAATTTAAAGTGCCCTTGCGGAGGAGGTTTCCAGCAAGCAAAATTTCTCTTACTTTTAGCATTAGTCCTATTTAAAATAGATCCATGAGAAGGTAAGGCTGATAACATTGTCCAAACTTGAGTTACCCTACCATCCCAATGAGAAAAAGAGGTAAGGGTTTCCAAATTCTTATAGATAAAAGACAAAGCAACTTTAGAGATGGAAGATTCAATCTTCAATAAAACCTCAGCCAAGGAAGAACTTGTTTTTTTGAAAATCCTATTATTACGCTCTAACCAAATATTCCAAATCACAATAGATGTAGAAATAATCCAAAAATGTGCATAGAAAGATGAGGCAAACAGGAGAGGCCAAGATCTAAAGTGGGAAAGGAGATCCTTACCAATAACAAAGGAAAGATTAAGCTTTTCAAACAACCATTGCCAGCAAGCATAGGCAAAATCACAATGAAGAAACAAGTGTGCAGAGGATTCTAAATTGTTATTACAAAAGGCACAAGAAAATACTACAGTAATACCCAACCTATCCAACCTCATTCTTGTAAGGACCCTATCCTACACTGCTAACCAAGCAAAAGCATTAGCCTTTGGGAGGCAAGCCATATGCCAAACGAGCTTGTATGGCCAAGTAGATAAATCTTTAGCAACCAAGAGAGAATTATAGCCATCCTTAACTGTGTACTTACCAGAGATATTCCTTGTCCAAATAAGCTCATTGTCAACATCAGAAAGAATTATTACTCTCTCCACCAACATCTTTTCTTATTCCAATTTCACATTTTGATCAATATCTAAAAACTCAATTGATTTCCATTTTACCACCTTAAGATTCCCACTATACTCAATTTCAAAATAATCAACCACAAAGACACCCCAAAGGGAAGAAAGAGTGGAAATTAAAGGAGACCAATCCCTCGAGTTCACCAGAGGGGGATGTCCATTCCAAACTTCCTCCCAAAACCTGACTTTTCTACCATTATGAATAATCCATGAGAGATGAGGTAAAATCACTGATCTACATTTACATAGAAAATTCCAAATAGCTGAACTAGATGGTAAATTAAAAACTTGAAAAACATATTCTCTTGGTCCGTTATTTAGATATTTATCAAACATAATTTGTGCCTAGAGGAGAATGGTCTCTCATACAATTTCCAAACCAACTTAGCACCTAAGGCTAAATTCTGACTTTCCAGACTCCTAATGCCTGTGCCCCCAAGGTTTTTAGGCAAATAAACTTTATCCCATGCTACCAAAGGGAGTTTCTTCTTACCATCTTTATTATTACTCCAAAGGAAGGACCTAAGAGTATCTTGCAAACTAACAAGAGCCACTCTCGGAGACTACAAAATAGACATGAGATAAATAGGAACAACATTTAGGACAGACTTAATAAGAACAATCTTACCAGCCAAAGGTAACCATCTATGATTCCAGGATAGGATCCTTCTAGAGATAACTGAAATGATCTTATCCCAGAACTCAACTCTATCCAGCTTAATGAAGAAAGGAATACCAAGATAAGAACAAGGAAGATTTCTAGATGCAAGTCCCCAAAAAATCTTCAATCTATCCTGAACCAATTGTGAAGCATGAAGGAAAAAATTCTTTGACTTATCAACATTGATTCTCTAACCAGATAAGGATGCATAATTCTTTATTATCCCCTTTATCACTCTTGCCTCACCCAAAGAGGCCTGACCAAATAACAAGGTATCATCTGCAAACAAGCAATGCGAAATACTTTGTGGAACATTTTGAATCCTAATTCCCTTCCAAAGCTCTCCCAGCTTAGTGGCTCTTATAGCCCAACTAAAAGTTTCAGGTACAAGAATGAACAAGAAAGGAGACAGGGGATCCCCCTGCCTCAAACCTCTAGAAGAGGAGAAAAAACCACAAGGGGAGCCATTAATTAGAACTGAGAACCTTGTAGAAGAAATACAAGCACGAATCCATTTGACCCATGCCTTGGAAAAACCCAATCTAAGTAGAACAGCACACAACGCCCCCCATTCTACTCTATCATATTCTTTCATCATATCTAATTTGAGGATCATGGTTGGGATTCTCTCAGTAGAAATAGAATGCAGAACCTCATGAGCCACTATAGCTCCCTCTGTCATCTCCCTTCCTGGAACAAAACCACCTTGTTCTAAAGAAATGATCTTAGGTAAAATTTTAGCCAACCTTAAAGAAATAGCCTTGGTAAAAATCTTGTACAAAGTATTACATAAAGCAATAGGGCGAAAATCAGAAAATGTCTTGGTAACCTCTTTTTTAGAAATAATTACAATCATTGTATTATTAAGCTCTTTCAAAATAGACCTATTCCTTCTAGCTTCCTCAAGGGCCAATAAAACATCATTTCCCACAAAATCCCAGCATTTCTGAAAAAATAAAGGAGTAAAGCCATCCGGTCTTGGAGCCTTATCAGGGTTCACTGAAAAAACAACATTCTTAACTTCATCCAAAGAAAAAGGAGACATCAACATTTTATTATCTTCCGAAGATACCAAAGAAGGAATATTAGAAGAAATGTTATTATGAAGATCTCCATGCTCCGAAGACAATAGTGACTAAAAAAACCTAACTGCCTCTGAAGCAATATCCTCCTATTCTGTTAAAAGTCTGCCATTTGGACACTCAATATAGGATATCCTATTTTTACTTCTCTTAATTTTTGTTGAAGAGTGAAATTTTTTTGTATTTAAATCACCATTTGAAAGCCAAATCTCCCTCGATTTTTGTCTCCACTAGATTTCTTCTCTAGACAAAACTTCTTCAAGCTCTACTTTTAGCAATTTTAGTTCATAAAAAACAAGAGGCACCATACCATGTTGAATCACATGTGAATTGAGACATTCAATCATATCTTGAATCCTTTGTTTTTCTTGAAAGATGTTCTTAAAATGCAAGATATTCCATTCTCTAATATTAAATTTCAAAAATCTTAACTTCTTAGCAATCTGAAACATTCAGGATCCAGAGAAATAAGGAGCAGAACTCCACCATTTTTTGAGCAAAGGCAAAAAGGAAGAATCTCTAAACCACATAGGTTCAAATTTAAAGGGTGACTTAAAAGGAGCTTTATCTTCTAGAATTGATAGGGAAATTGGAAAATGATCTAACCCTGAAACTAGAAGAATAGAGGAAAAAAATTCGAACTCTGAATCAATCCAAACATCTGATAAAAAAAACCGGTCTAACCTTTCCGCAATCTAAGAAAAATCTCTTCGCATATTTGTCCATGTGAAAATCCCATTCTGAAACTGACAATCAAAAAGACCCATGTCCTTAATGAACATCCCAAAGTCTTCCATAATTTTTTTAATAGGAAGAATACCTCCTTTCTTTTCTCCCAAGTCAGTGATAGCATTAAAATCCCCCCCAAAGATTATAAAGGGGCCATGCCTTAAAGGAGAGGAAATTCTCTTAAGATCTCCCTATAATTTAGTCTTCCTTTGAATACTATAAGGAGCATAAATGTTAAAAAGCCAAAACTTAACCTTCGAAAGCTTGCTTTTAACTAAGGCCAACATCCAGTTTACAGTAGAAGCAACTAGCTCAACCTCAATGTTATAGTTATTCCAAAGCAATGCCAAAGCCCCTAACGCACCACAAGCTAGAGAGGAGAGGAACTCCCACTTTCTCCAAGAAGAAAAAACCAAATCATTAGACTCCTTTGACAATTTTGTCTCTTGCAACATGAAAATATCATACTTAACTAAGTCCATTTGGGACTTAATTAAGCGCCTCTTGTTAGGGGCATTTAAGCCCCTAAAATTCCAAGATATAATTCTCATTGCTCTCGAGGGGAGACCGAGGCTCCCCTCTTTCCTTTAGATGGAGAAGACTTCCCTTCTCCAAACCTAGTCATAGGAGGACTGATAATAGACCTCTTACTCCTCTTACCCTTAGGAGTACCACTTCCTTTCATAGCATCACTAAGAGAAACCGATTGCTTCCCTTTCCCATCACTAGGAGAAAGAGACAAAATCTGTTGAATCCCAACATCAATTTCCAATTGAGTCTTTCGATTCTTTGGAGGCTTACCCCTACCAGGAGAAACCACAGATGAAGCCCTAATTAGAGTAGTTTGAACAATTGGTAAACTCCTACTTGACTTAGGAGAAGTCATGACTAAATTATCTATGAAGCCTACTTCTGATGAGGCCAAAACCTCAAAAGGGTTACCAGGTGTAGAAATAGGAAGGGTCAATTTAATTCCCCCCAAGTCATTCTCAATAGAATAGATAACCCTATTCGTAATGTCCTCATCCATCTGATGCTCGTGATCTTTAAAAAGATCATTTACTTGGTGAACCATATTTTCATCTAGCACAATAACAGGAATGTCTCCCAACTAAATATTATTTCCTAAGGAAGCATTATTACCCACATCCACATCAACATGCTGTGAAGAATTATACATCAATTCTTTGACTTGTTGAGCAAGGATAACATCATCAGGAAACCCTAGAGCAGAAACCCCAACATTAGACTCTGAGATAACTGCATCATTCTCTGCAAAAATCTGACCAATCCCCTGACAACTTTCTAAGTATTCTTTTGACTTCACAGGATAGACAAGATTCCCACCACCATCATTTAGTGACTTATCCAAGGAATTCGAGGTAGAGAGATTTGGAAGCAGATCATCCACATTGTTGTCCCTTGAAACCACAATGTTCTGGTGAGCTACTGGCTTATCCTTACTTGAAAATAACTCTACAGACTCTGGATCATGAGACACAACATAAACCTCTCGCTTCCCAACATCCCTCATAGCCCGGTTAAGCTCAAAAGTAACGGGATGTTTCCCAGTGGAACCATTAACTAATAGTTTATCCAAAAATGGATTACCATTACTACCCAAGCAATGTTCTGCCTTATCTAGAATAGAGGATTTCGAAAAATCCATAAGAAAAGGAGCATCCAATTGCAAGGAAGTTTTACTAAAGTCTTTCTCCAACTAATTAATTGGTTGTTTCCAGATACCCTCATGAGATTTAATTATATAGGTCCAAGGGAAAACATTATTAGGGTTAGTCAGGATACAAATTTTTACCAAAACCTCCCCCTCCACAAAATCAAATCTTGATGATCAGAAAGAACCACAAGTATTACCAATTTGTTCCAAAACATCTGGGTCCATAAATTCAAACGATAATTTGGGCAAACCAAACCAGAAAGGAACAAATTTAAAGCTTGACCAAGTAGGGACATAAAATGGTTTCCAAGCCGAAACAAACAATAAATTTTTACCAAACCAGTAATGTGAAGATTTTAAAACTTCATCCCTAACAGAAGAAGAGTTGAAAACAATAATAAATGCATTTGTAGAGAGTAATTGAAAATAACA
This sequence comes from Cryptomeria japonica, assembly GCF_030272615.1. NCBI lineage: Eukaryota > Viridiplantae > Streptophyta > Pinopsida > Cupressales > Cupressaceae > Cryptomeria > Cryptomeria japonica. Next base: position 636,030,745 of record NC_081414.1, read on the forward strand.
CATATCAGACCACTTTTTCTGCAATTTATGATGAAATTTAGATAAACCAGTTGCATCCCCCCATATTTCCCCAGAAATAGCATGTGTATGCAAACAACAAGCTTTCAAATCCACAACAGAATCAAGTAAATCAATGCATGGAACAGAAGCCCATACCTATGAAGACCCACCTCCTAAATCAGAGTCAATTTGATTTTCACTTACCTTATTGTCTTTTCTTGATGTCAAAGATGCCCTTACCTTATCCCCCCTTTGATGTGATGAAGATAACTCAAGTGGGTTACTATTAGACTATTTGTCCATCATCTTTTCACCAACGTTCAGTCGAGAAACCCTAATCACCTCATTTACAGGTGAAAACTTCACAACTTTCGCATAGGATGGTTTTCCTCCCAACTCTGTAGATTGTTTACCTAGAAGCCCCTTTAAATGATTTGGGATAAACTTTTTCTGCGGGCCCTGACCAAAATGCCTACTATCCAAAACTCGTTGATGCCCTTCAGCAGATCTGTCCATACTCCGCCAATTTCCACTGCTTGGACCTCTGAAAAAACCCTGAAAATACTTGGAGACCGGTCTAAAATTTCTTAAGTCTGCCCTCAACCAATTTTGTGCCACCATATCTAACCATTTCCCCTTCGTGAAGACCAGCTGTGGGACATGCGGCGGATCATCCCAGCCCACATTAGCCCAATTGCCAATAACCCTAGTTTCATCCATACCGAGCAAGAAATTGCAATCTTATCTCTGTTTTTACTAGGGTAAACAAAGACGAATAGTTCGCTCTCCTTGAAAAACCCTAGTATGGTTGTTCTGGATGAGAAATTTATTATTGTGCTTTGCAGTGATCGTTTTCAATGGAAATAACCTCCGCATCGCTGCAACACTGTCTGTGTATGCGATCCCTCAGTTGGTATGCAACGAGTCCCAAAGATGTCTCCAGATTTCTATGGCAAAATAATAATATTGCAGTTCGACACCAATCTTTCCATGTTCTCCATGAGTAAACAACCCAGTCAAATGAATATCTCCTTTAAAAAAACCCTCATATTTATCAAAGGCCTCCTGTATTAATTTCCAAAACCCGTGGATAAGTTCAGTAGTGAATTCTGGAAATGATTCATGTAGTGCTGTCATGCCCTATGGTGGATTTGATAGGTAAAGTCCTGGGTTTTTGTCTAGAACTGTGAGCTTCCTCTAAGAGTGTCGTCCTAGGGTTTCCTGAAGCTTCATCACTCCAAGAACTTGTTGCATTTTCTTTTTTGATTTTTAATATGGTGATATTCTACAAAAGCTTCAACGGTGGATTTCATGGGCAATGCTATACATGGAAGAATGGTGAGTGCAACTCTGTATGCATTTTGCAGTGATTGTTGCCCTTCGTATGCTCGCACAATTGATCACATTAAATATTTTATTTTTTAATATTTGGTTATTTTTTATGTATCTATTATGTGTATAATATACAATAATTATTGTAATAAAACAAATAGATACAAATATATTAAATCTATGTATAATAATTCTAATTTTACTAACAACTTTTTACTAATTATACTTAGTTTACTTTAATAATTATTTTTACATCGAAGATGTTTCATATATGGAATCAACGAGATATTTATTGAAATACATGATTGTGAATCGTAAAGAAGGGTGGAAGATGCTAAAAATAATCTCAACAGTCTATGTGTTTTAATTTTAGTGTGACTACTTGCATGCGATTCTGAACCTATCCTAACACACTTGTAGAAAAAAAGCATTCAAGTATACCAAATCAATTGATTGAAAATAAGATGGATGAAAATTATATGCTCAAATTCCTTATTGTTACAAACATTTGCCTTCCAAAACATCACCAAAAAAAGAGAGCTAGAATGTTTAGAGAAACTCAATTATTGTATCATTAATTATAGCTACCAATGAAACATGTGACTAATATAGATGATCACAAATAACAATTAACTAGATGAGTAACAATGTATATGAATATTCTATGTTTCTATTAATCTAACTATAATCATCAACTACACTATCTAACAATAATTACTACAACACTTATATAAACAAGAACTTAACTCAATGTGTCTCTTGTTAGAAACTCAAACCTAGTGCTTTGCAAATTAGACTCGACTTCTTAGGTTGGATAAGTTTGAACTTTCTATAAAATAAATTTTAAAATTTCATCATGAGTTTACTACCACTTTTGACCATATCTCCACCAAGTGTCTCCAAATGGGAATCGAACCTTGTGCCCGCGTAGTAGCACCACACAATCTGTCAAAATTGCAAAGAGAATATAGTTGAGGACTCTGCTTCAACTTCAGAATGGTTTCAGTCCAATTATATTATAAACTCCTCTTTTTGGTATGATAAACATCAATCAGCTATTGGAAATGATGCCAAGCTTAAGAACACAAGCAAGTAAAATAATATTTGTAGTAAAATAATTCGTTTATCTATCATAAGTATCACATAATTTTTCCTCAAGTATTGGAATTCATTTTAATGAGATATAAAACTAGTATACTTATATTTTAAAAGTATATGTAAAATATGCAGAGAGATATCTTATAATTGAATAGAATCATTTCTAAAAAAGTTCTTCTTAAATACTAAATACTAAGAATATAAATCCATTAAAGTCCTGCATGCAAAAAGTTGTGAATCTAGCCAGAGACAAGTGGCAAGGGTTCTATTTTATTTTGAGTAATAAAATAAAACCTCCACAATAGCTAAAACATGGCATATTTCATGCATCTACCTATCATTTTCATTTCAAATTGTTTCAAAAATGACTTTTTCTTTATGGACATTTTGATGTTATTGTAGATGCCTCTCGACATAAATATTATACCCATTATAGACATTATTTGATTGTTTTAAATGTACATTTTCTATTTAATTACTTAACCATGATTGAATATTTAGATAATTTAATTATTTATCAATTCAATCTAGTTACTCAACAATAGGAAGTGTTGCAAGGATTTAAGTTGCTACAATATACTCCATTATCTTTTGTAGTTGAATCTAGGCACATATATTCCTTTGGGGAGCATAAAGTGATAGAATTCAACTACTCAAGGAAGATGTTGATAGAGGCACACCATCTTCCTCCACATATGAGCTAGCTTAGTGGCATTAAGTGTGAAAATAACAATTTTGTCATTGGAAGGAAAGATTGTCCTACAAAATTTGAGTTTTGTGATGGGACTTCAAATGAGCTCTGCGATGACAATTTGAATGCGCTCTAAGATTTTCTTTTATAAATTGAGGTGGGAATTTAAAGACAAACCAAGAAGTAGGACATGTAGTTACCATAATTTTCTTATAATCGTTGAAATTTGATTTGAATTTTCTTTTGAAAAATTCAATATATGGGTGTTTTTCCATGTCATCTCTTGCATTTGGAAGTGCCATATTATTTTAATATATATAGTTTTTCATTAGCTATGTTTGGTTATTGGATTCTTATTTTTCCTAATATTAATTATTTTATTTTTGAAACAACACTATATTTGTTATTTTTTTATTTTTGTAATATTATTTATTATTTTTTAAAATTTTGTAATAAATGAAGAGAAAATTCTATCTTAAAATGATAAAGATAAATAAAATACATAAATTACTATCGATGTAACCATTGTGCCTCATTCAGGTGCGAGCACTAGTAGTTAGTAGATTTTTTGGGGGCATAAAATTTGTGATGCATCAAAGATTAAAGCTATAACTAATTTTGGTTAGCAATCTCATTGCCAAGATAAATTAAAATGCAGTCCACTTTTGTGAAGGAATCATCAATAAATATATAAAAATGCAATCAACAACAAATTTTTAAACTTTTAAGACTCCATGGTAAAAAATAAATTGAAAATGAAATAGAATGAACTCCTAAGACCTTTGGCATGCAACCAATGAATAGGCAATGATTCTTCATATGGATCAAAAAATAGATAAAATTATGTACTTTTTCTTTTATATTAATATATGTTGATTTAAAATGTTTGATTAATATGTCTAACATTTTATATCTAAATTATAAATGAAAATAAGTTGGCAAAAATAAATAGATATAAATTCTAATTATTAATATTATGAGGCATTCCACAATGAGAGTAAGAAATGTCCAGTGTAGCAATACATAATTTTTTATCTTTTATTTTATATTTGATAGTCATTTAAATGTTCAATTATTAATATTTAATAATAAACATGATATTTATAATAAAATAATGAGCACATATAATAGAAAAATAATTCCAAATTAAAATAAACAAGCTTCAAATTGATATTTCTCGATAGATATTTATATAGATATATTTAAAATATCTCTACTAGTTTTGATATGATTGTAATATTTAGAAAAATAATATAAGATGAACATTTTTATTAATATGTTGCAAACTAATTAGATCATAAAATAGATTTAGTTGAAACATTTTATTAATATAATTCATATTTTATATTCCATTTAAAAAGTAGATGAAGTGTGAAAACAAATAGATATAAATTCTTATCATTTTAAAATAATAATAACTTATTAAGTATTTAAATAAATTAAATTGAAACTTTTTATTAGTCCTTAGGATAATATTATAAATTAGTTAAAAGATTTTCTTAATATGTCTAATATTTTATATATATATATATATATATAAAAGTCATGAAAACAAACAAAAATTTAATTTTAATTATTTTGAAACAATCAAAATATTAAAAAATTAATATAACTTGAACAATTTATTAATATGCTTAATATTTTATATTTATATTGAAAAGGAAACTAAGTCAATGAAGCTAAATTATAAATTTATCTTCTAATTATTTTAAAATGGAACATGACAAATTAGGTTGAGCTATTTTATTGATATGTTGAAACCTTTGTTGTTGTGGCATGCAAGTTGGACACATAATATTTACAGCTTGGTATAACACCGACAAAAGTATATGGCTGCCTACACACTATTTTGTCTTGTTATCGTCATCCGCACATGCTTTCTTGCGGCTCAAAAGATCGCCTTATTTACACACGTAGGTTTTTAATTTGGTTCGACTTTGCTTACCATATGATGGTTTGCCATTTAATTATCTTTAAATTAATTCTTTTGCACCAAAATCTAAAACTTCAATTTATTTTTGTTTACATTTCATATTTTATATTTTGGGAATCTATATAAAAGATGTTTAGAAATATCATTTTGATAGTTGCTCATTTAAAAAAAAAATCTAATAAAAATAAACACTTTCATGATATCTTGGAGACATTATTGTATATATATATTAGAAATTTTAATATTTTGGAATATTAACTTTCATTATTTAAATTAAAATTTATATTCTATCATTTCTAAATTTAATTCAATCATAAGAATACTTTTACATAGATTAGAAGATATATAATTATTAATCACAACATATGATAAAGAATTAAAATTAAAGACTAACAAGATAAGAAATGCATAATAAAATGCTAAGCATAATCAAGATATTGGGACTATTGAATATCCCGAACAACTGAGAGGTGGGGGGGCTAGAATCAGTTGTCAATTAAAATATTTTACTTATTACACATAAACAAATCCGATAAATCAAAACTGATTTCTTAACCATAAATAGATATAAGCATGAGAGAGCACACACATTAAACACCAAATTTAATGTGGAAAATCCAAGAGGGGAAAAACCACGAAGAATGCTAATTATCAAGTATAAAACACCTGTAAGGGTGACAATGGTTAAGGTGATTTTTACAAAGGGTGGCTCACTACAAGAATGCTCACTGTAGGTAGACTCATTGCCTGACTAAAACCACCAGAAAAGGGTTCACTGCTCAGAAGAAGAAGAAAGAAAAAGAAAGAATCCACCACTATAGGACAACTACCACTAGGTTGCAATGCCAGAATATACCTTTGGCTTACTGCCTCTAGTACCAAACAACATCAACACACAACCACACTTCTCAACCACAACTACACACAACCTCACACAAATTTACACCAAAAGGAGATAGATTTTCTCTTTCAATTCACTTACATCTATAATTATTCATTACAATCATCCTTTATTTATACTAATCTTTGAAATAGAATTCTCCCATGTTGGCCAAAGATTTTATCGGAACACAATTTGAAATAGGTCTACACTAAACATTCTCACAGTGGAAAGAAATGAGAAGTGGACCACACCATAATGCACTACATCGACCAAAATAACATGTTATTCGTATGCCACAATCACCGGAGCAGAAAAATAGAACATTCAAACTCAACCAGACCCAAAATGAACATATCTATAACCACGAATTTGGAGCACATCATCATGTCCTAAATTAGAATAACAAAGATAAAGGCATGAACATCATAAGTACAAAAAATCATCATCAGAACCAGAAATGCGGAGCATTGTAAACACTTTCAAATATTATCATCACTGTATACACTTCTAGAGCACAACTTCTAGAGCACCAAATCATAAGAATGGCATCCCAAGGGAACATCCAATAACATAGAAAAGCTTCATGACTACAACTGCAACATATCAGAAATGTGGAGCACAAATGAATCACTAAAACAAAGAACCAGTATGTTGACATCAATGACAACCATACTGGCACACCATCAACTTCACATTTGCAACAATATCCCCCTTTGTGATTTATGGCAACGATCCTCAATGAAACACACAAACTAAAATTCATAACTTCTTTATCTATACATCTCTCCCCCAAACATCTCTATGATATCTCCATATCTCTTCATATCTCTCCAATCTCTTTAATCTCTCCAGTCTCTCCCACTTTGACATCATAGATAAAGGTGGGCAATGACTCAACATTTGTAACCGTCTTCAACATCCACACAAATCCCCCTAAGAGGAAGCCCTTATCATTAGTATTGACTAAATATATACATGTTCCTTATACTTTTGCACAAAGCCTTCATAAATATATCTACAACCCACTCTTTTGTAGCTATATACTCAAGTTTTCCTTCATTTTTCAACACCTTCTCCGTTAAGAAATGATACCAGATAGAGATATGCTTTATTTTGGAATGCAGTATCGAATTCTTAGAGATATTTATCACGCTTGTGTTTTCACACATGATTGAGATTGGTTCATCAAACATCACACCAATATCCTTCAATTTCTGTTTCATACAAAACATCTATGTGTAGAATGATGTAGTTGCAATGTATTCATCTTTTGTGATTGATAAAGACATGGAGTCCTACTCTTTACTTCACCACGCAACTAATAGGGAGCCAAGGAAAAAATGCTCCTCAAATAGTACTCTTTCCATCATCAACGTTTCCTACCCAATCTACATTAGTATAATCTTTTAAAGTAACAATCTGATCCTCTAGGATACCACAGTCCAAAATCTTTTATTCCTTTCAGATGTCTGAAAATCCTCTTTACTGCAACAACATATGATTCTTTTAGATCTTGTTGAAATCTAGTTGCAAGGAAAACAAAATACATGATATCCAATCTGGTACCAATCAGGTATAACACTCCTCCAATCATTGATTTGTACTTGCTTGCATTAGTCTTAGAAGATTTATCATCATCGGTCAACTTACATCTAGTAGTTATAGGAGTACGTACTGGTTTTGAATTCTCCAATTCAAACTTTTTCAACAACTCTCTAACATACTTTGACTGAGAGATAAAAATACCTTTACTGTTTTGATTCATTTGTAACCCAAGAAAAAAGTTCAAGTCACCAATCAAAGACATTTCAAAATCCTTTTGTATTTCACCAACAAACATCTTGAGCATGACATCGTGTCCTCCAAATATTTTATCATCTACATATACCAAAACAATTAGGATCTTATTTGATTCAAATTTAAAGTAAATGTTGTTCTCAGCAAACCCTTTTGGGAAACCTTGAATAAATAAATACTTGTCTATCCTTCCATACCAAGCTCTAGGAGCTTACTTCAATCCATACAGTGCCTTCTTCAATTTTCAAACAATATCTGGATCATTTGAAAACTTAAATCCTTTCGGTTGCTCAATGTAGACTTCTTCTTTTAGTTCCCCATTTAAAAAAATTGACTATGCATCCATTTGATTAACTTTGAAATATTTATATGTTGCAAAAGCTAAAAACATCCTAATAGCTTCCATTTTGGCAACAAGAGCATATGTCTCTTCAAAATCAATGCTTTCAACTTGCATGTAACTTTTTCATAACAATAGATTTATTTTTTTCTTACAACACATCCATCTTCATCCAACTTACTCCAAAACACCCACTTTGTTCCAATGACATTCTTATATGTCGGTCTAGAGACTAGTTCCAAAGTCTGATATTTCTCAATCTAATCTAACCCTTCCTTTATAGACTTCATCCAATTTTGATCTCTAAAAGCTTCTTCAACTATCTCAGGTTCAATTTTGGAAAGTAAACATAAAAGAACTTGTTCTTCAACAACTTTTCTTCATGTAATATCACATTTGTTCTTGTCTTCTATAATTTGGTTCTTGGAGTGATTCTTTTGTACATACCTCAGGGTTTTTTGATACAGTTGTTGGAGAAACTTGTGTTTCTTTATGCTTATCTTCTTCTTTATTCATCTCCTCTCCTTCTCTACATATGGACTCATCAGATTCATATCCTTCTTGTATGTCAGATTCTTTGGAATGTTTTCGTCAACCTTCACATTTTCACTTTCAATAATTTTATTCAATCTCTTGTTGTAACACTAGTAAGCCTTGCTCTTTGTAGAATATCCTAGGAATATACCTTCATCTGCTCTTCTATCAATCTTTCCAAGATTTCCTTCATCTCTCCAGATGTAGCGTTTACTTCCAAATATTTTTAAGTACTTCACTGATGGAATCCTTTAGCACCATTACTCATATGATGTCTTCCCATATTTCATTCGAAATAGAACTCTATTGAGAGTGTATATTGTAGTATGTATTGCTTTTTTCCAGTAAACTTTTGGTAGGTTTGCTTCTTTAATCATAGTTCTTATTGCCTATTGTCTAGTCCTATTCATTCATTCCAATACACCATTCTGTTGTGGTGTTATAGGAGCAAACAAATGTTTCCCAATCCCACCTTTCTCACAAAAATGTCAAATTCATTAGAAACAAACTCTCCTTCTTTGTCAGATCTTATGCATTTAATTCTTCTATCAACTTCATTTTTAAATCTAGCTTTGAATATCTTAAAATTTTCTAATGCATCTGACTTCTCTTTTAAAAATGCAACCCAAGTCATTCTAGAATGATCATTAATTAAGAGAATGAAATACCTCTCACCTTGTAAACTCCTTATTGGTGTAGGACCGCATAAGTATGTATGCACCAAATGTAACTATGTGAGCTTGAATTTCATCCTCAGAATGTTACCCGTAATAAGTTAGTTTCACAAAATACAAATGGAAATGCATACAGGAAATCCAAATTCAACCAATGAAACTACATGAAATACATATGAAAAAAAAATATTATTTTACCTTCATGATTTATGTCCCATTGTGTCCTAACTCCACTGTTCCTAGTTGCAGATGGTGTGCTCTCGGACAATGCACTGATGGCTTCCAAGATGGCATATGAAGAATGGATTGATAACTTGTAGTTAACTGATGCTATGATATACAAATGCTACATGATTATGCTAAAATTATATATGATAATTGCTATTGCTATTTGCTATTTGCTTCAAAAACTCACAGATGCATATGATTAATTTGAAGACTCTTGGAGTCTCTTGATTTCTTGAATTCTAACTCTCTCAACTGAAGCTCTTGATTTTATAGACTTTGAGAGGATGAGATGATGTGGCTTAGATCAATGATCATGATCAGATCCGCAAATTTGGATGGCTGTGAGAAAAGGTGAAGGTTGGGAGAAAGGGGGAAGAAGAAGACAAGTGTCACTCATCTCACCTTGACTGGGTTGCTAACTGAGAGAATCTAGGGAAGTCTGGAAGAAGTTTAGGCATGAGAGGATAAGTGGACTCAAGTCCTTCCTAAGATGTAGGGATGTAGGATAGAATATAGGAAATGGTTATGAAATATGTGTACGTACACAATATTCATTGAATTTTGGAAGTTGGAGATAAATGATGAATTAATATTTAAGAAATATTAATTTCCTTAGCCACATGATGGATGAGTTGGCAAAGGGAAGATGAAGTGGAGATGAAGGGTGAGCTGGATAAGAAAGATTAAATAATTTAAGAAATTATTTTATATTTGAGACTATAGGATTGGAGAATAACTATTAAATATTAGATATTTAATTAATTAGATGAATAGGATAAATGAATTAATTAATAAAATATTAATTAATAGAAAGACATGAAAATGAATTAAATAATTAATCTTTTCAAATTAACTATTTAATAGAAGAATAATTATTAAATAAATATAAAATATTTATTTAATTGCTCATAGCCAATTTTATGTGTATACAGTAACAGTCTAGTAGAAGATTGTTCCTTTCCTTTGAAGGTTCCCTTATTCTATTTTCCACTTGACATTCATTGCAAACATTGTTATCCAATTTAGTTAGTCTTAGTAAATCTCTCATAGCTCTTGTCAAACTAATCTTCACCAAATTGTCAAAGTTGATGTGAAACATCCTCTAGTGCCATAGAGAACTTTCATTGATCTGAAATAATAGGCAATTCCTTGTAGCATCTTCCAATTGATACATGTTTTCTTTTGTCAGTTTTCCTCCACCAATAATAGTTATCGATCTCACAACCACCATCCTGAAAGACAACATTATAACCATTCTCACACATTTTTCCAACACTTAATTTATTATGATGTAAGCATTTCACATAGTATACATTTCCAGTGTTATGTTTTCCATCAAAAGTAATATAACCCATTCCAATAATCTGTACAGTCTGATCATCTCCAAATCTAATAGAATCACCATCATACTTTTCAAGTTTTACAAACTTTTATCACTGCTCGTATGATTTGAACATTTACTATCAATCAACTATTCATTTCTATCTCTTGGGTAAGTGCACCAAGATGGTGTGTAAAAAAGTGGATACACCAAAAAAAACTTCAAAACACTAATAACGCACATGGGTTATTTTAAATTTTAAATAGTGCATACGTGTTTAGGCTTGTTCTACCAAGCTTGAATGAAGTAAAGCTGCATACGGGGTTTATGTTGTAATAAAAGTGTACGCAATTTAGTTTTTAAAATCGCATACACGTTTTGTTGTGAATAATTTTTTTTTATTGTGGTCGACTATGTCATTTTCACCCAGGACTGCACAATATACTATTTGAGAGGGTTTTGGAGCATAAGATACATGAATGGGGTTTTTAAAACCAAATCCATCCACCATTCCGAGGAAACCAAGTGATAGGAAACTCTGTTTTTTCATCCTTTTTGTCTATTTGATAAATTTTATCTAGAATTTGAATGTGAATTCATTGTTTTTTATTATTATTTTTATTTCTTTTATAAATGCATGTCAGACTCTAAAAATACTGCCCCCCAGCAAGATACTCCTCCTAAGAAATTAGGGAAAAACCCACAGGAGAACCCATAGTGAGACCCTCATGATACAAGCCCTCCATCTCCTCCAATAGACCATTCACAAGCTACACAGGAGGATTTGGCAAATCAATTAACACAAAACACTGCCAAAATAACTATATTGGTGAATAAGTTGAAGGCACCTGAGCATGAGCATCATGCATCCCTTGCCATAGCCCTAGAATCATTGGCTAGTAGTGCCAATGAATTTTCCAAACAAGTTACAAAATGGGGAAGCTATAGGGATCAATGTCATGTTTTTTATACAAGTGGGTTGTTCTATAATGAAGTGAAAAAAAAATATAAGTAAATCACAAATATGTGCTCTTTTTGCTGACCCCAAAACCACTAAGACCTTACCTCTTAATTCAAAGAGGTTTCCTATACACCTGTGTAACCATTTTTTGATGAAAAATGCTTTTTGGAATAGGTGGTGGATGGTCTTTGACCAACCACCTTACAATAATTTTGAGGTTCCATTATATTTTTTGAGGAAACTATATTGCAAGTTTATCCTCAATGAGATGCCTAACTATTTTGATGTGAGAGTTTTCCATGGTAGAGGTGGAGGATCTACCCGAGATAGACCCGAAGCCTAGAGGGTACTAAACCCCTAAAGTTGCATCCCCCTAGCACCAAAACCTATGGTCCATGTCACAGTCCTAATATCCCTGGAAGAGTTGATGGAGGTACAAACTCTTCAAGCGGCCACTGCATTGATTGATGTCATCATTTAGCATGGCACACTATTATCATACCCTCTTGGCCCAGATGATGATGCAGTAGTTGATTAATATGTCTATGGTGAGCCCATTCAACATGTGTGTCCCAGTTGCTCAAGAATATGCTTTGGGGTGGATATCGAGGTAAGTGCAGATGGTTCCATATTCCTTTTGGTGTACATGTTCTGGGGGTATATATTAGACTAGCAATGTAGAGGATGTGGCGCTGACTAATGATTTGATGGATATGGTGTTTGTTGGTTAGATGTAGACACAGGTGTGTTGATTTGAATTGATAACATTTTATCTATCAATTACTTAAAACTTGTAAATGTAAATAAGTTTTAATTTATAGATTGATTTAAATTGATATAAACAATATGCATTTCAGGATGCAGTAGTTGGTGTTAATACATTGTCTCATATTCCTCCCACTATTTTTGTAGCTGTAGCTTCGATGCCTGAGGTATAAATTTTGTAACATGTTAAAATAGAATAGTACCTTGAATTCAAAAAAGAAATTATAAGATATACTAACTCTCTTTAATGTATATTTATTTTGAGTTTTGTAGGCATTGTCAAGGGATCAAATGTCCCTGATTGATAATGTCACACTCTCAGCCATTGATTTTTGTGTATAAAGCTATGCGGTATCATATTTTGCACACCTCTTATTTATATATTCTTTTGAATATGCAAGTCATTTAAATTTAGATTTGTTAAATTATATTTAATATTATCTATTGATATCTCTTGCGTTAATTTTGTTTCTTTTAGAGTACCCACGCGCATCTAGGACACCTCCTAGGTGAAAGAAATCCTTGAGAATGCCTAAACGTCAGAAGGTAATTGAACACATTTTTAATTGACACGATCATTTGAAAAGATTGAAATTTTCTTAATTGGCACTTGAAGATTGAATAGTCTTTTTTGTCTCTTTTATATACAACAACAATTGGGCTTTGTAGAATTGATGAATGCACTTGATACTCCAAACAATAAAGAGAGGGAAAAGGTGGGTATGTGAAGGATCATGGTGAGCCAAGTAGGCCCTTAAGTGGAAATGAAAATTAAAAAAATAGAGTTAGACAACTTCGCATAAAAAATTAAATAAGTTATCAACATTATAATTTCAAAAATACGTAAGAATAGAATTTGTAGAAAATTGAATTTAGTTTCTAAGCTACTGATTTTTTTCTGAAAATAAATAAATCTATTTGACAAAAACTTGAAAATTCAATGGAGTAGTACTAAAATTTTGACAAAAAGATAAGAAGCAGGTGTGTGTCTGACCAACCTAACCACAATCAAATCATAATATTTTTTTATAAGATTTTAGATATAAGTAGAAGACTCATGTCTAGATGTGACACATATTTTTTTTGTATTTGTTGAAAAAAATAATTAATTCTGATATTTTTGCTACAACTTTTTAAAATTATTAAAAACTTGTATGTCTAACCACCATAACTTGGTCAAAAATTTATAAAATTCAATATTTTTTTTAATCCTATAGTAGATGAAGCATAGAATGCAACACATTTTCCAGATTCGAAAAATGTGTTACCATTTAAAAGTTATAGATATTTTCCAATAACCCTATCAATCAAGACTTTAGTTAGGATATAGCCACTTTTTGGCTCAACATGATCCTGGACATACCCAGGTATGTATCTCTACTTTATTTTCTTGATTTGATGATTATATATACATGTACATGTGAACTTTAGATAAATTATAATCTTATCATTCCTCATATAGGAAATATCCATAGCTTCTTTATCAATGGTGAGCCTTCTTAAGGCAACAAGAGAAGCATCTCAGGCTTCGGTACACTTTTGTTCTATATATTGTAGATTTTTAGTTTTTTTAATCTATATATGTTATTACCTTGTATTAATTGTATTTAACCTACAATAGGCCCCTTCGCGGTTCGGCCATAATGTGGATCCTCTCAAGTTCCATTTTAAGAAGACTCCTAAGTCTGATAAGGCAAGGAGAGAAGAGACGATAAATCAGAGATCAACAAATGAGGTAATATACAATTCAATTGCCAAAAAATATTGTTGAATTTTCTATATAGTGTAAATTTTTAGTGTTTTTGATCTATATATGTTGTTACCTTGTACTAATTATATTTAACATACAATAGGCCCCTTCGTAGTTTGGCCATAATGTGGATCCTCTCAAGTTTCATTTTAAGAAGACTCCTAAGTCTGACAAGCCAAGGAGAGAAAAGATAGTAGATCCCAGATCAACAAATAAGGTAATCTACAATTCAATTGCAAAGAAATTATAGTTGAATTTTATGTTGATAATTGTGGACTATTGTAAACAAAAGGATTCTAACTTGGCTTTTGAATTATGGTTGTGCAACAGTCTATAGAGCCACGTATTGCATTAAAGAGGTTCAATTTTGATGATCGACCACAACTACAGGATCATATAGTGTTAGTTGTGGTCATCAAAGGACCAATACATCTAGATATATTCTACATTTTTATTGTATATCAATCTAGACATGGAATATGCCACATTTTTGTATAACTTTTATTGACTTGGCATATATCTCATTTTTGTATACACAAACAATTATTGTCTATTTTGATATATATAAATATTGATATTTGATTCAATAAATGTGCATTGTGTTCATTATTGTGCATTTTGTTGATATTGATATTGATATTTGATACATACACAATTTGTTCATTGTGTTCATTATTGTGCATTTTGATATATATAAATGTTGATTTATAAATGATATAGTTAATTTTTGCTCAAACAAAGACATACAATTCATTATGTGAGCAATATATCCAAAGTGCTCCATGAAATAAGCCTTAATGATAACAAAAAGTCTTACATAATTGTAATAAAAGAACCTCTAACACACAACATTAAAATTTGTCTCTACCTAAAATAGTACTTGCAAGCTAGGTATTGCCAAAACCTATGGCTTGCTAATCTTTTACTTCTACTAAACAAATGCCTTTTGTTGAATTCTACCAATGATTTTTGTTGCTATTATATAAAGCATTGCAATTGTTGCTATGATATAAAGCATTATAATTGCCCTCTTAAAAAGTTAACTAAATATTTGCCTATGTAATTAGCAAGTGTCAACCTTTGTTAATACTTTGGTTTTAAGAAGAAGAGGATGTGAATGTAACCAAAGAACTTAGAGACCAAATAAAATAAGCTCCCTCAAATTTTATAGAGACCAAATACAATTATGATCACATTTGATCCATGGTAATGATCACTCGATGCTTTTGATTACTTTCCTTTATATCTCTCAGTGTGAGTGGTGCGGGAGCACCCTCATTCTCACAATGGTTAAATTTGGGTTTTTTTCTTGTTTCATCTAGATAATATCATTTGGGACCATTAATTAACATTTGGAGTCATTTGTGAAAGTTTGGGGTCATTTGGATAAAAGATGTAAAAGTTATTCAGTTGTTATAAAAGTTGCTCAGTTGTTGTCAAAGTTTGGGGTAAGATGATGTAAACCACTTGTGTGGTCATAAATAGGCATCTTCAACATGACCCAAGGGTTGAAAAACTTTGTATTTAAGTTTTAAATAAAGTTGGAATCAATTTGGAGACTATTTCTATGTATTTTCTTGTAATATTACTACTCATTCACATTGTGTGGGTTGTACGAATCAAATAAAGACCCAATACTTTATATAAATGTTAGATATGTGAATATAGTTTTATTTTCACTTGGTTTCATCAAATTTCATCCAATACTTTAGGAGATATTGCAAAAACTATTAGATGCAAGCAATGCAAGGTTGCTAGATAGGCTAACTTTCATTCCATTCATCGTGGGAACAAAATACAAGCATGAGTGCATCCGATTGGGTAGGTTTATAGTAGATGAGTGCCTATTGTGCCTCCCAACTCATTGGAACATCCAGATCCATACCCTACCAGTGCAATCTGTCAAGTACCCTAAGTCCAAAAAAATGTCAAACTTTGATGCATTGTTTCTCAGAATCTAGGATTCATATGATTGATCTATTTGAACCTATAGGGTTATGTGAGGCCCATCTACAATGACCTATCTCAGATTTTGAAGATTCACATCCATTTTCACAGGGTACCATTTTTTCAGTTGGTGCAAAAACTATCAGATGCATGCAATGCAAGGTTGCTAGATAGGCTAACTTTCTTTTCGTTTGTCATGGGCATGAACTACCAGCATGATCATGTCTGGGTGGGTAGGTTTACAATTGGAAATCTCTTTTTTTTCCTCCCAACTCATCGGAATGTTCATAGCCATACCCTACCAAAGTGATCTCTCAAGTGCCCTAAGTCCAAAAAATTGTCAAACTTTGATGGACTATTTCTTAGAATCCAGGATGCATACAATTGATCTATTTGAACCTATAGGGTAATGTGAGGACCATCTACAATAACCTATCTTGTATTTTAAAGACTCAGAGCCATTTTTATAGGGTAGCAGTTTTGCAATTGGTGCAAAAATCGTTAGATGAATGCAATGCAAGGTTGCTAGAAAGGCTAACTTTCATTTTATTTGTCATGGCTATGAACGACCAGTACGAGTACATCCAGGTGGGAATTTTTATAATAGGCGAGCTCCTTGTGTTCCTCCCAACTCATCAGAACATCCAGAACCATACTCTAACGATGTGATCTCTCAAGTGCCCTAAGTCCAAAATATTGTCAAACTTTGTCAGACTATTTCTCAGAATACAGGATGCATACGATTGATATGTTTGAACCTATAGGGTCATGTGAGGCACATCTACAATGACCTATCTCATATTTTGAAGAGTTGGAGCCATTTTCACAAAGTAGCATTTTTTCAGTTGGTGCAAAAACCATCAAATGCATGAAATGTAAGCTTGATAGATAGGCTACCTTTCATTTTGTTCATCATAGGCATGAACTACCAATATGGGAATGTTAAAATGGAAATTTCTACGATAGGAAAACTCCTATTGTACCTCCCAACTCACTGGAACATCTAAAGCCATACCCTACTTGCGGGATCTCTCAAGTGCCCTAAGCCCAAAAAAATTTCAAACTTTGACACACTATTTCTTGGAATCTAGGACACATACAATTGATCTATTTGAACGTATAGGGTCATACAAGTCCCATCTATAATGACCTATCTCAGATTTTGAAGATTTGAAGGCATTTTCACAAGGTAGCATTTTTTTCAATTGGTGCAAAAACCATCAAATGTATGGAATGCAAGGTTTCTAGACATGACCTACATTTTATAGAATGATAATTAATACCTAAAATAATGTGTGATGTAATAAAATGAGCCAAAAAAATCCTACAAAAAATTAACTAAATCACCTTGTTCCACTAGGTCTAATACATGGTTGAAATCCACTAATGCTTCCATTGGTTCAATTGTAGTACTTTGGGAACTTGATATGTATCAGTGGGAACCAATGGTCTACAAGACCATTTTTCAACCCACTCTTCTGACTCACATTCTTCCCACAAAAAATACATACATGAAGAGAAAAAACATGCAATCTGTCTAGTATAAATTACTAGTAAATTTGCATTTGAACTTCTAAACGAGTTCATGTCACTCGATCCTACAACTGTACAACAATATTGATATTTTTCAATGTCAAATTCATTGATCAACCAAATTTATCTATGAACCATAGACATACGTGCATTAACTGGTCCCATTGTAGAGTTACACCATCGCACAATTGTTGTTGCATATATCAACTCAACACCACCTTCGTACTTAGATTCTTCTCTAGCTAGGGCTCTTTTGAAACATGTTGATGTGCCATCATGCCATCCCTTTCCACGTCCAACCTTAGTGAAATTCCAAAAAATTTGTACACAGTTTGTCACATGCATCCAAGTCAACCAATAAAACATCCTTGCATTATTGAATTATGAGGTGCAATTATCTGGCCATATAATGTGTTGGTTGTATCGTATGTTTCTTTCCCTTAAATTATCATAGAAAATTTTAAAGAATCCTTGCACAAACTCTAATGAATGACTACGATCATCACTTATGTAGAAGCCATACTCTCTTAAAACATTTCTATCCTCCTCTTTGCTATCATTTGCATGCATGAATGCTATGTGTACAAAAATAGTAACTTGTATAAATGGTAATACATATATTGCACTTCATTTTGAGGTTGTAGTGTATAATTCTCAGAAAAATAAATGATAGAGAAAATGGTACCAAGAGGAAATGTGTCCATACATAACTTGAATTGCTTATCTAACCACCAAGCACTATGTGTATGCATTATGTACTCATAAACTAGTTTTTCTTGAAACATTTTCATAAATTCAGCTACACATATATAGTTTGTCACTAACTCACATCTCTTCAATTCCTTTCCATCTTTAACCCCATATCTGATTGTTTTGTATTTTCCAAAAGAAGCTAGTTTCTTACCAATTTTGTGTGTGCTCTCAAAATGTATACATCTTGGTAAATGTTGCAAACCACCACATATAGTAGAAGAATATTTCAAATACATAATATTATAATAAATGAAACCATCATCTCTTTTACATAGCATACTTGAAATAATTCTCTTGGTGACTTGGGAGGTGCTTGTATATTGCATTCCTGCAAAACATCGCTAGTGTGCAAAGTACAACATATATGATGATAAATATCAGACTGCATGGAAAATTCAATACAAATCCTATAAAAACACATGGTGGGTACATGATTAATCTTAATATAAAAAGGTTTTGCCATTTCAAATAATATTTGACTAATTCTTATTTCAGGAAACTTTTGAAGGAATCTTTCATATAATTTGTTTGAGTCATATACAAATACTATTTGGCATGTGGCACACAATTTCTAGATCTAATTCGTCTTCTAAAAACATCTCTTTGGTTGGGCAAAACCCTTGTGTTGTCATGCCAAAAAAATTCAATTAATGTTCTTAGTGCATCAATAGCAACCTTGTATTTGCGTGGTAATCTACCGAATAATGCCCAAAGAGAATTATTATTAGGATCCTCTATTTTCTCCTGCCTCTCTAATGCTTTACGTAATGTTGTTCTACTTATGTTTAATGACTTGTTTTTCTTATCAAGTGAATTTATTTTTTTCATGCTCATTATGGTTGATGTAATAGCACGTCGAGTAACATTAGAATCTTTAGTACATGACTTTGAACCAATTGCTTGATATGCGTCAAATAGATTTCTTACAATATTTTTTTCACTATTACTTTCGGATGATCTTAAGCCTAAACTTTTCATTGTCTCTCTAAATTTCAGATTTCTAATCATTTCAATAGTTAATTGACATCTTGCAATTTGTTTTAAGTTTTCAAAATAGTGTTGCCATATTCTTTTAACCATTATTCTACAAGTTCGTTCGTGTAATTTCTCAAGGATTGGCTTCAAAATATTCTCATCAATGTCAATTAGATACTTTGGTTTTCTACAAATAATTCTAGGAGGTGTTAACATTGGTGTTTTACGTGCATTAGCTATATTCATCACATCAAATTGAGCTTGTGTATGTTCATTATTTGATTGATTATTCCTTGTGGTCTCTTCTTCAATTGCATTAGGTTCATTTGGTAAATCAAATGTTGTTGGTGCATATTCATCATTTGTTTGATTATTGATAATGATTTCTTGTTCAATTGCGTCAGGTTCATTTGGTACATATAACTGAGATGTTGTAGATGAGATACCTTCTTGTCCCACTGTTCTTAGTTCACGTAATATCTTCGTATGTTGTCTTTTTTTCTCCTTTTCAGCTTCTCGTTGTTCGGTTTTTCCTCGCTTGTTCTTTCCCATTATTAATAACTATTGTCCTAAATAAAATCATTTTGCACATATATGTTACAAAAACTTATACAATCAAATCACCATAAAAATGAATATTATCATTATTTTAATAATCAAAACTATTTATAAAATAGAATAACATTGAACAAAATAATTAGAACAACAATTCAATCATTTGAACTCATACAAAACAAAATGTTCACTTACTTTGACATAAAATTATCACAAAATTGCATAATCAGTTGCACTGGGGCCTTCAATAAGTTCCAAAACTCCTTTTGTGGCCGTTGAGGTTGTTGACCAAATAAAAATATGTGAAAGAAACGCGTATGCATTACTTTTAGTTAGCCTGTACACATATTTTGTCCCTAAAAATACCCCCAACAAACCAACACTCACAGTTCCCATAACCCGTACATGCTTCTTATGTTAAAAACTCATGCACGTTACTTATAGTAAAGAAAAGGTGAAGGAAAGGGATAGAGAGAGAGAAATGCAGACGAAAATAGAGTTTGGGGGGAGAGAGAGAGAGAGAGGATGAAAAAGGAAGGGACACCTTATGACCCCTTAGGACACCATACCGCCCCTTAGGATATAATATGGTCCTACTTGGGGTCGCATGGTGTGCTAAGGGGTCATATGCCTAGTGTCATTAGGGGTCATGTGGGGTCCTAAGGGATTGTATGGTGTGCTAAGGGCCTGGGTGATCTGAACTTATTTTTCTAAGCATTATTTGCATTGCATTTTATATTGTAATAATGGTTCATCTTGCACCCTTAGGACACCATATTACCCCTAAGGACACCATACAATGCCTTAGGACATCATATGGTCCTAAGGGGTCCTATGGCGTGCTAAGGGGGACATCTGAACTTATTTTTGTAGGTAGTATTGGCACTACTTTTTATATTGTATAATGGTTCATCATTCCCCCTTAGGACACCATATGACACCTTAGGACACCATATGAGTCCTTAGGACACGATACAATACCTTATGATATCATATGGTCCTAAGGAGTCATGTGGTGTGCTAATTGGTCTTATGGTGTCGTTAAGGGTCATGTGGGATCCTACTGGGGCCACACATGTGTCAAAACACCATACGATCCCTCAGGACACCATACGACCCCTTAGGAAATCATATAGTCCAAAAGGGTTGTATGATGTGCTAAGGGTTCATATAGTGTTGTTAGGGGTCATGTGGGGTCCTAATGGGGCCACACATGCATTACAACACCATATTAACCCTTACGACACCATATGACCCCTTAGAACATCATATGGTCCAAAAGGTTCATATGGTGTGCTAAGGGGTCATATGGTGTCGTTAGGGGTCATGTGGGGTCCAAATGCGGCCACACATGTGTTACAACACCATATGACCCCTTAGGACACCACACAACCCCTTAGGACATCATATGCTCTAAAAGGGTCATATGGTGTCGTCAGGCGTCATGTGGGGTCCTAATGGGGCCGCACATGTGTTAGAACACCATATGATCCCTTCAGACACCATAAGACCCCTTAGGATATCAATGGTCATAAGGGGTCATGCGGTGTGATAAGGCATCTTATGGTGTCATTAGGGGTCATGTGGGGTCCTAATGGGGCCACACATGTGTTACAACACTATATGACCCCTTAGGACACCATTCAATCCCTTAGGACATCATATTGTCCAAAAGGGTCATATGGTGTGCAAGGGGGTCATACGATATCATTAGGAGTCATATGGCATCCTAGTGGTTTCATACATGTATTACAACACCAAATGACCCCTTAGCACCCCATAAGACCCCTTAGGGCATCATATCGTCCTAAGGGGTCATGTGGTGTGCTAAGGGGTCTTATGGTGTCGTTAGGGGTCATGTGGGATCCTAATTGGGTCACACATGTGTTACAATACCATATGACCCCTTAGGACACCATACAACCCCTTAGGACATCATATGGTCCAAAAGGGTTGTATGGTGTTATAAGGGATCCTTTGGTATTGGTAGGGGTCATTTAGGGTCCTAATGGTCTCACACATGTACTAAAACACCATATGACCACTTGGCACACAATACGACCCCTTAGGACTGTTCAACCCAACAATAACAATAATAACTCTAGTTGGAGTCTCAACTTGAAGTTTGGACATTCACCTGGTAAAGTCACTATTTCCATTGCTAGTGTTCATTTGATTGTCAACCCAGGGATGTAATACTTGCAATGGGTCTGCACTATATATGCACTAAGTTCCTACGACAACTACTCTGCATTACTACAACAACTAACATTATGTAGAAAAGATAGGCAAGAATTGAAACTATTGAAAGGCTATAGGAAAACTTCTACATAAATTCATAAAACAATACTAGCTAAGTTCAATGCTGATAAACATAAATTACTCTGTTTTGGTTTTGCTGTAGGAATAGTCATTGGATCTATTTCCAGTGGTTGTAGGAACAGTCAATGCAAGAACCTTTACTGCAGCTAGGGAGAGAAACCTAATCTTAACAACTGCACAAGAACACTCACCAAGTGGGCCCCCTTGGGTGAGTGATTCTAGGCTTCCCAAAAAAAAACTCTAAATGCTCAAAATAACATGTTTTTATTCATCGTTCTTTGGAAGTCATTACATGATTCAATATGAAAAGAAACTCAAAAACA
Organism: Cryptomeria japonica; assembly: GCF_030272615.1. Classification (NCBI taxonomy): domain Eukaryota; kingdom Viridiplantae; phylum Streptophyta; class Pinopsida; order Cupressales; family Cupressaceae; genus Cryptomeria; species Cryptomeria japonica. The sequence goes on from NC_081414.1 coordinate 636,053,460, forward strand.
CTTGTAAAAAATACTTTTCTCTTCTTTTTCCCTTCTCTTTCTATCTAACCTTGAGAGGAGATAAAGAGTTTATTTTTAAAAGAAATCATCTATAGCAGATAGCACAAATCACGCCAAAGAGAATAGGCAAATAATTAATCGAAAAATGAGATAGTTGGAGTTATGCTACAGGAAATGCAGATCTAAACCGAACCACAACCATAACATAGTGTGGCAGTATTTACAACTTCAATGTCCACTTAAGTTAGACATCGGTAGTATTGCTTGATTGCTTCTCCTATGTCGTTCCTTACGCTTTTCAGCATTTTTGTTGTTTGATCCTTCAGTCATCTTCTTGAGTATCTCTTCCTGCAACTAGCGTGATAGGTTAGGTTCCACCGCAACATCATTTATTCCCTGCACTTCAAAAAGAAATAACATACAAGAACATACAAACATATTTTATTTAATCAGGACATCTATTAATTTCACATATGATATTTCCCTAAACAATCCGCATGACAATAGGAATAAATGACATGGTTGCAGGAATAAACTGGCAAAGACAAAACATGCTTTAATAGGTTCAGACTAACATCTGAAATACATATAGTAAATGTCTGAAACATCATTACTACTATGTAAATAAAAATACGATAAAAACTCAAGAGTTCTAAGGATAAAAATATGACAATGTCTCAACTCATCATGTCCCCCAACTTTAAGATCTTGTTGATCCTCCAACAAGAGGAAAATTTGTGATTCTTGCACTAACTCTTAGGTCGCCAATAGTTCCTTGACCTGTTCCTCCTGAAGCTAAATTCCAGTAAAATCCTTTCATCTTTTCCAACCTGGACCATCTGGCTTCTTCTGTAACTCCTTCATAGGGCTTATCTGTAGTCATACATCCCAATAGTGGCCACATAAGAATAGGAGGTTGAAAGATCAATGGTAACCAGTGATTGGTCTTCTCTCTGCCTAGTTGTATATATTCGGGGACTCTTTGCATAACTTCCTGGAAATTTGGCAGTGAATGAGGCTCTCCCTACTTCAATTCTTCTAGCAAGTTATTCCAACACTGAGTTAAACCATCTATTGCAGTTGCACAGTCAGTCTGAACTAAATGCTCATATGCCTAGTATATTTCTTCCCTCATCAATAGTATAGATTCCTAACATCATGCCTTACCAGTAATTTCTACCATTCATAATAAAGAACTCTTGGCTCTTTTGATTCCTTTCTCAATGGCAATGGACAATCAAATTCAAAATCCTTGTATGTTATGGCTTGTGCCCCCATGTTGATCTCATTTTGAATCCATGACATTAAAGATTTTATATGGATATCACCAATATATAGCAAAGGATTCCACTCACTATCTGAAGCTACAACATAGTTATGTAAATTAAATTCACATAACAAATTTTTCATAGCAACTGGAGAAGTCTGGTAAGCATCATAAAATTCCTCAGGGGTTTCTAAAGAGGGTCCAAGGTCCCTGACAATTCGGTTCAATTTGAAATTCAAATACCGCTCCCTTAAATGCATAGCATAAACCCTTGGTGGTCCCCTACATTGCATCAATTTGGGGACCATACCGATGACTGCTGTAGTGTCCTAAAATTGCAACACTTGCAATTTCGACTGCATTTGGGTCTTCACGATGGCGATGCAACACGGAACCTGAATGGAGACCCCGAAACTTGTTCATGACATCAAAAACTGCATTTCTCAGCACCCTGGCCTGATCCTCCTTGCACCCTGCTGTTCCTGGAGGTGGGACCATGGCACCCAGCACCCTAGTCCTTCAGGACTAGGGCGCCCAGTGCCCTGGTCCCCCAGGACCATGGCGCCTAGCGCCCTGGTCCCTGGCCCTATTTTGGGCCCGGTCTCTTTTGGGTCTCAAGTCTTTATGTTTGCAAATTGGAAAATAACATTTCCTAGTCGGCCTAAGGTCGGGAAAATCAGTCTATCAGCCCTAATTGACAAGTATATAAACTACATTTACCCTCTCAAAAAGGGGGAGGACAGATGTGTACAAAAGGCGAAAGCGATATTCAAACATTCAAGCATTCAAGCATTCAAGCATTCCTTCAAGCAATTGATCATTCTAAGTCTCCATTCAAGGCTAAGTGTTGCATTCAAGACAAGGATTCAACCATTGAAGAGGAGATCACTTACAACATACAACACACTACATACATTACACCTTCGCATGTAAGAATACAAACATTCTTACAACAAGGTATCAGTATTTGTTTACATTACAAACATTTACATTTACAGCATTCTCATTTCTTGGTTAATTCCAAAACTGGGGTTTGACCTAAAGGCAAACCCCTCATCCCTAACCCCCCAATCGTCCTCTCTTTTCTGTGTGTAGGTTGCAGGTACGCGGCTGTAATTGAAGATCTGGAATCCTTGTGTAGAGACGAACAGATCCACCTTCGTTTCGCGGATTTTTCGGAGGACCGTGTGCACGCCGGGCGCCATCGTCCCGTCAACTTTCGCTCAAATTTGCAGAATAGCATCGTCTCGACATTTTACTGCTAATTCTAGGTCCGCAGCTTCATATCATATTCCTATCTCTGTTTATAAGTGAATCTTTCCTACTTTACATGCATCCCTAGTTCAATCTTTCTATCTACATTTCTTTACAAAAGAGGGTATCCTTGATGTCTTAACCCTTGAAACTCATATAGAATCCAATCTTGCATTGCGTGGGATTGGATCTTGTGGGTTTCAACCCCTCTTTTGAATGTAAAGTCTCTCCTAAGTGAAAACCATCAACCCTAGTGACTCTCCCTTCTCTCTCCTCGGAGTTGGGGAGGGGAGAACGACTAGGGTTCAATTTTTTCTGCTTTACATTTTGGTGAACCTGACGTGAACATCCTCTTTCTGATTATTCATGGTTGGATCTGAAAAATTAGCTTCCTTAATTACATTTCCATGTTTGATCTTTTGCAAAATTTTAGAGGCTAATTGCATAAAAAACCCTAAAATTTTCTTTTTAGTAATTGAGCTTGTGAAAGGTTTAATTGTTAATGCTTGTTTTAGATCTACCCTTCTATTGCAAATTACCAATTCATATTTGTGCTTTAATTCTGAAAATTAAGTGGTTAAGTGTCAAAACCCTAATTTTTAAAAACCTTCTTGATTCAACCTTTGACTGATAATTTCACTGATCAAAACACTTCCAAATCAGCTGTAACTTTGGATTCCGCAATAAAATCACAATATATTTCATCCCTGAAAATTTGGAAAAAAGTTGCGAGGACCGTGTGCACCCCGAGCGCCATCGTCCCCGACATTTTTTCCAAAATTTTGGGAGCTAGATCTTACTGTATTTTTCTGCTAAAATCCAGAATTTTGGCTGATTTTATCAATTTTAACACCTTCAAAATTAAAGTCAAAGTTGGTCTAGAGATTGCTCGGATAAAGGCTTCTAATCATTCAAAAATCGTTGAAATTAAAATTCATATCAAAATTGTGTTTCTTACAGTCCTAAATCTGAAAAGTGTGTTAGCATTCATTCAAAATTTCAGTGCTTTATTCAAATTTTTGCAGTTTGTGACTTTTGAAATTAAGTGTTTAATTGCAACAACCTTGATTTCCACTTTCAAATTCGAATTTTGCATGAAATCGAGTCAACTTTTAAATTTCAAAGCCTGCATTGCTTTCAGTATTCCCTCTAAAATCATCAAATTCAAAATTTCAGTTTCCCTCTCTTTTTCAAGATCCAAATTTTACATTTTTCAACAATCTTGGTAGGGTTCAATTTCGAGATTGCAACTTTAATTTGGCCTATCTACAGATCGTAAAATCACTCAATTTTTTCAGATTAGCTTTAAAATCATCATAACTTTCATCTCTGAAAATTTCGAAAAAAGTTGCGAGGACCGTGTGCACTCCGTTCGCCACGGTCCCGGACATTTTTTCTGAAATTTCGGGAGATTGTCCTGATTGCATTTTACAGCTTAAATCTAGGAGATTGGTTGATTTTATTGAAATTTGCTACCTCTAAAATTCAAAATCTTCTCTCTCTCTTTAGTGCATGAGTTTTACAACAATAAGCCCTACTTACACTATTCCCGTTAGACGAAGCCTTAGAATTAAGTCTTTCAAAGGTTTAATTACTGAGGAGATGGAACCTAATTTGAATGGCCTTTTTAACGAGGACATGGGTAATTCCTCTAATCCTCTTAATGATGAAGAAGCTCTCCATGAGGTTTCTGTAGAACAACTTTCAAAATTGGATAACCAATTTGATGATTTTCGACAATGGATGTCTCAAGAATACCCCGATAGTCAAGCTCTTTCATTAATTGAGGGTCTAAAACGTATGGTTCAAAGTGATAAAAATGGAATTGATATTTTGCGTGGTATTGCACACATTGTGGATTCGAATGTGATGCCGATGAAAAGTTGTGCCGAAACCTTAGGTTATACACAACCTCCTACTCAAGTCAATCATTCTATTCCTTTGACAACTCCTATTGCTAGTATACCTACTTTCACATCAAACATAATGACTACTTCAACACAAGACATTCCTCCTATGATCACCAGTCATGGGGGAAATCCCTCTTCTTCAATCAACCCTCTTCCTTCATTCAATCCAACTTCTTCATTCATTCCTTCAATGAGTGTTCCTATTATATCACCACAAATGAACATGACGCAAGGGGGCAACTCGTTTAATCATTCCATTCCTCCTTGTAGTGTTCCTCCTATCCAATCATCTCCTATGACTAACTATCATAGTGTCCCACCACCTTACTCTCTACCTTCTTTCAATAACATAACACCTCAATCACAATCTAACACGTCTAATATGAACTCTTCGACTGAAGCAACCATTAACAATCTTGCACAAACTGTCTCTTCTTTGCAGCAACAAATTGCCTCTATGAATCAATCTAAGTTTAGTGTGCCCACATTTGATGTTGCGAGCCCACTTTCTCTTGACATTGTTTGAGCTATCCCTCCTAAACATGTTGAAATCCCGCATTTGGAGCTTTATAATGGTAAGGGTGATCCTCTAACACATGTTAAGACCTTTCAAACAATATGTACCGATTTTGCTTATGACCAAAGGTTGCTTGCAAAACTGTTTACTAGAACATTAAGAGATAAAGCCCTACAATGGTATTGCTCGTTGCCTTCCTATTCTATTTCTTCTTTCAAACAACTTGCAAATGCTTTCATTCAACAATTTCAAAACAATATAAGTCCTAAAGTTACTTTGATTGATTTAATGCATTGTAAACAAGGTGTTAAAGAAAAAGTGACTGATTTGATTGGTAGATATAAGCATTTGTATGCTCAAATTTCTTTTCCAGTGCCTGACAATGATATTCAAAGAATCTTTATTTCAAATTTACAAAAAGATATTCGAGACAAACTTCTGTTTTCTGAGTTTACTTCTTTCCAACAGTTGTGTGCAACTCTTCACAATTATCAATTGACTGTGAGTCAAATGGAACAATCACATCCTATGGCTCCGAGTGATAAGGGTGATAGTAGTCAACAACCATTTGGGAAGTTTAAACCGAACAAAGAGTCCATTAAATTCAATGAAAACATCATCAACAACAATGTGAATGCAGCATCAGGTGTGCCTCCTATTTCTAAATTTTTCAAGAAAGAAAGAAAGTTTACTCCTTTGAATGAATCATTGCATAGTATTATGAATAATTTATTGGAACAAAATGTGCTTACCCTTCCTCCTATAAGGCAAATAGATCTTGCACAGATTAATTCACCCTATTTTGATAACAAATCTTTTTGTCAATTTCATCGTCAACATGGGCATGATACTGAAAAATGTTTTGCTTTGAAGGGTAAAATTCAAGATTTGATTGATACTAATACTATCTTTGTTTCTGGTGTGAATGATAAAGGCAATACATCTGTAGCTCCTCCTAACCAAAATCTTCAGATTTTTACTGATCCATTGCCTTCTCATACCTCTAATGCGATTGATACTACTGATTCCTCTATCTCACCTGATGATCTTGTGTCTATGACTCCTAATGTGATTAACTTTGTGGAGCAGCAGAAAATCCCTAAAGAACCTTCCATCACCTTTGATTCCAGTGAAACTATTAGGGCACCTGATGGTCCTTTATATATAGTTGCAAAAGTCAAGAATACACCTTGCCGTCGAGTGCTTATTGATCCTTCTTGTATGGTTAATATCATTACTGAAGAATTTCTTTTTACTTTGCAATTGAATCAAGTGATCTATGACAAAACAGATGTGGTTGTGAAATTATTTGATGCATTTTCTTCTCCTGCAATTGGTTCTATTACATTACCTATTGAGGTCCATAACAAATCCCTTGATGTGGACTTTGCTATTATTCCATCATCCGAACAATTTCGTGTGAAGCTAGGCTATCCTTGGCTATCTTCCATGAAAGCTATTTCTTCTCCTATTCACAAGTGCCTGAAATTTCCCCATAATGGTGAAGTTGTTACTGTCAATCATAGCCTCTTTAAACCAGCTGAAAGAACTTCTAGTGTTCCTATTGATTACTTTTGGCCTAAACAATTCCAATCTCTTCCACCGCGAAGTGATCATCTTTTCAAATCTTATCAAAAGTGGAAAAAAGATATGATCCTATCTCTAAGTGAACCTAGAACACCCAAACTTGACATTCCTATCGTTCTTGAGAAGGAAGTTCTTCCTTTGAAAGATAAAACTAATGTCTTTCCTCAAGAAGATTCCCAACCCATCCCTATGGATGTGACTATGCCTATATCTAATAAACTTCCTAAAAGTAGACCTATACCTCCTCGTCATGATGGGCTTGGTCTCCTTCCTAAACCAAATATTCCTCCCTTATATGGAGCAGTTCCTCCTCCTTCCTCTTATGGAGAGAAGAGACCTTCCTCTTCTCCTATTATTCAACCTAAGAGACCACAACCTAAACACCCAAGTGATAAGGATGAGAACATTCCTCCTCCTCAATCTTCTCAACTTCCTACTAAGACTAGACGAAATCATTCTGCACGTGAACGCCGACGAAAGCATCGTCTTAGAGCTCAGGCAGCTGCTTCTCAAACTTTGCAATCCCCAAAAACACCTTCAGCTAGTATTATTCCATTTTCTCCTCAGCCGACGATTGAGCCGAAATCTCCTAAACATAAGATGCATGATGGTCTTGATCCTGTGCGAGTTAAAGATCCTATTTTTATAAATCTTGATGATGATATAGATGAAAATGTTATTCATGATGAAAATGTTACTCCTGTTCATTCTGATAGTGAATATGAATATGTTGATAACCATTTATCTAACGAATTTTCTAAAGCACTTATCCTAGCTCCTAGACAAGAACAACGTGGCTTGGTACATGAACATAGTCCTTGTTTGGATCTTGTGATAGCTCCATCTGTTGTGTTGGATGTTCCTCCTCTAGCGTGTTTCCTACCTTCCCAAAATATTGAATAGCAAGATCGGGGGGTAGATGACGTGCTAGACTAGTTTCATTAGCATAGCAGATTCTCTCCTCCTCTCTTCTGTTACTTCTTCTATGTGTTATTCTCATTCTTCTATTTGTTGTCCTTAGTGTTGTCTACTTAAGGATGATTCAAAGCATTGAGATCTCTTTTGGTCTCTCTCATGTTGACTCAAAAGACACATGTGTTCCCTTCTTCTAGGTGACCTTCCTTGATTGGGGAATGAAGAACAATTATGCATACATACATATGATATACATGAATTATCATACAGCATACTGACCCCAAGGAAGGCGAAGTCACCTTGTGCTTTGTGTTTTGTGTCTATTATCCTTGGGTTTATCTCACACTTGGGGGCTAAATCCTTGTGATAACGTGCTCCTTTCCCTTCTCATTTCTTATATGTATCACTACCTTAAAGAAATCACCCCCATGTGCGATCACTTTAACGTAGGGGGGCATACATCCCGTCCATATCTTTTCAAGATACTTGAAAATTTCTTGACAAATTTAGCTTTGCCTTGAAAATTTTTGATATCTTTCTTGCATGACTAATAGTGAGGGAACCTTACTACTGACAGTCATGGTTATCCCTCGTGATCTTCCCTTTTACTTTGTCAATTGAAGTCGTAAGATCCTTAGTCCACTGGGGGCTTGGTGTATCTTGTCTCCTTGATGTGGTGAAAGTTTTTCAATGTTGTTTCCTTGTACTTTACCGGAAGTATGAGCGTACGCTTATACTCCCGTTAAAGTGGGGGCTAAATGTAGCGTCCTAAAATTGTGACAATTGCAATTTTGACTGCATTTGGGTCTTCACGATGGCGATGCAACACGGAACCTGAATGGAGACCCCGAAACTTGTTCATGACATCAAAAACTGCATTTCTCAGCACCCTGGCCTGATCCTCCTTGCACCCTGCTGTTCCTGGAGGTGAGACCATGGCGCCCAGTGCCCTGGTCCTTCAGGACTAGGGCACCCAGCGCCCTGGTCCCCCAGGACCATGGTGCCCAGTGCCCTGGTCCCTGGCCCTATTTTGGGCCCGGTCTCTTTTGGGTCTCGGGTCTTTATGTTTGCAAATTGGAAAATAACATTTCCTGGTTGGCCTAAGGTCGGGAAAATTAGTCTATCAGCCCTAATTGACAAGTATATAAACTACATTTACCCTCTCAAAAAGGGGGAGGATAGATGTGTACAAAAGTCGAAAGCGATATTCAAACATTCAAGCATTCAAGCATTCAAGCATTCCTTCAAGCAATTGATCATTCTAAGTCTCCATTCAAGGCTAAGTGTTGCATTCAAGACAAGGATTCAACCATTGAAGAGGAGATCACTTACAACATACAACACACTACATACATTACACCTTCGCATGTAAGATTACAAACATTCTTACAACAAGGTATCAGTATTTGTTTACATTACAAACATTTACATTTACAGCATTCTCATTTCTTGGTTAATTCCAAAACTAGGGTTTGACCTAAAGGCAAACCCCTCATCCCTAACCCCCCAATCGTCCTCTCTTTTCTGTGTGTAGGTTGCAGGTACGCGGCTATAATTGAAGATCTGGAATCCTTGTGCAGAGACGAATAGATCCACCTTCATTTCGCGGATTTTTCGGAGGACCGTGTGCACGCCGGGCGCCATCGTCCCATCAACTTTCGCTCAAATTTGCAGAACAGCATCGTCTCGACATTTTGCTACTAATTCCAGGTCTACAACTTCATATCATATTCCTATCTCTGTTTATAAGTGAATCTTTCCTACTTTACATGCATCCCTAGTTCAATCTTTCTATCTACATTTCTTTACAAAAGAGGGTATCCTTGATGTCTTAACCCTTGAAACTCATATAGAATCCAATCTTGCATTGCGCGGGATTGGATCTTGTGGGTTTCAACCCCTCTTTTGAATGTAAAGTCTCTCCTAAGTGAAAACCATCAACCCTAGTGACTCTCCCTTCTCTCTCCTCGGAGTTGGGGAGGGGAGAACGACTAGGGTTCGATTTTTTCCGCTTTACAACTGCATCAATTTTAGCCTCTAATTCTTCAATTTTGTTATCCCTCTTTTCAATTTCTCTTTGATGTTTGTCAATAACCCCTTGCAACCTAGCCCTCTCTATTTCCCATTGTCAATAAAATTTTAACGTAATAGATAAACTTCTTAGGGATGGTGGAGGTCTAATAGATGTTACCTTAGGTCATGGAATCTCTTCAACAACTTCCTCAAGTTGCTTTACCACATATGCAAGATTTCATAGTCTATCTACATCATCTTCCTTCTATATTTCAACATATGTAGGACTCCCTTCTTATGACATTTCCACTAAAATAACCTCTTTCAAATCACCTGTTGGATGAGCCTTCCTAGGTCTTACTCTGATTTCTTCTCACATAAACCTTTGGAGTGGCTATAGGAATGGTTTCTACTAGTGGCTTTGCTGGAGGAGTTTTTTTTTTTGACCTACGCCTCTTGGCTTCAGGAGAAACTCAAGTTGCATGCGACTGAACCATAGGTTCTTCATCTGCATCAATTGTTTTCAATTTATTCCCTTTTCTTTTAGAAGATGGTGATTCTCTTTGAAGAGAAGTGGAGGGTTGCTCCACATTTGTCTCAACCATCTGTTCTTCCATAATAACCACAACTCCTTCAGCAATGAGCAATTCATTCTCTAAAGAAACTACAGGTGAAGAGGGTTCTTCAATATTTTCTTCTTCAACTGGTGGATCATCTACAACGGGAGAATTTTCAACCCTAAACTACAATATGTCTTCAAAGAGCCCCCATTCCATATGTGAAACATCTCTAAGAGAATGTTCTACAAGCAATTTAATCAAACCATGATGGCTGACAAAATGATTTCCATTTTTCTAAATTTCTTTGGCACTTATGGGAATGAGGTGGTATAGAAAATTGGGGACATTAACTCTCTGGCCATGCCGTAGATGACTAAGCAATTTAAAATGTGGTGAATGTAGATTTGAATACCTCCCTTTGCAAGTAATGTATTTCATTACATATAAAGCCACTTGGGGCCACTCTACTGGTAGGGAAACCCTCCTAGTTCCTTGCTCGTCCACCATTAGAGGTCCATCTGTGGGAAGTGTAAACTCTTCTCTTGCACTTCTAGCATCTTTTGATTCTGGAAACAATTCTCCTTTCTGCGGCACAACTGTAACTTCAGCTATCTGGTGCTCCATAGCAATGACCCTTAATCCTTTAACAACAACCTCTCCTTTGTTGAATGAATGCATAAACTCTGTGGTAATTTCTTCATTATAATCCCTAATTTTCAGAAAGTAAACAATCCAACCATGCTGCCTAAAATAATGCTCACAAAGAGAATCCCGCAGAAAAACATCATGGACTGTTGGTTCATAGCGGATTGGGTCTCCACCCTTTTCTTACTCTATTAGTATAGCAAACTTTGCAACTAAGAAACGAAGAACCAAAATATCCTATAGACGAAAAATTGAAAATTCCATACATATCTCTAAATTTGGCAGTAGAGTTTATTACTTCCTTGTGTCAAAGAATATCTTGTTAAAGAAATGATGGCAAGCAATCAAAACAAGGTACCAAAAAGGATGAATAATTACCAATTTTGGAAACTGAACCATAAAACCCCCCCAACTTAACTTAGCACATGTCCACACAAGCTGACAAGATTTAGGGGAGTGTACGCAGATTTAAGAAAGGCAATAATCATAATGAAATCATAAATGCATAATTATAATAAAATACAATATGTACATACCTACAATCGTACAAAAAGGAAGGCGCAATGAAATAAAATGACAGATAAGAAAATGAGATGGGATGACGTGGATGGAAATTTTATTTATGGAGAAGAATATTTCCATAAGATATGAAAATATTTTTGTGAAATGACACAAGAAGAATTATGAAGCGACAAGCATGTTCACTGTAGTGGCTGCGGAAACCTTACCTCCATTACTTTGATCAATTGTTGAAGGAACTTGATCAGTGGCTATAGGAAC